>NC_048572.1:70289247-70627580 GCF_013265735.2 Oncorhynchus mykiss
AAATCAACCCCTAGCCCCTACCCCATAGAGCAGGGATGGGCAACTTTGATGGGGGTGGGGGCCATAAAAAAAATCAACTCATCATGAGGGACCACAGTGGCTCTCGGGTCTGGGTACCCACATCCATACCCACACTTGCAGTCATTTCTTACACA
Source organism: Oncorhynchus mykiss (assembly GCF_013265735.2). NCBI lineage: Eukaryota > Metazoa > Chordata > Actinopteri > Salmoniformes > Salmonidae > Oncorhynchus > Oncorhynchus mykiss. Next base: position 70,289,403 of record NC_048572.1, read on the forward strand.
TACAGCACTAGTCAAAAGTTTAGACACACCTACTCATTCCAGGGTTTTTCTTTATTTTTTACAATTTTCTACATTGTAGAATAATCAAAACTATGAAATAACACATACGGAATCATGTAGCAACCAACAAAAGTGTTAAAACAAAGCTAAATATATTGTATATTTAGATTATTCAAAGTGGCAACCCTTTGCCATAATGACAGCTTTGCACACTCTTGGCATTCTCTCAACCAGCTTCATGAGGTAGTCACCTGGAATGCATTTCAATTAACAGGTGTGCCTTGTTAAAAGTTAATTTGTGGAATTTCTTTCCTTCTTTATGTGTTTGGGCCAATCAGTCGTGTTGTGACAAGGTGGAGGTGGGGAGAGAACGTCAAGACTGTGCAAAGCTGTCATCAAGGCAAAGGGTGGCCACTTTGAAGAATATAAAATGTATTTTGATTTAATTTTTTGGGGCTACTACATGATTCCATATGTGTTATTTCATAGTTTTTATGTCTTCACTGTTATTCTACAATGTAGAAAATAGTAAAGGTAAAGAAAAACCCTTGAATGAGTAGGTGTGTCCAAACTTTTGACTGGTTCTGTATACAATCCTCTCTGATCTACACAAGTGTCTAGGGGGTTAGTGGCTAGCTAGGGGATGGTTTGAACCAGCCACTCACCATGTTCCCTAGATGGGAACATGCATCCATATTACATCCATCAGTGGAGTCCAACCCCACGGCATGATAGAACCCCTTGACGGCCACTCACCACGTTCCCTCTATGGGCCATTAGGATGGCAAAGTTGGTCAGGTGACTACAGGAACAGGTGGTGTGGCTCTTGTTGGTGTCCAGGAGCTTACAGCCCTGAGTGGACCAGTAGCCTATCATACTCCTCTCAGAGTAGTTCCAGAATGAGCAGTTGGGGTTGTCGTAGTGCTCCTTCTACAGAGCAGGACATTAAGAAATAAGAACATTGTTTCAGACAAATAGTTAACAGTTAGGGTTGTAGAAGTTCTCAATAAGCAACACATCATGAGGAAACCTTTTAAATGCCACAAACAATAACATTCTAAGCATTGTTTAAAACAAACTAACACATTACTTTAGAGTGCATATGCTTCTTACCTATATATAGATACTGTTATATTTACACATATATAGTCTAGTGAGTGTGTGTAGGAACGGTGCAGATCTACTAATCTGGGTAAGAGCCTAATAAAACTTGATTTGATTTATTTGTCTGTCATGCCAAGTGTAATTATACACAATTTCAGTAAATTATAAACAATTGCAGAATACCATGGCATAAACATGGTAGCATGTTCTATGTAAACTAACAAACGTATAACCGTGGGAGTTCCAGATGTACACAAGTATGGATATTTTACAGCCGTGCTCACAGTGCAGCTGTATCTTATGACATTGGTGTTGATCCTCCAACTACTAAAGACCACACTGCCATTTCCTTTCCCACTATTTCCCCCTGCACTGAACAACACCGCAGAATGACACTAGGGCTCCAGAGCTTTCTCAGGGGAAGGGGAACTCACGTCGAGATGCTCCAGGGTGAAGATGACGGGGTCAGACACGAACACACGGCTGGACTCCTTGGTGATGGAGGCGGCCAGGATGTGCGAGTTGACGGTCAGGTCTGAGAGGTTACGTCCTCCTCCTCGGAGCGTGGCGTTCTCTGTACTGAGGAACTGGCCCAGGTGCTTGTAGAGGACAAACACCAGCTTGGCCACACCTGGGGAAAAAACAGAATAAGATTTGCGGTGGCATTGTGAACGTATAAAATTGCTACTCATTTCTATCCTTTAGCCACTTTCTCAGTGAAGGACAATTATCGTTCAGCATGATCTCATTCATTCATTCATTCATTCCCCCCTAGTTACCGTTTTTACTGTTGACTTTGACTGTGTTTGCAGACAGCTGAATGGAGGCTCCACCCTTGCTGGTCTGGGGGAACCTGAAGTCCTGCACCTGGCCGTCTGTACTGAGCACATACACATCCAGCACTGGAGAAGGACAAGGAGAGGGGGAGGTAGAGGAGGAGGAGGGAAAAAGGATTCAGGAATGTTGTTGGTAAACATTACTAAAAGATCACGTTTCAATCAATGATTTATAGATACACTAGATGACTATTAAGGGGTGCTGTGTTGAAGCCACCGTACCTCCATCTTGGCACTCCCCACAATTGTAAAAAATATTTTGGAAGCTATAGAAATGCACTCATTAATGTCTACATTCGTTTTTTGTATGCTTATTATTTTACAGACATCTTAATGCATACTTTTAATTATATTATGTGAGCTAAACATAAACATAAGAATATACAGTACCAGTCAAACGTTGCGACACACCTACTCATTCCAGAGTTTTTCTTTATCTTTTACTATTTTCTACATTGTAGAATAATAGGGATGACATCAAAACTATGAAATAACACATATAGAATCAAGTAGTAGCCAAAAAAGTGTTAAACAAATCAAAATAAACGTTATATTTGAGATTCTTCAAAGTAGCCACCATTTGCCTTAGTGACAGCTTTGCACACTCCTGGCATTCTCTCAACCAGCTTCATGAGGTAGTCCCCTGGAATGCATCTCAGTTAACAGGTGTGCCTTGTTAAAAGTTCATTTGTGGAATTTCTTTCTTTCTTAATGTGTTTGAGCCAATCAGCTGTTGTGACATGGTAGGGGTGGTATACAGAAGATTTCCCTATTTGGTAAAAGACCAAGTCCATATTATGGCAAGAACAGCTAAAAAAAAAAAAAAAAAAAATGTAAAAATTAAAAAAAAATTGACAGTGCATCATTACTTTAAGACATGCGGGTCAGTCAATACCGAGAATGTCAAGAACTTTGAAAGTCTCTTCAAGTGCAGTCGCTAAAACCATCAAGCGCTATGATGAAACTGGCTCTCACGAGGACCGCCACAGGAAAGGAAGACCCAGGGTTACCTCTGCTGCAGGGGATAAGTTCATTAGAGTTACCAGCCTCAGAAATTGCAGCCCAAATAAATGCTTCACAGAGTTCAAGTAACAGACACATCTCAACATCAACTGTTCAGAGGAGACTGAGTGAAATCAGGCTTTCAAGGTCAAATTGCTGCAAAGAAACCACTAGTAAAGGACACCAATAATAAGAAGAGACTTGCTTGGGCCAAGAATCCTCAGCAATGGACATTAGACTGGTGGAAGTCTGTCCTTTGGTCTGATAAGTCCAAATTTGAGATTTTTGGTTCCATCCACTGTCTTTGTGAGATGCAGATTAGGTGAATGGATGTGGTTCCCACTGTGAAGAATGGAGGAGGAGGTGTGATGGTGCTTTGCTGGTGACAATGTCTGTGATTAATTTAGAATTCAGGGCCCACTTAACCAGCATGACTACCACAGCATTCTGCAGTGATACGCCATCCCATCTGGAAAAGCAGACAACAAGTGCTTAGCATATGTGGGAACACCTTCAAGACTGTTGGAAAAGCATTCCAGGTGAAGCTGGTTGAGAGAATGCCAAGAGTGTGCAAAGCTGTCACCAAGGCAAATGGTGGCTACTTTGAAGTATCTCAAATATAAAATAACACTTTCTTGGATACTACATGATTCCATGTGTTATTTCATAGTTTTGATGTCTTCACTATTATTCTACAATGTAGAAAATAGTAAAAATAAAGAGAAACCGTTGAATGAGTAATATTGTCGAATGCCATGTATTCCTATGGCGACCGGTGGCTTTAAAGCATCTCAACAGCCAATACATAGAATCAGCAATTAAGGGTTTATATACATCATTGGTTTCAATTGCAACACACCGTGTTTAATAGAGCTCTGATATAAAGGTTGGGAAGGGTGAAACAAGAGAGCAGCCATGTCCAGTGTTCCTGCTACAGAATCCAATCAATATCCCATCCAGTGCTATTTACTATATATATAAAAAAAATGCACTAAGCTGCTCCTGGTAACCCCGGTCTACAGAGCTCCTCAGGGAGAAAGATCACACCACCATACAACCTGCTGCAGATAAAACGTTTTACCATTTCTTCCCCCTTTGGTCTCTCTCTCTCTCTCTCTCTCTCTCTCTCTCTCTCTCTCTCTCTCTCTCTCTCTCTCTCTCTCTCTCTCTCTCTCTCTCTCTCTCTCTCTCTCTCTCTCTCTCTCTCTCTCTCTCTCTCTCTCTCTCTCTCTCTCTCTCTCTCTCTCTCTCTCTCTCTCTCTCTCTCTCTCTCTCTCTCTCTCTCTCTCTCTCTCTCTCTCTCTCTCTCTCTCTCTCTCTCTCTCTCTCTCTCTCTCTCTCTCTCTCTCTCTCTCTCTCTCTCTCTCAAAGGAGAAATCTGTTGGAGAAATCTATTGGAGAAATCTATTGGAGAAATCTATTGTTGAGGCCTTGTGTGCTAAAAGCACTAACTATGCAAGTATTCATGGTGCAGTGTATAAGCTTTTCCTTATCTACTTCTATTTACCATTTACTGAGAAAGAGTTAAGGCATGGTTAGAGGATATAGCTACCATATAGAATATGAAATTATTCAATTGATTTCTTAGATTTTCCATAAGGAGACTGGACAGCTCATCTTGCAAGGCGAGCGGGGAACTCATAACCATGGAACAAAGAGGCTTGTGTGGGGAAATGACAGTTCACTGCACAAAGCTGACTTAAATGAATGAGATCACATTGCTAATAAACTGCCTGTGAGAACATATTAGCTTGCCTGGCGCTGAGCGAGACATCAAACCTCCTACTGTGACTTCAACTAAATGTGGTCTTTTTAAAAACCACTTTGCCTTTCTCCTGGAGGAATAGCTGTCCAGGTTATTTTTCTGTGTCTAGAATGAGAAGCCCACGGAAACTAACATCAGTATCTTTCTACAGAATGGTTGTGAATGTTAACTTCCACTTCCTTGGACATAACAAACATGTTGTAAAAAAGCACATTTTACTACTGAGGTCAAAGTAATTTTCTTCCAAGACAGGGTCACAGTTAAATTAAAATTATAATTAAACTGTGGATTGCAACTGGCAGACGTGTCTGTCTCGTTTTTCCTTTTTTATGAGTGACGGACAGGGAGGGTAGAGAGAAGAAAATAAACATACTGATATTGTCTGCAGGCACTTTGACTACAGCGGGCTCAATCAGGTTGTCGGCAAGGACGAAGGCTCCTTCCTCCAGGGTATCCAGTAACATGGTGGCGGCGTGCGTTTGCTCCGTGGAATTCATGTCTTCCCAGGACTTCAGGGCTTCCGGCCTCAGGAGGTTGTCAACCGTATCCACAATGGCCTGTATCCGTGGAAACAAATGTCAGAGTTTGTTGCTTTTTTATACCTCATAAATTCTACAACTGTCTGCAGCAGAAAGGGGGCACGGAAGGCATGTTATGCAGATAGCAAGCAAGGACAAGCAAATCAACATCAACAAGTAAACACTTTAATAAATAAGGTCACTGGCATTATAGGATGATATGAAGATACATTTAAATTAAAACATCACTTAAAGATGGCATGGCGGTCACAGAATATAAACTAAAGGAAGTTGTCTCCCCACTTCCCTGGTTTAGACCCATGTATTTTCTTTTGAATAACAAAACTGTGCCAGAGGGGAAGTTGGAACACAAACCAAATGTTTTTCAAATGAATGGAGCAGTTCCTTCTCAATACTGCTCTCTTAGTTCCTGTTCTTAAACATCTTACTTTTCCCAAAGAACAATTATCTTCCTCTTCCCTAACAATGAATATATTCCATAACAGGATCTGGTGATAATGGCCTTGAAATGTGCAGTTTTTCCTTCCTTGAGGCGAAAATGGTATCAAAAAACGAAATGCATTTGTTTCTTGGGTAGCAGTCGAAGTAAAGATGGGGATATTTCTGCTTGTTTTCAATGGCAATATTTTCATTTCCTGCTTGGCTGATAAGCAGTAAGTAAGCAAAACATTCCAAACCTTCTAGAAAAAGTATCATATTTTGATCAAAATGGAGGTCCCTGTGACCCTGTGCAGGAGAGTTCATGACTCCCATGTAGCTTAGCATATCTATATTCACACAGCAGCACTAATGCTAGCCCCACTGATGACTCCCATGTAGTTAAGCATATCTATATCCACACAGCATCGCTAACGCTAGCCCCACTGACGACTCTTATGTAGCTTAACATATCCATAGCCACACAGAAACGCTAGGCTAGCCCCACAGATAAACATAGCCATTGGCATAATTACCCCACAAATCCATATCAACCCATGGCCCAATAAACCAGAGACAATTTAACCACAGGTGCCATTAACCACAGCAGAGGTCCAGGCTACACTATAGTGGTAATTAGGAAATAAAAAAGTCACTCACTGTACCAATTAGTGCAAAGCTGTGATTATCATCCACACACACACACACACACACACACACACACACACACACACACACACACACACACACACACACACACACACACACACACACACACACACACACACACACACACACACACACACACACTAATTGACCATAGGCACAATTACTCTGTTGCCTGGATTAACCATTGGGGGGGATTAAACACAATAATTTATACATACACTAGATGACTGATGCGGGTGCTGTGTTGAAGCCCTGTGCCTCCATCTTACCACTCCCCCACCAATGTAAAAATAAAATATTGGAAGCTATAGATAAGCATTTCTAATATCTATATTCGTTTTTGCCACATTTATTTTATTACAGACTTAATGCATACTTCTAAATTGTTTTATGTGAGCTAAAAAAATAATCTTTAAAGTAGGAGTTTAACATTACGAATGTTGCTGTCCCCAGTACAAGAACAAAAAATACATGTCCTTGAAACATTTAATTGAAATATCGTAGAATTCCATTCATTCCTATGGAGGACTGCTCCTACTGGGGAGTACCAATACATTGCATCAGCAATCCAGGGTTTATATACATCATTGATTAAACCCAGTAGTCCCTCGCTATCAAACCAGACTGATGATTAACCAATCACCACAACATGTAAACAGACTACACAGCATGGCTACCATTATTACCTAGAGCTATGATAAGCGTACAGTCCAGCTCTGAATCAGATGCCTATAGTGTCTGTTTGTGTCTCTCTATGGGGGAGTGCTGACCCTTCAGATGGGATAGATAGAGCCTCTGTTAAGGACCACACACACACAACATCTAACGTTGATCTGACGTTCATTCGGACGCGCTGTGCTTTAGGGAACACCCGCTGTTGGATGTCTGACTGCGCAAATTAGAGCAGGCACTGTTCAGAGGTGATAATTACTCTCGGCCGGCAAACGCTATTGGTGTGTCCTTTATTGGAGTGTGATGGGGGAGTCAGAGCGGGGATAGGGAGGATAGGAGAGAGGAAGAGAGTCAGAGAGGAGAGGAGAGGGGGGTCAGAGAGGGGATAGGGAGGATAGGAGAGAGGAAGAGAGTCAGAGAGGAGAGGAGAGGGGGGTCAGAGAGGGGATAGGGAGGATAGGAGAGAGGAAGAGAGTCAGAGAGGAGAGGAGAGGGGGGTCAGAGAGGGGATAGGGAGGATAGGAGAGAGGTAGAGAGTCAGAGAGGAGAGGAGAGGGGGGTCAGAGAGGGGATAGGGAGGATAGGAGAGAGGTAGAGAGTCAGAGAGGAGAGGGGTGTCAGAGAGGGGATAGGAGAGAGGTAGAGAGTCGGAGAGGAGAGGGGGGTCGGAGAGGGGGTAGGGAGGATAGGAGAGAGGTAGAGAGTCAGAGAGGAGAGGGGGGTCAGAGAGGGGATAGGGAGGATAGGAGAGAGGAAGAGAGTCAGAGAGGAGAGGGGTGTCAGAGAGGTGATAGGGAGGATAGGAGAGGTAGAGAGTCAGAGAGGATATGAGAGGGGGGTCAGAGAGGGGATAGGGAGGATAGGAGAGAGGTAGAGAGTCAGAGAAGAGAGGGGGTCAGAGAGGGGGTAGGGAGGATAGGAGAGAGGTAGAGAGTCAGAGAGGAGAGGAGAGGGGTGTCAGAGAGGGGATAGGGAGGATAGGAGAGAGGTAGAGAGTCAGAGAGGAGAGGGTGTCAGAGAGAGGATAGGAGGTAGAGAGTCAGAGAGGAGAGGGGTGTCAGATAGGGAGGATAGGAGAGAGGTAGAGAGTCAGAGAGGAGAGGAGAGGGGTGTCCGAGAGAGGAGAGGGTAGCGTCAGAGTAGCAGTAGTGATCACAAGTCTAGGACCATTACACCCCAGACAAACAGAGAAACACTCAACGGTCCTCCCTCCTGGTGAGAACCCCCTTGTAGGCTTGAAGGAGGAAGAAAAAATGAAACAAATTCATGTTTCTAATTTGTGACAGTGTTAAAATAAAATAAAAACTGTTCTGATTGTGTCCTCTTTTATTCTCGCCTGGGTGGAGGTTGCACAACGCAACAATCACAAGGGTGTTACCCAAGATGCCCCACAGTGAACAGGACATTCTTGGGTGGTGGTGGTGCTGATGATTTCACTAACATTGTCTATTGATGGATGGTGATGCATAAAGAAGACAGCCTTAAATCAAGTTAACAGAGACATATCCCCATTTTTCACAGTAAAAGAAACCACAGTAAAAACAGCCCTAACTCTTCATGTTGAAGATTGCTCCGACCAGTCAAACAGAGACTGATGAGAGAAACACAAGAGATCTGAGAAGGCTGGTTTGTGCTGTGTAAGACAGGCCCACTTTGTGTTTACGCCAGAGCCCTTTCTTTCAACAGGACCTGCTCTCAGATTATAAACTCAGAGCAAAGGAAAATGACATGGAGAGAGAAAGGAATTAAAAGACCCAACATCTGATATGAACACAAACACATTAATTGGACTGAACACGAATCCACCAGACAAACACAAAAATGTCAGCAAGAGGAAGAACATGGAGACGCTGAGAATGGTAAAGTGTAAGCAAGTGAAAAACTGGGTACACTGCCACTTTGATCACACTTACGGGTGACAGGGAGGTACAATTACAGCCGTGGGAAGGCAATTACTCATACAACGCACAAGGAGCAGACAGGAGATGGAGGGATGGAGAGGGGGGGGGGGGATGGAGAGAGAGATAAGTGATAGGAGAGATATTAAAGATAAGCCAAGACATATTGACTGACAGACAGGCAGGCAGATAGACAAACAGACAGGTGAGTCGAGAGGTAGAGAGATGGATGGGCATACCGACAGGCTAATAGACACACAGGCAGATAGACAGGCTGGCAGATGGACAAACAGACAGGTGAGTCGAGAGGTAGAGAGATGGATGGGCATACCGACAGGCTAATAGACACACAGGCAGATAGACAGGCTGGCAGATGGACAAACAGACAGGTGAGTCGAGAGGTAGAGAGATGGATGGGCATACCGACAGGCTAATAGACACACAGGCAGATAGACAGGCTGGCAGATGGACAAGCAGAGAGACAGGTGGACACGTTGTGCATACAGACAAGCCAACAGATAATCACAGACGGACAGACAGCCACAGGCATAACACCAATGCTACTGAGCATACTGTGGACACTTTAAGAGGTAAAAGTGTCTATGTGGAACCAGCAGGTATACAGTACCTTCATATATGCCCTGCATGTCCTCTCTCTCTTTTGAAGCTTTTTAACACAAAGAGAAGATCAAGAGAAACACTATTAGGAAGCAAAAAGCTTAGGGGAAAGAAAGAGGATCGTCTGTGTCTTTAGAAAACACCTATCCTAAAATACACCACTTACCCAACTCCAGTCAGGAAGGAAATTAGAATATATAAACCTTATGTTAGGTAGATGAAATAAGAAGCTCACAATATATTATGGAGCACATTGTAAATGTGTTTCGGAAGCTGTATCTGAATATGTATCTAGCTTACATAACTACAAGGTCCTGGCTGGCAGAGACAAGGCTGCACAGCATTGCGTTGTAGAGGGGGAATTGCTGAGATTAAATTCCTATGCTTTGCATTAACGATGCTTTATAAAGCATCGAGACAATAAACAAAGCCAGAGGGGGTCATTTGGATTCCATGGCACTGAGGTTATAACAGTCTGCCAGCTCTGGGGTTTATTTAGAGGCTTAGTTGGCCTGTCTCGGTCTCAGTCAAAAGAGACGGATTCATTATTCCCACAGCCAGCTAAATTGTGGCTGAAGGAGTGTAGCATTGTGCTGTTGTAAGACAGTACAGTTAGAACATAGACAGAAAGGTTCAGTCTAGGACTAGCTACGAAGGGAACAAAGAAAACACTACGGATGTGCCTTTTGGTCCAAATCCACTTTGCTTTCACCTTTGCGTTCTGAATAGCACTGTAAAACTGTCATTCATTTCTATGACTGTGGAAGTTAGGCCTTAAGATTCCTGCTTGTACCTTTCACTCAGAGAGACATGGTAAGTGCTCTGGAGGAGGGAAGGCAGCTCTGTTCTTGCCTGTCTGGTGGTAGAGAGGAGAGTTATTCTTTGTGTTGGCTAGCGGGGGGCTACTATCCATTAGCTCTTAGAGCTGCCAGGTGAGAAAGCTGCATTTCAGAACCCAGTAATTTCTAGGAAAAGGTGGAGCTAGGGGCTGGAAGAATAAGCTCCCTCCTTACCCTCAGCCACAGCTCCCCCTCAGGGCTGGGGATGCCTTACCCCCTCCCTCCTTACCCTCAGCCACAGCTCCCCCTCAGGGCTGGGGATGCCTTACCCCCTCCCTCCTTACCCACAGCCACAGCTCCCCCTCAGGGCTGGGGATGCCTTACCCCCTCCTCCCCCTCACCTGGAGAAAGACTTGTGGTTGTGGAGGGGTGGGTGGGGGTTGGGGTTGGGGTTAAATGAGTGACTCATAATTCACTTTTTTTATTTTTTTATTTTTTATGTTTCTTCGTACCAAGTGAAATTATGTAATGTGATTGCCAGATCAATTTGTTTATTTTAAGCTTAAAACGGCTTTATACAAGTAACTTATCTTAAGGTAAATTATCTTGAAAATGACATTTAAAACATATAAATGACTTGTATAAAGCCTTGTTTAGATTAAAATAACAGAATGATCTGCCAATGACGTTAGATAATTTAGCTTGGTACAAAGAAACATAAAACAAGTGACTTATCACTCCAAATAAGTTATTTAGGCTTGATTGGAATGAACTTTCTGCAGTGAGACGACCTTGAGGAGAGCAGGGAATACTACCTACCTAGATACAGTGCCTTGCGAAAGTATTCGGCCCCCTTGAACTTTGCGACCTTTTGCCACATTTCAGGCTTCAAACATAAATATATAAAACTGTATTTTTTTGTGAAGAATCAACAACAAGTGGGACACAATCATGAAGTGGAACGACATTTATTGGATATTTCAAACTTTTTTAACAAATCAAAAACTGAAAAATTGGGCGTGCAAAATTATTCAGCCCCTTTACTTTCAGTGCAGCAAACTCTCTCCAGAAGTTCAGTGAGGATCTCTGAATGATCCAATGTTGACCTAAATGACTAATGATGATAAATACAATCCACCTGTGTGTAATCAAGTCTCCGTATAAATGCACCTGCACTGTGATAGTCTCAGAGGTCCGTTAAAAGCGCAGAGAGCATCATGAAGAACAAGGAACACACCAGGCAGGTCCGAGATACTGTTGTGAAGAAGTTTAAAGCCGGATTTGGATTCAAAAAGATTTCCCAAGCTTTAAACATCCCAAGGAGCACTGTGCAAGCGATAATATTGAAATGGAAGGAGTATCAGACCACTGCAAATCTGCCAAGACCTGGCCGTCCCTCTAAACTTTCAGCTCATACAAGGAGAAGACTGATCAGAGATGCAGCCAAGAGGTGCATGATCACTCTGGATGAACTGCAGAGATCTACAGCTGAGGTGGGAGACTCTGTCCATAGGACAACAATCAGTCGTATATTGCACAAATCTGGCCTTTATGGAAGAGTGGCAAGAAGAAAGCCATTTCTTAAAGATATCCATAAAAAGTGTTGTTTAAAGTTTGCCACAAGCCACCTGGGAGACACACCAAACATGTGGAAGAAGGTGCTCTGGTCAGATGAAACCAAAATTGAACTTTTTGGCAACAATGCAAAACGTTATGTTTGGCGTAAAAGCAACACAGCTGAACACACCATCCCCACTGTCAAACATGGTGGTGGCAGCATCATGGTTTGGGCCTGCTTTTCTTTAGCAGGGACAGGGAAGATGGTTAAAATTGATGGGAAGATGGATGGAGCCAAATACAGGACCATTCTGGAAGAAAACCTGATGGAGTCTGCAAAAGACCTGAGACTGGGAGGGAGATTTGTCTTCCAACAAGACAATGATCCAAAACATAAAGCAAAATCTACAATGGAATGGTTCAAAAATAAACATATCCAGGTGTTAGAATGGCCAAGTCAAAGTCCAGACCTGAATCCAATCGAGAATCTGTGGAAAGAACTGAAAACTGCTGTTCACAAATGCTCTCCATCCAACCTCACTGAGCTCGAGCTGTTTTGCAAGGAGGAATGGGGAAAAATTTCAGTCTCTCGATGTGCAAAACTGATAGAGACATACGCCAAGCGACTTACAGCTGTAATCGCAGCAAAAGGTGGCGCTACAAAGTATTAACTTAAGGGGGCTGAATAATTTTGCACGCCCAATTTTTCAGTTTTTGATTTGTTAAAAAGTTTGAAATATCCAATAAATGTCGTTCCACTTCATGATTGTATCCCACTTGTTGTTGATTCTTCACAAAAAAATACAGTTTTATATCTTTATGTTTGAAGCCTGAAATGTGGCAAAAGGTCGCAAAGTTCAAGGGGGCCGAATACTTTCGCAAGGCACTGTATATACACGCATGTTCATACAGTATATGGCGCTCGTATTAACTAGCCTACCTGGGGTCACATACAGTGCGTTCAGAAAGTATTCAGACCCCTTCACTTTTTCCACATTTTGTTATGTTACAGCCTTATTCTATAATGGATTAAATAAAATAAAAATCTCATCAATCTACAAACAATACCCTATAATGACAAAGCCAAAAGTATTCAGACGCTTTGCTATGAGACTTGAAATTGAGCTCAGGTGCGTCCTGTTTCCATTGATCACCCTTGAGATGTTTCTACAATTTGATTGGAGTCCATCTGTGTTAAATTAAATTGATTGGACATGTTTTGGAAAGGCCCACACCTGTCTAGATAAGGTCCCACAGTTGACAGTGCATATCAGAGCAAAAACCAAGCAATGAGGTCGAAGGAACTGTCCATAGAGCTCAGAGACAGGACTGTGGCGAGGCACAGATCTGGGGAAGGGTACCAAAACATTTCTGCAGCTCCCCAAGAACACAGTGGCCTCCATCATTCTTAAATGGAAGAAGTTTGGAACCTCCAAGACTCTTCCTAGAGCTGGCCGCCTGGCCAAACTGAGCAATCTGAGCAAAAATGCCGAAATTGTTGCAACTCCTATTACTAGCCTGTTCAACCTCTCTTTTGTATCGTCTGAGATTCCCATAGTTTGGAAAGCTGCCGCGGTCATCCCCCTCTTCAAAGGGGGTGACACTGTAGACCCAAACTGTTATAGACCTATATCCATCCTACAATGCCTTTCTAAAGTCTTCGAAAGCCAAGTTAACAAACAGATTACTGACCATTTCGAATCTCACCGTACCTTCTCCGCTATGCAATCTGGTTTCAGAGCTGGTCAAGGGAGCACCTCAGCCACGCTCAAGGTCCTAAACGATACCATAACCGCCATCGATAAGAGACATTACTGTGCAGCCGTATTCATCGACCTGGCCAAGGCTTTCGACTGATTGCCTCGCCTGGTTCACCAACTACCTCTCTGATAGAGTTCAGTGTGTCAAATCGGAGGGCCTGTTGTCCGAACCTCTGGCAGTCTCTATGGGGGTGCCACAGGTTCAATTCTCGGGCTGACTCTTTTCTCTGTATATATCAATGATGTCGCTCTTGCTGCTGGTGAGTCTCTGATCCACCTCTACGCAGACGACACCATTCTGTATACCACTGGCCCTTCTTTGGACACTGTGTTAACTAACCTCCAGACTAGCTTCAATGTCATACAACACTCCTTCCGTGGCCTCCAACTGCTCTTAAATGCTAGTAAAACTAAATGCATGCTCTTCAACCGATCGCTGCCCGCACCTGCCCGCCCGTCAAGCATCACTACTCTGGACGGTTCTGACTTAGAATATGTGGACAACTACAAATACCTAGGTGTCTGGTTAGACTGTAAACTCTCTTTCCAGACTCGCATTAAGCATCTCCAATGCAAAATTACATCTAGAATCGGCTTCCTACTTCGCAACAAAGCCTCCTTCACTCATGCTGCCAAACATACCCTCGTAATACTGACCATCCTACCGATCCTCGACTTCGGCGATGTAATTTACAAAATAGCCTCCAACACCCTACTCAACAAATTGGATGCAGTCTATCACAGTGCCATCCGTTTTGTCACCAAACCCCATATACTACCCACCACTGCGACCTGTACGCTCTCGTTGGATGGCCCTCGCTTCATACTCGTCACCAAACCCACTGGCTCCAGGTCATCTACAAGTCTCTGCTAGGTAAAGCCCCACCTTATCTCAGTTCACTGGTCACCATAGCAGCACCCACCCGTAACATGCGCTCCAGGAGGTATATCTCACTGGTCACCCACAAAGCCAATTCTTCCTTTGGCCGCCTTTCCTTCCAGTTCACTGCTGCCAATGACTGGAACGAACTGCAAAAAACACTGAGGCTGGAGACTCATATCTCCCTCACTAGCTTTAAGCACCAGCTGTCAGAGCAGCTCACAGATCACCGCACCTGTAAATTACCTCATCCCCATACTGTATTTATTTATTTATTTATTTATTTATCTTGCTCCTTTGCACCCCAGTATCTCTACTTGCACATTCATCTTCTGCACATCCTACCATTCCAGTGTTTAATTGCTAGATTGTAATTACTTTGCCATCATGGCCTATTTATTGCCTTACCTCTCTTATCCTACATCATTTGCACATGCTGTATATAGATTTTTCTACTATATTATTGATTGTATGTTTATTTATTCCATGTGTAACTTTGTGTTGTTGTATGTGTTGAACTGCTTTGCTTTATCTTGGCCAGGTCGCAGTTGCAAATGAGAACTTGTTCTCAACTAACCTACCTGGTTAAATAAAGGTGAAATTATTTGTTTTTGTTCATCGGGGGGGGGGGGGGCCTTGGGACAGGGAGGTGAGCAAGAACTTGATGGTCACTATGACATAGCTCCAGAGTTCCTCTGTGGAGATGGGAGAACCTTCCAGAAGGACAATCATCTCTGTAGCACTCTACCAATCAGGTATTTATGGTACAGTGGCCAGACGGAAGCCACTCCTCAGTAAAAGGCACATGACAGCCCGCTTAGAGCTGGCCAAAACGCACCTAAAGGACACTCAGACTAGACAACAAGATTGTCTGGTCTGATGAAACCAAGATTAGCCTGATTGAAAAGCGCCACGTCTGGAGGAAACCTGGCACCATCCCTATGGTGAAGCATGGTGGTGGCAGCATCGTGCTGTGGGGATGTTTTCAGTGGATCTTTCAGGGAGACTAGTCAGGATCAAGGGAATGATGAACAGAGCAAAGTACAGAGAGATCCTTGATGAAAACCTTCTCCAGAGTGCTCAGGACCTCAGATTGGGGCGAAGGTTCACCTTCCAACAGGACAATGACCCTAAGCACACAGTCAAGACAACGCAGGAGTGGCTTCGGGACAAGAATGTCAGAGCCCGGACTTGAACCCGATCAAACATCTCTGTAGAGACCAGAAAATAGCTGTGCAGTGACACTCCCCATCCAACCTAACAGAGCTTGAGGGGATCTGCATAGAAGAATGGGAGAAACTCCCCAAATACAGATGTGCCAAGCTTGTAGCATCATATCCAAGAAGACTCGATGCTGTAATTGCTGGCAAAGGTGCTTCAACAAAGTACTGAGTAAAGGGTCTGAATACTTATGTATATATATATTGTATAAATAACATTTCAAAAACTGTTTATTGACTATTGTGTGTATATTGGGGAAAAAACTATTGAATCCATTTTAGAATGAGGCTGTGACGTAACAAAATGTGGGAAAAGTCAAGGGGTCTGAAAACTTTCTGAAGACACTGTATTATTTTATATTACCTTGTTGAAGCTCCGCCCGGCCGAGTCCTTTTCGCTAGGCCGTAGCTCCTGGAGCTGAGCATCCAGGATGTCAACCAGCTGTTCCATGAGACGCACTGATGAGCTGACGTCACCGGCGAACACCGGGCCCTGTGTGTGGTGGGCCAGCTCATTGGCTAGGTTAGCCGCGTTCTCCCCACTACGGATCTAGAGTTGGAGGGAAAAAACGTAAATATTAATGGACTGTTTAAGCTTTTAATTACTTGTTTCTTACTAAATACAGATGTAAGATCTGGATTTGGTCACTCTTTTGTTGCTGCAACTTTTCCTGCGCCGGAGGAAATGCATAAATTCACTGAAAACCCACACTAACACACAGTTATATTAACAGTATTCCACTTTCCATGCAGCCTCATTTTGACCAGATAATAGCCTAACCACCTGAAACACTTTGGACTAAAGGTTCAAATCTGGTTTCTGCAGGATTATTTAGCTGTGACAATACAGGTCAAATGAAGATCCTACATCTGTACCTGGAATGTGGTACGTTAACTATGTGATAACAATGGATACTGCTGATTTAATGTGGAGAAAGGAAGAAAAACAGCACAGCAGGAAAAGGCTCGGGGTCATTGGTACAACGCCTCTGGAGGATCGGCATCCCAGTGTCAGACCAGTATACAAGTAATGTATCATATACCGATTAAAACTCAAATCAATATTAATGTTGCAAGCTATAGGCTACAGAGAGCAATTCAAAGTGTCAGATAATTTTTTTTTACAGAGAAAAGTGCATTGAATGTGTATTTTTGTTCACATCTAGAAGTCATGCAGGGGAATACAGAATGAATGGGCAAACCGCGTCTTTAGTGTTTCAACCAACAAGATGCTAATACAAATACAGATACACTTTTCCCTTTCAGATAAAGAAGTAGAGAGAAGGTGTTTTGTTCCTTCCCTCCCTGCCACCCAGGAGCTATGAGAGGACACTGCTGACCAACCTTTTGTGCCACTTGAGCGACCCAGTGGGAGGTACAGTTGCTGAGGTCGGGTCCCTTTGGGTTCCAGGTCCCCCCTGCTACCGTGCAGAGGTAGGAGGCGATGCCTGGAGAAACACACAACAAACAACAGTTACACAACCCTCTATTGTCTGTTTCTATTGTGTATTGAACAGTATGTGTGCATTTATTTGTGTAACTTTTTGTGATGTTGCTGAACACTGCCATCTTGAATACACGGTTATATCCCCTGCAAATGAGATTGTATGACAATGAGAATAGGCTGTTAAAATAAAGGTTCAATAGAAATAAATGAAACCGAGCCAGGACATCTCTTTGTCCTGCTCCTGCTCCTCTTACTTACCTGGCTTCTCTAGAGCAGGACAAACAATTGACTGAGAGCAGCCATGGTAAAATAAATCAAATTAATAATTAAGTATGATGTGAAACATGTAGGAAGATTACCAGCTTTGTGATATCTAACTGAGTGGACACTACACAGTAAGAGATTCTCATACATTTCAGCTGTATACTGTAGGAATCACGGGTTGCCAATGAATAAAATGCTCTGTATCATATATATATTACTGCATTCTTGTCAACAATGAACAGTGTTGCCATAGTCTTACTACCTATTGGTACACCTTCATATCCGACATGTCTGCATTCCATACATTCCATTTCCATATGATTGAAATAACAGTAACTCATCCCCCTCATGCCACCTACTGTTTTTTATCTTCCTATATTGTCTGTTTTGACAGTTCATTCATGGAACTATTTACTATTTGGAAGTATTAGCATATTGTAGGTAATGAACATTACATCTTGGCACCTTGTTTAACATATGGAAGGCTATATGAAAGACAATGTGTAAACACACTAACATGTTCATACAGAGGAACACACACACACACACACACACACACCCTCCCTCCCGGTTCCTGATAGTACCTCTGGTTCCTTTGGGGCAGGGTCTTTCCACTGTGGCTCCAGTGTGTGTCTGGGGCCAGGAGATACCCCTCATCATCCCTCCCTCACAGAAGCGCCTGGGGGTGGGAGGGATCTCTGGGGTGGTGGGGTCAGCTGTACCATGGGGGTCCTCCGCTGGTTTACCCGCCTCTCTCTCTCTCCCATCCCTGGGGTCTGCTGGAACTGTGGTGTCGACTGGGACCTTGACCATGACCATGGTGGTGGTGATGATAGTGGTGGTCTCAGGCAGGGCCGAGGAGAGGGAGACGTCTTCTATAGTTGGCACTAGGAGGAGAGCAGAGAGAAAAGTGGAGGTTATAGCTTTAATAAAACCCAGCCTTACATTGAACTCCCTCTATACCTTTCAGACATACATCAGATATAACAGTCAGCAGGGAAAGTTCAAGGTACTTTCAGTGTTTTAGTTCCACACCGCTTGGAGGGATGGCTGCTCTATGCTCTACTGAGTCACGTCTACTGCAGAGTCTACAGCAGCACTCGGGTATTACTCCACACTACTCCTACTCTCTCTGTTCTGTTAGGAGGAGGAAACCTGTAAACACTACACTATCTCAGCTATTTTAAACCTTTACCCAATCTTGAAAATAACAGGAGGACAGGTAGTGTAGCAGCATCTGCCTGGCCTGGCTCTGCCCAGCAGTGATGTCCTTCGTGAGGGAGAGTCAGTACCGTAGGCTGATTAATGTCAACAAGGAAGACAAAGTCTGTCTGCATTTGACTATTTTCTCCTCCCTTTCATCTCTCCCCTTGATAAAGCCGGTGTAAGAAAACTAAAACTGGAATGCTCTGGGCAAAAACCATACATCAGCTATAATGCTCAGCTGCTGTATTCAATGTACAGCTATAAAGAACATCTGTGTGTGTGTGTGTGTGTGTGTGTTGTGGTCACCAAGAAGGTGTGGTCTCTAGGCCTTTTCTACAGTGTCTACCCATTTGTGTGGTCACAGCACTGTGAATGTACAGTAGAATGAATGAAAGAAAATAAGAAAATAGATATAAAAGAATAAAGAGAAAACAGTATATGCATACAGCCTGCGTATGAGCATGATGACTACACTGACTGCCTCTTGCCTGACTGATTATATATCACAGCCACACGATTTCTAGCGCTGATAAGAGGTGGCTTCCCACAAGGTCTGCTACTCTGAGAGTCCTGCAGTGCAGTCTTCAGAGGCCCAGGGAACAGGCAATATCATGCTATCTGATGCTCCATCATCAGACTCATATCTCCATTTCTACCTGATTGGTGACAATGCCCACATTTAGCGTCTGGGCTCTGGAGAGACTCGTCGTCTTTGTTTTGTGTTTCTGTTTCAGTGGAATATTGAAGTTCATAACAATGTCCTGTCTGTGTCTGTCTGTGCTAAGGGAAAAAAAGAGCTGAAAGTGCATAACCAACAATACATTAAATCTAGCATGACGCGGTTCTCAGAAAAAGAGGGGGGGGTAAAAAGGGTCCCAGGCAGCGACACATTTCTATTTAGAAATGTCAGGCAGGATCAGTCAGCCGTGTGGCAGTGTTGTTGTGTTATGACATTTCACTCAATGACCTTTTCTCCCATGGCAGAAGCAGTGTTTAATTGGGCCGTACTCATTCCTTCATTGTGCGTCCGTCTGTCTGTCAGCCACGCACTCAATTGCTCGTTCACACATTTCTGAGCACTAAGTAACTATGCAAATGACACATGTCCAGTTTATTGTTGTGAGAACAGATGTTGAGAGGAGCTTATAATCTGAACAAAAATATAAAAGGCAACATGCAACAATTTCATAAATTTTACTGAATTACAGTTCATATGAGGAAATCAGTCACTTAAAATAAATTCATTAGGCCCTAATCTATGGATTTCACCAGACTGGGGAGCCAGGCTAAAACCAATCAGAATTAGTTTTCCCCCGAAAAAGGGCTTTATTACAGACGGAGATACTGGGCTGGCATGGTTATACGTGGTCTGCGGTTGTGGGGCCGGACGTACTGTCAAATTCTCTAAAACTACGTTGAAGGCAGCTTATGGTAGAGAAATTAACATTAAAAACATTTTTTTTTTTTTTGTGGGATTTTGTATTTCCGCTCATGACACATGGGACCAACACTTTACATGTTGCGCTTATAATTCTGTTCAGTGTAACTCCCTGTCTCTCTCTCTCTCTACCACTCTTTCTGTCCCTCATTCTGTCCCTATCCCAAGTGGCTGTGAGAAACTAAATGCTTACGGAAACTGCAAAATACCAGCATACTGAGAAAAACACTCATACCGCAGTGTCACTATTCTCTGTGCACCAGTCTAATGTACGCTCTAGAGACTATTATAGCTATTGATGTGCACTGGAATTCTGATTTAGTTGTAATTTGGAAGTGCCTGAGTGTGAGCCCCTGACTACCTCCTTTCTACAGCGATAGACAGATGAAGGGGGAAAAATGGAGAGAAAAAACAACAACTAAAGAAATAGAATCTAAACCACTTGTCAAAGAGGCCCATTTTCCTGTTACATTTCTCTTGATGTCTCCATCCACCGCCCGGACACACACTACAATTTTCTTTTGATTATGATGAGCCATTTCACCAATGGCGGTTGAAAGCCGTGTGTCCTCTGCTAGCACTCAGCCCAAAGAGGGGCCATCTCAATTAGCTGTCATTTCACTCAAAAGCCTAAAGGTTCAATTCAGCTCTTTTTATCTCAATATCAAATCATTTCTGGGTAACAATTAAGTACCTTACTGTGATTATTTTTGACCGTTTTAATTTTAAAACAAACAAAAATATACTCTTAGCAAATAGCAATATCTCAAGCAAGAATTTAGCTAGGAGTGTCTGGGAGTGGTCTGAGTGGGGAGGGGAAAACTGAACACTAGCTGTGATTGGCAGAGAACTGGTTTGGAACTCCTTCTTATAGGAACTCATTTACCGCCTGCTGATGTCAACAGGCAGGCCAAAACTCCCTCCCAAACAGCTCTTACACTAAAAGGGCATTATCATAATTTTCACAATTTCACAGTATAATTCCAACCTCATAAGCCCAATTCATATGGGATTCATTTTACTGGGGAAGATAATTACATAACTCTATGTGCACAAGCACAAATCACCAGATCTGTATTTTTTTAAGTCAAGTTCTTCCACACGATCTCGACAAACCATTTCTGTATGGAGCTGGCTTTGTGTACGGGGGCATTGTTATGCTGAAACAGGAAAGGGCCTTCTCCAAACTGTTGCCACAACAGTTCTTGTGCTGACGTTGTTTCCAGAAGCAGTTTGGAACTCGATAGTGAGTGTTGCAACCAAGGACAGATGATTTTTACGATCTACGCGCTTCCGCACTCGGTGGTCCACTTGGTGGTCCACCTTCCACTTTGCGGCTGAGCCGTTGTTGCTCCGATACGTTTCCAGTTCACAATAACAGCATTTACGGGGCAGCTCTAGCAGGGCAGAAATTTGACAAACTGACTTGTTGGAAAGGTGGCATCCTATGACGGTGACACGTTGAAAGTCACTGAGCTCTTCAGTACGGCCATTCTACTGACAATGTTTGTCTATGGAGACTGCATGGCTGTGTCATCGATCCACTAATTTGAAGGTTTGTATACATAGTGTATGAAGGGAATGCATGTTTTAACTTTCACAGTGAATGCTTTCCTTTCTAAGTTTTGTGCCAATGAATTGAACATCAGCAAATGCGTCAGTAAAATATATTGCGCCTATTTAATGCAACCCTTGCGGTTAATTGATCGTTAAGCAGCATTTACAACTGAGCTTCATTTGGGGGAAATGACAAGTTCCCTTTCTCATCCATAGCCTAAAAACACATCTCAAGTACAAGTGCACTGTTTAGTTCACATCTGCAGGCTGGGGTGATTAAGAACGTCTTCTACTGCGGATAGCAAAAATATGATCATATTTTGGCGACAGTATACCAAAGATGGTTTGGTATGGTTTAGAAACTTGGGAGCCAAGCTGGAGTTATCAGTGTATCCTGTTAACACCTAGACATGTTGAAATATCTCCAGGCCTAGAATAAAAACCTCCAGGCTTCAGTAATAACTGTCAATTTATTTAAAAAACTGTCCGTTTGTAAAGAATTTATCCCATCCGAATCATCCTCTGAAATAACAGACATTCTGGGGTAATAATTACGTAACAAAGTTCTCTAGTAATACCATAGAGATAGATAGAGGACTAATCGTTGTATCTGTGCCACTATAGCGCAGCGCCACTGAGGAAATCTCCATTTTGAAGTAGTACAATTTGTTCTTCATGATTGGCTAATCCCTCCTGGTGACATGCTTGGACATAACTCCAAACAGGGTCACCAAGAGGGATCAACCAATGAATTTGGAAGTCTCACCCAGTTGACTACATTAAAATGGTGGAAGCCCTCAATGGAGCCCCCTTGCTAATATGGCCTTTTGGCCACTAGAGGCCTCAATCATTCTCTATGACTAATACTAGTCCAGTGCGAATAGGACTACAGTGTGAAAAATATAAAAACACAGGAAATCACGTTTTTGACTGCACTGGGCCTTTAAAGTTTCTCTTGGTGGGAGGCAGAAGCCTAGGACACTCTGGGTGGCATATGTTTAATCTGTGATAAATAACACAAGGTGCTCAGGGGCTGACAGCAGTATAATATTTTTTTTTAGGAAGTTCTGAAAACTGAATAGAAGTAACTAGATAGAATGGAATCAAGTGCAGGACACTGGGAAAGCAAAGGGAATACTGTCCACTGAAAAACGTGTCCAAACTAGATACAGCTAAATAGAATGAACTAGACACAATCCATCGCAAATAGAAGGGATCTTTGAGGATGGAGGAAAGGGTTAATTAAGCCGAAGTAATACTCTTCACTAAAATTCAAGATGATAAATGAAGATAAAGTTCCACATTTTAACATCTTTCCAAAAATGAAATAATAATGAAATAAACCATGATACGATGATCAGAGGCATAGCTATGCTGTTTGTCTAAGACAGCTATTTCCGTTAAAGGCCTAGTCTCCCCCCCCGCCCCCCCCCTCATAAAAGCCAGATTCCCCATGGCTCTGGAGTCTAGACATGTTTGCCATTATCTCTGAAGAATTGGGAAAACGACGTGAAGGTTATCTAAGAAAGTTTGACAGGGAAACAGCATAATAATGGGCTATCACCATCAGTGTGTCTGTGGTCTGGAAGAATCAGACATCTTCTGACTTCTGCAGAAACAACTTACTTCAGTCTTTACCACAATTTAAGGTTTGTTTTGAAATCAATGATTGTTGAAATGAAAGGGTTGATTAAATAGTCGACCGACTGAAAGTAAAATGTAAAATACCGAGTGCCACTATATCAGCGTAACGATATAGCCAAATAATTAAGCTAAGTCTCAGTGCACTTCCAAAACTCTGAATCCTCCTAACTTCAAACTTGAGGGCGTTATGACATTATCTTAATTCACACAGTATTTGTCTAAGTGTGAATCTGGCCACCTACGTGGACTGCAATAAGAAGACAAAACAGCCTGTACCAAACTGTTGGATGTCACGCCAACGCACCACCATCCTACACTGCAACACCATGAATAAGGAATGGTGTGAGGGTGAGTGTGTCTGAATATCTTAAACTTAAAGGAAGTAAACAGCAGTACTTGTGAGCCACAGTTTTGGTGTTGCTTTTTTGAAGATCCCTACGCCAGTAGCTAATGATAGAGAAACAACAACACCCAGAAGACATGAATATTACATTAGTTTGTTTTTATGCCGTCTCACCCTGCTCTGCTCGAGCCTATGTGAGGCGCTTATGTGAACATCGGTCCTGTGTAGCTAGTAGCTTCGGTAATGGGTCTAAGTGAACCACCTGGTCACATACGGTAGCCTTTTTATACTGCCTTGGGAAGACTGTTTTTTCCAGACTTTGCCTTTAGTACAATTTGGAATAAATGATGGGTCTTCCTGGCAGAAATGGGCAGAAATTACTGCCATCACACAGTGGATGAAGTGAATAAGTGAAAGGTGTAGGTTGTTTTCTTCCTAGTGTGTGCTTATTACCTGTATTTAATGGACTATGGCAAATACCACGTCGAGCATCGGAGTTCTATTGCTGTGTGCGTTCTTGACACTTGTTCTTAAAGATCAGGAGACAGAAAAGGCCCTGCCACTGCCAGCCAGACAGGTTCTGGAGCTAAGTGTTCGGATTTACACAAGTTCAAAATGAATGACACCCCATACCTCCGGCAGCGACACCAGCCCATGGACCCACTTTGATAGAAAAAAGGGAGGTGGCTAGCAGCACAAGCAAAAAACATACTGTATTATTTCATGTTCACTTCAGCGATCAACAGCCTCTCTTCCAGTTCTTTAAATGTCCACTTGAACAAGTCAAAATATTACTATCCACTAATCATGAAGTCAGACTCATGAAGACTTGTGCCATGTCAACAAGAGGAACAAATGGAGTTGTTCCAACCATACGCTTGGCACCTTGATCCAGGACACACACACACACACACACACACACCTCGACCCTGGTCAGCATGAATCTCCTTGCTGATCCACCAAGTGGCATGGACCAACTCATGAGATCTGGGTAAATATTCCCTTTGAGCTTTCTACTCTTAGAAGCGCAGAAACAATCTCCAAAGCCTCACTGTGTGTCTGTCACAATACAATGTATTAATGAGCCCAGCAAGTGCTTCTTCATCATGCCACACTTCAATGTTTAAAAAACATCTAAATCAATATGCATAGCTGAGTTTTATAAGCAGCCATATTGAATGAGCCGAATGTAGATATATTAGCAAGCTTTGTAAGGCAGAATAAGATTTAAGCCATTAGAAGATTTAAGCCACTTACTAGCCTTTTCCAAGTTCATGTACAGATGTAGGATCTTCATTTGATTACCCTGTTGCAGGAGAACTTTGCTGCAATTCAGGAAACGTAAGACTAGTGTACTTGAGGTTTAAAAAGGCTTCTGAACCCCTACAAAAATGTTAATTAATTATAATCCACATAATAATAAACATTTCCTGTTGCTGCAGGATTGCTTTCCAGCTGTAGCAAACTGTCTCAAATTAAGATCCTACATCTGTATGCAGTGGCATGGTCTTCCTTCTGCCGGTGTCGTCGGATCTCTTCGTGTGGCTTAACCCAACATTTCTCCAGCGGCACTGCTCCTCTCATTCAAGCCATGAATTTAACGCTCAAATTTAATGCTTCTCAGATCAATGCTACCTCAAAAGCAAATTAATGTTCTCCCTTCGTTACTTTGAAATGCTCCTGGCAATTATAGTCTCCCCTGATTAGTCTTTTGAATTCACTGGACCGAGACCCAAGTCGATGTCTTTGAGGCATCTCAGACAATACCTTCTAAGTGTCAATACAAATGTTGTAATGGGCGACACTAAGGGATGCATTTTATTGGCACGTCGGAGCAAGACAATCTCTTAAATAGTGAGTCTTCTACTTCGGAGTTCGAACCATCAAAATATTGATCACTGGTGTGGTGTCTGAGTGTTGAGAACCTATGTGTTTAAAAACTCATATCCCTGTAGTGAATTCAAATGAATACTTGAAGAGTGTTCAATATATATTTGAGGAATTAGACAGGTATCAAATACATAACATGTTTTTTTTTATTTTTATTTTTATTTTTTTTACATAGTAACACAAAAAAAGTATTTTAAAAATATATATATAAAAATACTACATAAAGATTTTTAAACATACAATTACACACACAAACAAGTTTACATACACCTTAGCCAAGTACATTTAAAACTCAGTATTTCACAATTCCTGACATTTAATCCTAGTAAACATTCCCCGTCTTAGGTCAGTTTAGATCACCACTTTATTTTAAGAATGTGAAATGTCAGAATAACAGTAGGGAGAATTACTTATTTCAGCTTTAATTTCTTTCATCACATTCCCAGTGGGTCAGAAGTTTACATACACTCAATTAGTATTTGGTAACATTTCCTTTAAATTGTTTAACTTGGGTCAAACGTTTCGGGTAGCCTTCCACAAGCTTCCCACAATAAGTTGGGTGAATTTTGGCCCATTCCTCCTGACAGAGCTGGTGTACCTGAGTCAGGTTTGTAGGCCTCCTTGCTCGCACACGCTTTTTCAGTTCTGCCCACAAATGTTCTATAGGATTGAGGTCAGGGCTTTGTAATGGCCACTCCAATAACTTGACTTTGTTGTCCTTAAGCCATTTTGCCACAGCATTGGAAGTATGCTTGGGATCATTGTCCATTTGGAAGACCCATTTGCGACCAAGCTTTAACTTCCTGACGGATGTCTTCAAAAGTTCCTTCAATATATCCACATAATTATCCTTCCTCATGATGCCATCTATTTTGTGAAGTGCACCAGTCCCTCCTGCCGCAAAGAACCCCCACAACATGATGCTGCCACCCCCGTGCTTCACGGTTGGGATGGTGTTGGCTTGCAAGCCTCCCCCTTTTCCTCCAAACATAACAAAGGTCATTATGGCCAAACAGTTATATTTTTGTTTCATCAGACCAGAGACATTTCTCCAAAAAGTACGATCTTTGTCCACATGTGCAGTTGCAAACCGTAGTCTGTCTTGTTTTAATGGTGGTTTTGGAGCAGTGGCTTCTTTCTTGCTGAGCTGCCTTTCAGGTTATGTCAATATAGGACTCGTTTTACTGTGGATATAGATACTTCTGTACCCGTTTCCTCCAGCATCTTCACAAGGTCCTTTGCTGTTGTTCTGGGATTGACTTGCACTTTTTGCACCAAAGTACGTTCATCTCTAGGAGACAGAGCGTGTCTCCTTCCTGAGCACTATGACGGCTGCGTGGTCCCATGGTGTTAATACTTGCGTACTATTGTTTGTACAGATGAACATGGTACCTTCAAGCATTTGGAAATTGCTCCCAAGGATGAACCAGACTTGTGGAGATCTACAATTATTTTTCGTGGCTAATTTCTTTGGATTTTTCCATGGTGTCAAGCAAAGAGGCACTGAGTTTGAAGGTAGGCCTTGAAATGTATCCACAGGTACACCTCCAATTGACTCAAACGATGTCAATTAGCCTATCAGAAGCTTCTAAA
Organism: Oncorhynchus mykiss; assembly: GCF_013265735.2. Classification (NCBI taxonomy): domain Eukaryota; kingdom Metazoa; phylum Chordata; class Actinopteri; order Salmoniformes; family Salmonidae; genus Oncorhynchus; species Oncorhynchus mykiss. The sequence continues at coordinate 70,316,501 of NC_048572.1, forward strand.
GACATGACGTAATTTTCTGTATTTTTCCAAGCTGTTTAAAGGCACAGTCAACTTAGTGTATGTAAACTTTTGACCCACTGTAATTGTGATACAGTGAATTATAAATGAAAAAATGTGTCCGTAAACAATTGTTGGAAAAATGACTTGTAGATGTCCTAACCGACTTGCCAAAACTATAGTTTGTTAACAATTCATTTGTGGAGGTTGAAAAACTAGATTTAATGACTCCAACCTAAGTGTATGTAAACTTCCGACTTCAACTGTATGTACACATTTTATATATATATATATATATATATATACACACATTATATATATATATATACACACACACACATACACCTACATACAGTGGGGCAAAAAAGTATGTAGTCTGCCACCAATTGTGCAAGTTCTCCTACTTAAAAAGATGAGGCCTGTAATTTTAATCATAGGTACACTTCAACTATGACAGACAAAATGAGAAGAAAAAAAATCCAGAAAATCACATTGTAGGATTTTTTATGAATTTATTTGCAAATTATGGTGGATATTAAGTATTTGGTCAAAAACAAAAGTTTCTCAATACTTTGTTATATACCCTTTGTTGGCAATGCAGAGGTCAAAAGTTTTATGTAAGTCTTCACAAGGTTCACACACACACAGTTGCTGGTATTTTGGCTCATTCCCCCATGCAGATCTCCTCTAGAGCAGTGATGTTTTGGGGCTGTTGCTGGGCAACACGGACTTTCAACTCCCTCCAAAGATGTTCTATGGGGTTGAGATCTGGAGACTGGCAAGGCCACTCCAGGACCTTGAAATGCTTCATACGAAGCCACTCCTTCGTTGCCCGGGCGGTGTGTTTGGGATCATTGTCATGCTGAAAGACCCAGCCACGTTTCATCTTCAATGCCCTTGCTGATGGAAGGAGGTTTTCACTCAAAATCTCACGATACTTGGCCCCATTCATTCTTTCCTTTACACGGATCAGTCGTCCTGGTCCCTTTGCAGAAAAACAGCCCCAAAGCATGATGTTTCCACCACCATGCTTCACAGTAGGTATGGTGTTCTTTGGATGCAACTCAGCATTCTTTGTCCTCCAAACACGACGAGTTGCGTTTTTTTTCCTCTTTATATGGTCAGTTTCATCTGACCATATGACATTCTCCCAATCTTCTTCTGGATCATCCAAATGTTCTCTAGCAAACTTCAGACGGGCCTGGACATGTACTGGCTAAAGCAGGGGGACACGTCTGGCACTGCAGGATTTGAGTCCCTGGCGGCGTAGTGTGTTACTGATGGTAGGCTTTGTTACTTTGGTCCCAGCTCTCTGCAGGTCATTCACTAGGTCCCCCCGTGTGGTTCTGGGATTTTTGCTTGTGATCATTTTGACCCCACGGGATGAGATCTTGCGTGGAGCCCCAGATCGAGGGAGATTATCAGTGGTCTTGTATGTCTTCCATTTCCTAATAATTGCTCCCACAGTTGATTTCTTCAAACCAAGCTGCTTACCTATTGCAGGTTCAGTCTTCCCAGCCTGGTGCAGGTCTACAATTTTGTTTCTGGTGTCCTTTTGACAGCTCTTTGGTCTTGGCCATAGTGGAGTTGGGAGTGTGACTGTTTGAGGTTGTGGACAGGTGTCTTTTATACTGATAACAAGTTCAAACAGGTGCCATTAATACAGGTAACGATTGGAGGACAGAGGAGCCTCTTAAAGAAGAAGTTACAGGTCTGTGAGAGCCAGAAATATTGCTAGTTTGTAGGTGACCAATACTTATTTTCCACCATAATTTGCAAATAAATTCATAAAAAATCCTACAATGTGATTTTCTGGATTTTTTTTCTTCTCATTTTGTCTGTCATAGTTGAAGTGTACCTATGATTAAAATTACAGGCCTCATCTTTTTAAGTGGGAGAACTTGCACAATTGGTGGCAGACTACATACTTTTTTTGCCCCACTGTATGTAGGTATGTGTGTGTGTGTATATATATAATGTGTATATATATAATGTGTATATATATATATATATATATATATATATATATATATATATATATATAATGTGTACAGTTGAAGTCGGAAGTTTACATATACTTAGGTTGGAGTCATTAAATCTAGTTTTTCAACCTCCACAAATGAATTGTTAACAAACTATAGTTTTGGCAAGTCGGTTAGGACATCTACAAGTCATTTTTCCAACAATTGTTTACGGACACATTTTTTCATTTATAATTCACTGTATCACAATTACAGTGGGTCAAAAGTGTACATACACTAAGTTGACTGTGCCTTTAAACAGCTTGGAAAAATACAGAAAATTACGTCATGTCTTTAGACATTTGATTTTCTTGATTTTTTTTCTCATTTTGTCTGTCATAGTTGAAGTGTACCTATGATGAAAATTACAGGCCTCATCTTTTTAAGTGGGAGAATTTGCAGAATTGGTGGCTGACTAAATACCTTTTTGCCCCACTGTATACACACACACACAGTACCAGTCAAAAGTTGACACACCTACTCAATCAAGGGTTTCTTTATTTTTCGACATTGTAGAATAATAGTGAATATCACATTTTATTTGTCACATACACATGGTTAGCAGATGTTAATGCGAATGTAGCGAAATGCTTGTGCTTCTAGTGCCGACCATGCAGTAATATCTAACAAGTAATCTAACAATTTCACAACAACTACCTTATACACACAAGTGTAAAGGAATGAATAAGAATATGTACATAAAAATATATGGATGAGTGATGGCCGAACGGCATAGGCAAGATGCAGTAGATGGTATAGAGTACAGTATATATATATATATATATATATGAGATGAGTAATGTATGGTACGTAAACATTATATAAAGTGGCATTGTTTAAAGTGGCTAGTGCTAAATTTATTACATCAATTTTTGCATTATTAAAGTGGCTAGAGTTGATTCAGTATGTTGGCAGCCGTCACTCAATGTTAATGATGGCTGTTTAACAGTCTGATGGCCTTGAGATTGAAAAACAGCTTCTGTCTCTCGGTCCCCGCTTTGATGCACCTGTACTGACATCGCCTTCTCGATGATAGCGGGGTGAACAGGCAGTGGCTCGGGTGGTTGTTGTCCTTAATCTTTTTGTCCTTCCTGTGACATCGGGTGCTGTAGGTGTGTCCTGGAGGGCAGGTAGTTTGCCCCCGGTGATGTGTTGTGCAGACCTCACTACCCTCTGGAGAGCCTTACGGTTGTGGGCGGAGCAGTTGCCGTACCAGGCGGTGATACAGCCCGACAGGATGCTCTCGATTGTGCATCTGTAAAATTTTGTGAGTGTTTTTGGTGACAAGACAAAATTCTTCAGCCTCCTGAGGTTGAAGAGGTGATGCTGCTCCTTCTTCACCACACTGTCTGTGTGGGTGGACCAATTCAGTTTGCCTGTGATGTGTACGCTGAGGAACTTAAAACTTTCCACCTTCTCCACTACTGTCCCGTCGATGTGGATAGGGGGGTGCTTCCTCTGCTGTTTCCTGAAGTCCACGATCATCTCCTTTGTTTTGTTGACGCTGAGTGTGAGGTTATTTTCCTGACACCACACTCCGAGGGCCCTCACCTCCTCCCTGTAGGCCGTCTTTCGTTGTTGGTAATCAAGCCTACCACTGTAGTGTCATTTGCAAACTTGCTTATTGAGTTGGAGGCGTGCATGGCCATGCAGTCATGGGTGAACAGGGAGTACAGGAGAGGGCTGAGAACGCACCCTTGTGGGGAGTATTGAGGATCAGCGGGTGGAGATGTCGTTTCCTACCCTCACCACCTGGGGGTGGCCCGTCAGGAAGTCCAGGACCCAGTTGCACAAGGCGGGGTTGAGACCTAGGGTCTCGAGCTTAATGACGAGTTTGGAGGGTACTATGGTGTTAAATGCTGAGCTGTAGTCGATGAACAGCATTCTTACATAGGTATTCCTCTTGTCCAGATGGTTAGGGCAGTGTGCAGTGTGGTTGAGATTGCTTCGTCTGTTGGAGTGGGTCTAGGGTGTCCGGTAGGGTGGAGGTGATATGGTCCTTGACTAGTCTATCAAAGCACATAATGATGACGGAAGTGAGTGCTACAGGGCGATAGTCATTTAGCTCAGTTACCTTAGTGTTGATGTCTTCACTTCGCTATGAAATAACACATATGGAATCATGTACTAACCAAAAAAAAGTGTTCAATCAAATATATTTTATATTTCAGATAATTCCAAGAAGCCACGCTTTGCCTTGACAGCTTCGCACACTCTTGGCATTCTCTCAACCAGCTTCATGAGGTAGTCACCTGGAATGCATTTCAATTAACAGGTGTGCCTTGTTAAAAGCTACTTTGTGGAATTTATTTTCTTCTTAATGCATTTGAGCCAATTAGTTGTGTTGTGACAAGGCAGAGGTGGAAGAATGTATTTTACCAATAAGGCTAATTCCATATTATGGCAAGAACAGCTCAAATAATCAAAGAGAAACAATAGTCCATCATTACTTTAAGACATGAAGGTCAGTCCATCGGGAAAATTTCAAGAACTTTGAAAGTTTCTTCAAGTCAAGCGCTATGATGAAACTGGCTCTCATGAGGACCTCCACAGGAAACGAAGACCCAGTGTTACCTCTACTGCAAGGTCATTAGAGTTACCAGACTCAGAAATTGCTGTCCAAATAAATGCTTCACAGAATTCAAGTAACAGACGAGACAGTAAGAGACTTCATGAATCAGGCCTTCGTGTTTGTATGTGGGGCGTTGTCCTAAGATAATCGCATGGTTTGCTTTCGCCGTAAAGCCTTTTTGAAATCTGACACAGCGGCTGGATTAACAAGAAGTTAAGCTTTATTTTAATGTATTATACTTGTGATTTTATGAAAAGTAAATATTTATAATACTGTAGTTTGAATTTCTCGCTCTGCAATTTCACCAACTTTCAGCGGCACGCCTTCACCAAAGAGGTTAACACTTTTTTGGCAACTATATGATTCCATGTGTGTTATTTCATAGTTGTGATGTCTTCATTATTAATCTACAATGTCAAAAATAGTAAAAATAAAGAAAAACCCTTGAATGAGTAGGTGTGTCCAAACTTTTGACTGGTATTGTATATATACTTTTTTCTGACTGCACTCACTCACACACACGAGTTTGGGGTCACTTAGAAATGTCCTTGTTTTTGAAAGAAAAGCAAACTTATTTGTGGCAGCTTCATTAAATAGCATCCGCAAAACACCCGTATCAACGTCAACAGTGAAGAGACGACTGCGGGATGCTGGCCTTCTAGGCAGAGTTGCAAAGAAAAAGCCATCTCAGACTGGCCAATAAAAAGAAAAGATTAAGATGAGCAAAAGAGCACAGACACTGGACAGAGGAACTCCTAGAAACTGCCTAGAAAGCCAGCATCCCGGAGTCGCCCCTCCACTGTTGACTGGTGTTTTGCGGGTACTATTTAATAAGCTGCCAGTTGAGGATTTGTGAGGCGTCTCTTTCTCAAACAAGACACTAATGTACTTGTCCTCTTGCTCAGTTGTACACCGGGGCCTCCCACTCCTTTTTCTATTCTGGTTAGAGCCAGTTTGCGCTGTTCTGTGAAGGGAGTAGTACACAGCGTTGTACAAGATCTTCAGTTTCTTGGTAATTATGGAATAGCCTTCATTTCTCAGAACAAGAATAGACTGACGAGTTTCAGTTCTTTGTTTCTGGCCATTTTGAGCCTGTAATCGAACCCACAAATGCTGATGCTCCAGATACTCAATCAGTCTAAAGAAGGCCAGTTTTATTGCTTCTATAACCAGCACAACAGTTTTCAGCTGTGCTAACATAAAAGCAAAGGGGTTTTCTAATGGTCAATTAGCCTTTTAAAATGATAAACTTGGATTAGCTAACACAACGTGCCATTGGAGCACAGGAGTGATGGTTGCTGATAATGGGCGTCTGTACATCTATGTAGATTTTCATTTTTTTTTTTTTTTAAATCAGCTGTTTCCAGCTACAAGTTATTTACAACATTAACAATGTCTACACCGTATTTCTGGTAAATGTTATGTTAATGTAGAAAAAAACAAGGACATTTGTAAGTGACCCCAAACTTTTGAACGGTAGTGCACACAGAGCCTTCAGAAAGTGTGTTTAGACTTTTTCCACATTTTGTTGTGTTACAGCCTGAATTTAAAATGCATGAAATGTAGATTTTGCGTCACTGATCTACACAGAATACCCCATAATGTCAAAGTGGAATTATGTTTTCAGAAATGTTTACTAATAAATAAAAAATGTAAATCTGAAATGTCTTGAGTCAAGAAGTACTGAAAACCTTTGTTCAACCCCTTTGTTAGGCAAGCTTAAATAACTTCAGGAGAAGAAATATGTCTAACAAGTCAGATAATAAGTTGCATGGACTCACTCGGTGTATAATAATGGTGTTTAACATGATTTTTTTAATGACTACCTCATCTCTGTAACCCACACATGCAATTTTCTGTAAGGTCCCTCAGTCGAGCAGGTAATTTCAAGCACAGATTCAACGACAAAGGCCAGGGAGGTTTTCCAATGCCTTGCAAAGAAGGGCACATACTGGTAGATACAGACATTGAATATCCCTTTGAGCATGGTGAAGTTATTAATTACGCTTTGGATGGTTTATCAATAAACCCAATAACTACAAAGATATAGGCGTCCTTCCTAACTCAGTTGCCGGAGAGGAAGAAAACCCCTCAGGGATTTCACCATGGGGCCAATGGTGACTTTAATACAGTTACAGAGTTTAACGGCTGTGATAGGAGAAAACTGAGGATGGATCAACAACAGTGTAGTTATTCCACTATACTAACCTAAATGACAGAGTGAAGCCTATACAGAATCAAATATATTCCAAAACATACATCCTGTTTGCAATAAGGCACTAAAGTAATACTGCAAAAACAAAAAGTGGCAAAAACAGCATTATGTTTGGGGCAAATCCAACACAACAGAGTACCACTCGTCATATTTTCCAGCATGGTGGTGGCTGCATCATGTTATGAGTATACTTGTCATCGGCAAGGACTATGGAGTTTTTTTAATTAAAAGAAAAGGAAGAGAGCTAAGCATAGTCCTAGAGAAAAGCCTGGTTCAGCCTGCTTTCCACCAGACACTGGGAGACATATCCACCTTCCAGCAGGACAATAACCTAAAACACAAGGTCAAATATACACTATTACTTACCAAGACAACATTGAAATGTTCCTGAGTGACCCAGTCACAGTTTTGACTTAAATCAGATTGAAAATCTATGGCAAGCCTTGAAAATGGTTGTCTGGCAACGACTAACCACCAACTTGATAGAGCTTGAAGAATTGAAATTGAATAATGGGCAAATATTGTACAAACCAAGTTTTCAAAGCTCTTAGAGACATACCTAGAAAGACCCCCAGCTGTAATCACTGCCAAAGGTGATTCTAACATGTTGAATACTTAGTGTATACTAAGTATACTTGAATACCATCCTTTTGAATACTCAAAATTAGTGGTTTATTTCCATGAATAAAAAAAAAAGTTTCTTCCACTTTGACAGAGTTTTTTGTGGAGATCATTGACTAAAAAAAAGACAATTAAAACCATTTGAATTCCACTGATTAACACATCAAAATGTGGAAAAAGTCAAGGGGTATGAGTACTTTCTGAAGGCACTGTAGGCTGTTGGCATAGTAGGAGAAGACACATTGGTGGTATTGTACTGATTACTGTTCTCTATAAAAAAGCAGAGAATTGTAGCGATTCGGTTCTTCAAGGAACTTTAACTGTGGGGCCCCATGAATCTTAATGGACTAAATAAATTTCCTCTCTGCGCCTCAAGTGCTTCTCAGTATCAGTGAGAGATGTTCTTTTAGCACCATTAGATCACCCTGCAGAACAGGTTGTTTAATCCCCATCTATACTCTCTCTGAGAGGCGCAATAAATCCTAATAGCGGTGTAGTCAGGGCAGTTAAAGGTGTAGATCTGAGCAACCTAATAAACATGAACCAATTTCTTTCATGTGCCTGCCTGTGCCATTCACAATGGCACAGGCAGAATCTTGCTGTAGGCACAGCCATGCTTCTCTATTTCCCTCCCTCTATGAGCAGCTAAGGGCTTTTGTTCTCATAAAACTTAACGTAATGATCTGCAGAGGGCAGTTATGAATGCAAATACATTGTAGCTGTATGCATTCAAGTTTCAATTCCAGCAGCAGAACCGTAGCTGGAGCAAGGGTTCTTAAACTCATGTGTAAACTCAACAACTATGTAGGCTAGTGTGTGGCTGTGTGGTTTTCATCATTACATCTTTCGCATGCAGTTAAGCCAGTGAGAGTTTGTGTGTCTGTTTGGGCTGACCCCAATTATTCAGCCGAGATTTTGTTGTTGAGGAATATATTTAAAAAAATATATAAAAAACAGGTGTCTCCTGTGCTAGAAAAAAAATAAAACAATTGTGTGTGTGTGTGTATATATATATATATATTTTTTTTATAGCAGAGGAGACACCTGTTTAATTTGCGCCCATCTCAGTGAACTAATCCATTGCGGAAGCCGAGACTAATCCATTGTGGAGGTACAGTCCAAGAAGAGGGGGAGTGTGGCTGCACAATGCATGTCTCTCTCCAGAGTGTGCCCTCTCCCGACAATTTGTGTACATTCATTGTTCCATAACTTCGTTGTGTGAATTGTTGGTGTCTATCAATTCCCCATTACATGTATCACTAGTAGTACATTTACCGTTAACTCCTATCATTTCTAATCTACCATTTGGGGATCTGATAGTATTCCGGATTGGTTTAATGCAGCCCCATTAATGAGCTGTGGAGCTTCTCAATGTAACGTTTTCTTTACCTCAAACAGCAATCAAATTAAGTCTATTTTTTACATCCATTGAGAATGACAATTCCTCAATGCATTTGAAAAATCTTTCCAGCTCTCTCCCTTTCCATAACCACTCATCGTGAAAGGGAAAAATGTAATGCTCTGATCCTGTGGAAACGTCATAAAATAGGCCTACCTGAATAATTCTTATCCCTTGGGCAAATTGCCTACAGGGATGTCTGTCCCGAGCTCACTGGTGCAGGAAACTGTGTGTTGCAACCGGATGGACCCAAGTTAATAGTTGATACAATGTTTCAAATTGGTTGCAGACAGGCCATGTGTAGCCAATGTGATTTATAGGTTATTTATTTATTTTTTTAAATCTGGTTATTTTCTACCTGCAGGCTGCATTGTTTTTATTAGGCTATTTTATTGTTTTTATTAGGCTTTATATAGGCTATTTTTTACATAGTTGGCAATGTTAATGGAACTTACAAACCTAAAAAGTATCATTTTCATGTAGATTTGAATAGAATTTTGATTAACCACTTGACAATGCTTTATGAAGACGTGATTATAAATTAAATGAAACTGTTCCACAAAAAATGTTCATATGAAAACCATTACCGGCACGCAGATCGGTAGAAATGGTAAGATAAATTGGCCTCCCACATGAGAAAGTTTGCCGTCTCCTAGTGTAGCCTATTACCGGCAACATCAGGAGAGTAATGGCAGAATCTGCAAAAGCCAGCAGGAGAGGGAGGAGGATGGTCGGGACAGGTTAAGGTTTGAATCTTCTGGTCTTGATCTCCCTCTCGAGTCATTTGTGTCTTGTTTCATCAAATAGTGAGCTTAAAGCATCAGACAAGCGCAACGCATATACAGTTGATTTTATCAAAACACATAGGGTGTGTCTATAGAGGGAAAAATACACATTTTAATATTTTGACCAATTGATCGGTCGAAAGAACAGACGACTCTCAGTTGACAAAGATTTATATTAGGTCGGGGACAGCCCTAGCGTCGGTCTTTGGCATTTGCGTTTGCTGAAGCATTAGCTGAGAGCAGAACAGAGTAAAGCCCCTTGATTGGAAATGCACTGCCATGCTGACTTCTCTCCTCTCTGTGTGGCTGTTATTAGGCATGAAGGGGAATTATGATAATTCACTTGTTAATTACATTTACATACATCTTATCCTGAGCAGCCAGAAGAGGCCGTTTGCATGCAAATACATGCCAATTCGGCAATGGAGAAACAACTTAAAATTCTAGTATCTGGTGTCTATCTATTCTACATGGTCTTAATTGACTGCTTTGGTTGGGTTGGGCACACAGAGATTGAACCTCTAAGACCGTCACGAGCTCAAGGCTTCTGTCTGCCTGTCTGTCTGTTTGTCTGTCGCGTTGACACGTGATCAGAGTGCACACACAGGTCAGGGATCACATTTCCTTTGGGAAAAATCCTTAACAGTAACCTAGCTATACACTGGAATGCCAACTAACTGGATATCGCTTCATTTTCAATATTCATTTTCTTTAAATCAGCGAAAATGTGAGAACTCAGTCAGAACTTACTCTTGTGCAGGGAGCAGCACTGTGGAACAACTTGAAACCCAAATGGCAGCGTGGTAGCATGTTCCCCCAAAGTGACTAGGCAGGTACTTAGCCTAGCTTTTAGCGATAAGGCGGAGGCTCCACCCCAACACGTCACAGCATCATGGTATAGAGTTGATAGTTCCTTGTTGTGCAGAGCGTTAGCAGGGACTTAGCCTAGCTCTCAGGGATAAGGAGGCTACAGGCAGGTAATTACACCCATTATCAGACACTGTGATGTAAGGGCCCTGACTGATGACATGCACGTCCGTCTCCCCTCAGACACTTCACAGATTCATTTAAAACCCTACAGCGTTAGACAGGATCATCAGCCGTTATTGATATCTTGATCGTATTTTTTTTCTCCTTTTCAACAGCGCTCAAGTCATTCTTCTAACCGTGTCATCCGGCCATGATTCACCGGTGTTACCGCCATCTAGCCACATGGTACTTTGACTCTGCGTTTTAACACCGACCGCCAGGCCATAATATTATGGAGATTGTCTCAATCTAGGGTAAATGAGGGGCCGTCAACGAACGGTTGATGGGGTAGCCATGGCAACAGATGTCCGAATCGGCTCCAAAGGCAAGGCAAGGAAAGTGGGATAACCTTCTGTCATACTGTATGCAATATTTCAGAATCCCATTCCGGGGCATTAAAAGGGAAGTTCACAAGGCCACTGTTCATAAAGGACTGGGATAAGACCTGAGATTAGAACATTTGATAGGGTCCAAGCTTCAAGTGGAGAGGGAGTTCTTGAGCTTGCCTTATGGTAATAAAGGAAGCAGGGCTTTATAGCTGATGCCTTGTGCCAGAGTATGAAGGCTCCTGAGGGAGTTATACCTCGTTCCAAGGTGAATCTGTCATTTTCTATTTACAAATTAGGTCTTTCCCCAGGACAAACACAATCTCCTATTCTCTGAATCACACTTGAATTGTGTTCAAAATTAAAAATCAGTCATCTGTGACTTCCCATGCAGCAACACACACTCAACACACACAGGAATATATTCAGCACCTGACGCAAATACAACACAAAGGGCTGAATCTCAACCTGAAATATGTGCATGTAACTCAGTCTTTTTACAGAAATCCTGTTTTGATTTCAATGGGAGGCTTGCTTGAAAATTCAATGTACACATACAGATCTCAGATCAGGATTCATCTGAAACAGGCCGTACTGTGACTGAGGCTTACCGTCAGCAGGGTCTTTCTCAGCGTCATACTCCAGGTCGTAGCGCAGGATGTAAAAGTTATTCCACACGTACAGCTGGTTATCTCTGGGGTTGTAATCCACAGCAGCGATGTACTGGTACTGGTTGGGGAACAGGATGTCCGTGTACTCTCCCTGGCTTAGCTTGGTGTTATAGATGTAGTCGATGTGGCTCTTGGCCGTCTCGCTCTCGTTCTCCTCGTAGGTGGACCGCACCACGTGCAGCACGCCACACACCATGAAGGCATTGGAGGCGGATCTCTTGTCGTACGCCGTCTCCCAGGTGGCCTCGAAGCGGAGCGTGTAAGGGTTGAGCTGTGAGATCACGATTCGTCCGTTGTTTTGCTCCGTTGCGTAGATCACCCACAACCCCCGCTCGTCGACGCCGAGGTCTATGTCCGTCTTGCCGCCCCAGCGGTACGGCGAGGTGTCGTGATAGTTGGCGTTGGCCACAATGGCCTCACCACTCTTGATGCGCGTGCGGAGATCAAATTTCACAATGTTACGCGTGCGCTCCTTGTTAAAGAAGATGGCCCCGTCGTAGGCCACAAAGCCCGTACCGTCAACACGATGTGGGAGTTTATAGGTCGTAGTCTGGCGGCCATTTTTTAAGTCCTCCAGGGAGGCATACTCAATAAGGGTGTCAGTGCGGTACGGTGTCCAGGGCATGAAGAAGACCTTGTCTCCTGCCTGCAGGGGGTCTTTAGACCACGCCCCCGCCTGTTGCTCCACCTCAAACACAAACGTGGGCTCCCCCACCTCCTTCAGGGTCCCGGGACAAATGAAAACTAGTGAGGGACAGAGAAACAGAAAGATGGGTTTAAGTTTTTTTTTAAATATGCAGAGTATAAACAGATATTTCATCACGGTATGTAGTGTGTATATTGTATAGTTTTCGCTGCTGTCCAAGTAGAGTGTGGGACAAAGATGAGTGACAGTCATTTAACTAGTGTTTAGTGCTATTGCTTATGAATACAACGAAAAATCAAAGGTGAAGCCAAGAAAATGATGTGCAAGAGTGAGTAAAGGACTTGCTCTTCTTTATAGAGTATGTCTGCCGTACACGTTAACTGTGTGGGACCAAACAAATCCAAAAAGTCAAACCAAAGGAGGATAAACCCTGTAAATGCAAGACATGTAAGGGATGGGAGAGGTAGGAATGAAGTGTATACTGGAACCCTTGTTTTAATTGCAACTTCTACCTGGCATCAAACAGTGACACTGACAATTGTGTAAATGGCAAAACTGCACATGCTTACTGAAAAAGCACACAGAGACAGAATGATAAGGGATAAGACTTGTGGAGAGAACCAAAAACAACATTCTGGATGGAGGAGGTGGCAGCGAAGCTGGGGTAAGATGAGGGTAGGGTTTGGAGAGGAGACAGGACAACAACAGCAGAGGTCTTTACCTCTGCTGTTGGGCTTTTGTTGGGCTTCTTGGGTTTGGGGTTTTGTTGGGCTTCTTTCAGTTTTTGCCAACCTCACTCTCCCATATCTGCCAACAGGTGACCATCACACATGTAAGTGTGTATTATAAGCATTTGTGAAATGTAAAATGTAATTTTTTGCATATCCCAACTCCCCGAGATGACCCCACCCTCCGGGGGTAAGTCGAGGGTCAGCCATTATCAACAGTGACCCTGGAGCAATTAGGTTTCAGTGCCTTGCTCAAGGGCACAGACAGATTTTTAACTTTGTCGGCTCAGAGATTTGAACTGGTGACCTTTCGGCCACTGGCCCAATGCTCTCACTGCTAGGCTACCTGATGCACAGCATTATTTGTTTAGCTTGCTACCGAGCTCAGTACAATGCATATGATACTGTATGATAACATTTATGCATTTCTGTATTTGAGAGCTCTAGCTAATAGTTTTTTATAGTTAGGCTTGGTGGTAGCTTAGTTATGTTGTTGTGTCAGACTATGTCATTTGAATTTAAATGGGAAAATAACCCTCTTAAAATGTCTTCATGTGCTTGTGAATTGGTGTATCTGTATCATGTTGTATTATTGAAATGTATAATGGTTTAGATGAGAAACTGCCTTCATAGCATTCTTCCAAACTGTCTACTGCGAGGTTTGCGGTACTAGAGGTGCGTAGGGAGGTGTAATATCTGGTGACGTATGAGACCAGCACTGGTAACATGTCTAGTGAATCTGAACGGGCTCCATCTCTCAAACCTCAAGACTGCTTTTACAAATCGGCTTTGAAATTCAAATTGTCTCCCAGAGTTGCAATCAACACCTCATGGGGGTTTGGGGCAGGCGTTTTGACAAGAGGCAATCAGGAGGGAGGAGACAAGAGGGAGGGTTGTATTGAACACCACATTACAGGGAGCTGGGGAAGGGTGGGGCTGGGACGGAGGGAGGACTGGACCACTCATTTACCTTTTTGTTCCACTTCTATTTTAGGCATTGAAAAAGAAAGAAAGCAAACAAGAAAGAGTGCAAGAGGGAGAGAAAGGTTATCGTGAGTCAACTACCAGGTAGGCTACATGAGTAGAGAAGGTTACAGGATATGATCGATAGAGGACCAAGAGATGGCTGTTTTGGGGGAACAAGAAAAAGCAGCAAACATAGGGAGATTATCAGGCCCTATAGTATGAAAGCATACAGGTTAGGGCTGGAGACAAACTACACAAATTGTTCAACCAATCACGATTCCATGCTTTTCTAGCCATCAAAATAATATTTGTTTTGCCTAGCCACTGATTGCATCAGTAATAAACAGGCCGAATTACTGTCCAAGTGAATTGTTTGACATAAAGAAACAGTGTACTGTTTCTGAAATCCCTAATCAGTTTAAAATCAGATAACATTCTTAGAGAAACAGCAAAAGGGTTATTTCTGGCAGTATTGTCTGGGGCGGTATTTACTCTAAAACTTTATAGACACAATTCTAAATTCCGTAGTCCACTTCGCCCACACACAGAACATTACTGCCAATGTTACAGGCACAATTTCCCGAATGAGCCAAAAAATACAATTGCAAGTGAACAATGGCTGATGACGAGCAACCCAATATTGAGTTCCTTCATTAAAGCAGTGAAGAAACAAACGGAAGAGGGAAAAGATCCTAGCGAGACAACTAAGGAACAAGAAAGACTGAAACTTAGAAGGAGAGAGAGCATAGAGGTTAATACAGAAAAGATACAAGAGGGGACGGAAAGTTAGATGAGAAAATGGAGAAGAGGTCAAAAACTAAATATTATTTCATGAAAATAAATCTTCAGCGAATTACATACCGTAACAGCAACAAGAGTCAGATTATTATTTTTATAAATACATTTACTATTTCATTTAAAATATCAACTTTTCATTGTTTTATAACAGACAGAAAACAAACTTTTACACACAGATAACACATATCCCCCCCCCCTCCGACAGGACCCCCACTTAATAAGTAAAGGATCTAATAAACCTAACTACTCATTCAATAAAAAACAGATAGTTGCACAGCATCATTAAATTCTGAATACTTACTATATGGGACACATTCATACTGGACCTCTAGGTACTTGTAAGTGCCAGGACAAGGATCAGGGAAGACATCAGAGCCAGTCACAACCACACACTGGGTACGGTTGTTGCACCTGGAAAAGATGGATCACAAACATTTCAGCAATGACACAAACTACTATAACATCCCCAGAGTGGTATTAGAATGAGAGAGACACATGAATAATACATAGCCACTTCCCTCTTCCCTCCACACACTCATCCAAATCCAGTTTGCAGTATTGCTGTGGTGAAGGATATGAAAATCATATTAATCCGAGCAGGGCAGTAAATATACTGTACTGTTGATGCTATTAACAAGTTGAGGGAGGAAGAAGAGAATAAATAGAGGGAGATAAATAAAAGAGAGAAACAGTAAAGAGAAACACACACACACACACACACAGTAAATAGATATAAAGAGGAATACAGACACAGTGTGGAAGAATGAGGAGTTGAGCTGAAGAAAGGTAGGGAGTATATTATGGGATGTTCATGTATATGAGATGAGAATATCAACCTTATCAGTTCCAGCCACTAAGCACCACTCACCCACACAAAGAGCAATTAAAATGTGCACAACAGGCGGCTGCAGAGGGTAATTGGCTGAAATGACTGTTTCTAGTGGGTCACAGGAAACACATAAGTCTCATCAAGTGAAAACCATGTACTGTTTATCAAGTGTTGCCCGTGTATTTGTTATGGGAGACTCCCTAGCCTTTGCTATGGGAGTTAGTTATTTGCCTCATAACTTGAAATGACCTTGGCTATGAAGTTTTATGTACTACTCTTAAAACTGTTACAACTGTGTGTGTTTGTGTTTGTGAGTGAAAGATGGAGGGGGAGAGAGAGGGGAATAGAATAACTGATTTTGTGTAAATATAGGATGAAATTGGCCTCACTTCAATCAAGCTCTCTTGAGGCTGAGGGATTGAGAAGGCATAGCATCAACAGCAGCCGCAGAGGCATCCCAGCTAGCACTTTTGGTTCCTAGGAAGTTGTGAGAACGTATGTTTTTGGTTTCACATTGGATGTGGAAACGAAGCCATACGTTTCATGACCGGTAAAATGGAGCGTTTTTTGACGTTCTAAGAACAGAAGTGAAAATGTCTTTATTAGTAACCCTCTATGAACAGAAATTATAGGTTATTTGGAGGTTTTGAATAACTTCCTTAAAACTAACTGAATATTTCAATAAGACTTCACTTTTTTAAACTCCAAGCACAGATCAGACACTTCCATAGGCATTAATCATGCAAACATTTATTTTGACATGGTGTCAGTGAGATTCTAACCTATAGTCTTTTGTTCTCCATCTATGGAATTAGGCCACTGCGTCACCAGGATGGAGCTAGCATGCCATGTTTTTTTACGCATACAAAGGTGGTAATTTTAGTCTATTTAAACAGGCCCCATTTCAAAAGAAACAAGCACTCATTAAGATCAGGTGATGGTCAATTATTGGGGGCAGCTAACACACCTGAACACACTTAGAGGATAGAGAGAGAGTATTGTTACAGCCCTTGGTTCACTCTGCTGTAGCTCTACTTTCACATCATCATCTGCTCATTTATCACTCCAGTGTTAATCTGCTAAATTGTAATTCTTCGCTACTGTGGCCTATTTATTGCCTACCTCCTCATGCCTTTTGCACACACTGTATATAGACTATTTTCTTCTACTGAGTCATTGACTTGTTTATTGTGTTAGTGGCTTGTTTATTCCATGTGTAAACTATGTGTTGTTGTCTGTGTCACACTGCTTTGCTTTATCTTGGCCAGGTCGCAGTTGTAAATGAGAACCTGTTCTCAGCTGGCCTACCTGGTTAAATAAAGGTGAAATAAAAATGTAAAAAATAAAAATTGTTGATGCTAAGAATGGAATGTATACATTCTTATATAACGTTCTGATTGTTGGTAACGTTTTTTATGGAAAGTTAACGTTCTCAGAATAATTTGAGAACATGAATTTAAATAGAACCATTGAACTTTTAGGAAAGGTTCTGTTAAAGTAATGAAATATCAAGAAACTTAAGTTAATTTCAAACAAATCAAATTTATGTCACATGCTCGTAAACACAAAAATATAATAACAAATATAAAAAGTGACAGGGGGAACAAAGTCGTATGGCTGTGTGTGTGCGCGTGTCGTCAATATGCATGTGTGTGCATGTTATATATATATGTGTTGGTGCATGTAGTGTGTGTGTGTGTGTGTGTGTGTGTGTGTGTGTGTGTGTGTGTGTGTGTGTGTGTGTGTGTGTGTGTGTGTGTGTGCCAGTCTAAGTATGTGTGAGTGTGTGGGTAGAGTCGGTGCAAGAGTTATTTAAAAAAAAGAAGGGGTCTATACAGGTAGTCTGGGTAGCCATTTGATTGGCTATTTAGCAGTCATATGGCTTGGGGGGTAGAAGCTTTCCAGGGTCCTGTTGGTTCCAGACTTGGTGGACTGGTACCGCTTGCCGTGCGGTAGCAGAGAGAAGAGTCTATGGCTTGGGTGGCTGGAGTCTGACCATTTTTTCTTACTTCCTCTGACACCGCCTGGTATAGAGGTCCTAGATGGCAGGGAGCTCAGCCCCAGCGATGTACTAGGCCATAATCACCACCCTCTTGCAGTCGTGTGCCTTGCCAGTTGCCGTACCAAGCGGTGATGCAGCCAGTCAAGATGCTCCCAAATAGTGCAGCTGTAGAACGTTTGGAGGTTCTGAGGGCCCATGCCAAACCTTTTCAGCCTCCCGAGGGGAAGGGGCTCTGTCGTGCCCTGTTCTAAACTGTTTGTGTGTGTGGACCATATCAATTCCTTAGTGATGTGGACACAGGAGGAACTTGAAGCTCTCGACCCGCTCCACTACAGCCCCATCGATGTGGATGGGGGCGGGCTCGCCCCTCCGTTTCCTGTGGTCCATGATCAGCTCCTGTGTCTTACTGATGTTAAGGGAGAGGTTGTTGTCCTGGCACCACACTGCCACGTATCTGAACTCCTACGCCTTTCGTCGTCGGTAATCAGTCCTGCCATGTGCTGAGAATGTTCCAAAGCCAAGCAACTATTCTGCACCCTTCTCAGAAAGTTGTGGGATGGTTGTATGCAAAATACCCAGAGGACAACCACGCTCTCACCAAGCTCTAAGAAACATGAGGCTCTCATAACGTTATGTGCTAGCTGGAAACAGTTATCCATTACAAAAAAAAGCTGAAAGAATTGCACACCGTTTAGTGATAAATATTTGAGAAGGTCAAATGCAAAGTTGTGCAAGTTGGACAGATCTCTCACAGAATCACAGCTGAAGCAGAAAGCCTAGCTGTCCCTCAAAAGCCGAAAAGGAGAGCTTTCAGTGTGACAGCCAAAGTAGAAATTAGGTTGTTATCAGACCTGCCATAAAACTTCCCTGCAGTGAACCAGTAACCTTGTAGGAAATCCATGTGTAGTTATAATTACGTACAGATAAGAAACGCATACGTAAAATGCTAAGAGTTTATTAACCAGCCACTCGCTGCCTATTACTGCCTGCTTATAAGTATGTGATTAGCATTGAAATATTGGACAATTACGTCCAACTTATGTACGGTCGGTAGGCTAATCAATTTTTTTCTCCCATTACGTCTCCCTTGAATCATCTATTCTACAATAGCAGCCGGCAGATCATCTTCATCATCATCATCATCATCGTCATCACCATCACAATGACATTACAGGAGGTTTTTGGGGATGCAGACAAGACAGTGGCGTCTGATATGTGAGCTACAGTCATCCACTCCCCTCCGTCAGAAAATATTAATTATGAAAAATGTCATTATCCCCCGCCCAGGGCTATTACCCTGTCCTACTCTGAGGGGAGAAATAGCGATGACAGGGAAAGGGTGTGAAAACCCCTACAGACCTTTCCTTGCATTTAATCTGTAAGCTAGCTTGCTACCGTTTTATGTTTTTTTCCTCCAATGACACCAGAAATGATGAAACCAAAGAAGTTCATTTATAGACATGACTCGTGTGTTAACACTAATTTCTCTCCTTTGAAACAATGATTATTTTCACGTATCATATTTTTCTGTTAATCATCATATTTGTGTGGTTTTTGTTTATGACCAATTGGCTGATGGGTTCTTTTAAATTCTTCAAATACTTAGTAAACCGATAGTGGCATCCATGGTCACGGACAAATCCCCACCATCATTTTTGTATTTATCTCCATTGTTTCAGCCAGCATGCGTCAGACAATCACGACCGTTGTCCAGGAGTTTCCCTGCATTGTCATAATCGGTGGTTTAAAGTTTGTATCCGTACCTTTTTTGACACGCTGATCATATCGAAAAGAAAAATAAATACTTCTGCATTTCCTGCTGTGTAAACACATAGGCTCATGGTAACTCCTGATAAAGTTGGGCAGCGATATTCAGAGCTTAAATAGCCAAACTGATTAGTCACAGGTATCAGGACTAATAAAGCCAATGCAATAGCCTGTTTTACAAATGGTGGGCCTACCACATGGATGGGCATTCATAAAATTCCATTGTGGGCCGACATGGTAGACTACACCCCAGTAAGCGTGAGCCAACGTCTTTTTTTGTCCTGGCAGACCGGACATATTTTTGGGGTGTTGTAAAAACGGTAGGCTTACCACATAGATTGCGATTCATAAAATAAAAGTTCAGGCAACACTGTAGGCTACACCTCTGTAAGCACGGGCTGATGCTTTTTTTTTTTGGTGCAGTCCGGACCGGCCTTGATTTCCACATCCACGGACATTGGATTTTGGTCCGGACCAAATCTGAAACAATCAGACGTCTATGTTTGATTTAGATTTTGTCCGGTCTGGACCGGCCTGATTTTGGACAAATACAGATATTTATAAATGACGTCTTTCCAACTTTCATTCAAACCAAATACAAGCCTGATTTCAACATCTGGAAAAAAAACAATTTTCAACTTTAATTCAGAACCGAAAATGAACCCGATTTCAACGTCTGGAAAAATTTCCTTTTCAACGTCTTGGAAAAAAATGTATTTTAAACCTACAGAAAATGCTTATTTTCACCTTTCATTCAGAACCTAAATTGAACATAACTTAAACACCAGAAAAATACGTCTTTTCAATGTCATTTTGCTTACTGGGACTATTCTAGTTCTGTGGAGGCAGCATTTTTTTTGTCTCACCTAGGGTGGCAGAACGGGAAGAACCGGCCCTGTGCGTGCGTAATGGGAGCGCACTTGTGCGCGGCTGTATAAGTAATACTTTTTGCCGCCTGTTGGCCTGCAGAACTACTGTTATGAAAATGTCTATTCATTAATGGAAAGTATACCTGCTTTGAGGATAAGCCAGGAATGTTTAAGATGTTTATTTAGACGGAATATGCAAATGTGGGTACAATGAAGGTGTCTATTACATGATTTAAAATGCCATATTTGGGTAAAGAGCTCCATTGTTAATGGTATGGTCCATAGTGAGGGGCTATAGGTATAAAGGTACCTGTTCAACCTGTGAGTTGGTGTAGTGTTCTAGCTCTAGTATGTAAGCTGTGTGGGGAGGCCGTCCATAGCCTGGTATACCCCAACCTGCTACAGTATAGATGGTTTGACAGGGTAGGCCTGATTTCATTTAGATTCCAACCAGTATTTTGAGTCTGTTCATTTTGTAAATACCTTTGGAGATTATGTAAATAGTAATTGAATTTTGTCATTCAACTGGAACCACCTGTCAATGTTAATAAACTGGACACTATTGTGCACCTGATCCTGCTGCCTCCTGCTACTTACTGCCCTTAAGGCTGCTCCAACAACCGGTCCGTACGACATGGGGTCCTTAAATATACACCGCCGGGCTGGGGCCGGCACAACAGCAGAGTTAAAGTGATGAAAGCAGCCTAGTGACTGTACTGTAGCTAAATGCCCTGGGAGAGTGTTACTAATATAAATGGTATTATAAGGGGGAAGGGGTATTGCTCAGGGCGTTGGGCTGGGCCGTGTCAATGTTGGAAAAAAGAAGCCAAATGTGGCTCTTTGGGTCCTTTTGAGATGGACCGGCTGGCTGGCTGGCTGATTGTGCAGCTGCAGTGGTACTGGTGCAGGAATGCATAGACCATATGGTCTAGGGTTGCTACTAATGACCCCCTGTCCAGTTTTTAAAGTCTAGAGTTTCACAACAATACCCCCTAAAAACCATATGATTATTGAAAGACAGGGAGGTGTGGGTAAACTGACTGTTTTTTTGTCCACAAGTTGAGTATGTGACAAAAACGCTAGTTTATTAGGGTTACCACCCAAACCAAAACCACTTGTTTTCATTTGCAAGTTGTGGATCCAGAATTACTAGACTGGACTCTAGAATATAGTGCCACCACACATCCATAACTAACTCCAGGTTTTATTTGTGTAACGAGACCTCTCTGTTCTATAACCTTTGAAATACAATATTCTAGGCCTTGGGTGAGGTAACAGTTGACTCTTACCTTTGTGATATGATCTTGTAGGCATCGGGGAGGTAGCAGTTGATGTTCTCCATCTGGAACGGGTCGGCGTCGCAGATCTTGTTGTCCGTGCGGCCGTAGTTGGCCGTCTCGATCATGATGACATCAGCACCGGGGCAGCGGAGATCAATGGCGTAGCCCTCGCAAGAGAGCTCTCTTCTGACCAGGCCAAACGGCAGAGCGGCACGACTGAATCCTGGGAGGGAGGAAGGATGGGAGGGATGGAGGGAGCAAGAGAAAGAAATATTAGGACATTAGTACAAAAATTATAATTACCAATTTCTCTACGGTCTCGTTTTCTGGCAAAGATATCACATCAAAGTCGTAGGATATCTGAAGTTATATAGTCATCGTATAAAAGTCAATGTAACAACCCAGGGAACAAATTCAAATACACCTAAACACAAAACTATAAATACACTAAATCCCTCTCTCACTTCCTCCTCCAGGACCATAGTTCAACTAAGTTTGAATGGTTTGTTTCGACAATGGGGCACAAGCTCCCTCATTAGATTTTTGGTTTATGTGTTCTGTTTTTCTATCAGTAAAGCAACAGGCAAAAAAAGAGCCTGAATCCACCAGCAGTAACATGGAGTGTAATTTAATCAATTTTACAGTGCCAACGATCGAAGAGGGGACTGTTTGGAGTCCACAGAGGAGAAAGAATCTATACATGGAGCTCAGCAAATGTGAACACCAGCCAAGTAGTGGTGCTTTGGGGAAAATGTACTATTTAGCTAAATGGTTGCACCCCCATCAACAAATTATATTGAAAGGGATTTTCACCCTTGCTTTTTTACCTAAAAACAATAAAACCTCAAGCCAAAATACCTTGAAAGTACAAATAGATATATTTAGAAAAAGAAAAGTGAAAATCAAAAAAGAAAAGGTCATCAACAATGAAATCTAGGGATGCACAATATATCGGTAAGCATATCGGAATCAGCCGATATTAGCTAAACATGCCAGCATCGGCCTGATGTCTAGTTTAACGCCAAAAACTGGTGTCAAAGCTGACGTGCATACCTATATAACGTAGGTAGATGACGTAATGACGGCACCAAAAAATATTGCGCTACACGTGCAACACAGCA
Organism: Oncorhynchus mykiss; assembly: GCF_013265735.2. Taxonomy (NCBI): domain Eukaryota; kingdom Metazoa; phylum Chordata; class Actinopteri; order Salmoniformes; family Salmonidae; genus Oncorhynchus; species Oncorhynchus mykiss. The sequence continues at coordinate 70,339,143 of NC_048572.1, forward strand.
TTCCTAACCGAAGTACAATGTCTGCTGTGTGAATCGAGCAGTCATTTGAAAGAGTAAGAACATTTCAGCGAGACAACTCAAAGGTGAAATCCATTAACCCCAAGATAATAGAATTCATTGCTCTTGACAATCAACCGCTCTCTGTCGTGGATGATGTTGGCTTTCGCCGACTGGTCGAGCCCCGGTACACACTACCGGAGTTACACAGTAATGTTGAAACTCACATCCATGAGCAACTTGCTATGAGCGTCACTGCTATTAGCTTCACGACTGACATTTGGACCAGCGATGACAGCCCCATGACGATTATGAGTCTGACGCACAGTGGGTCCACGAGGATTTCCTACTGAGGAAAGCTGAATTACATGCTCAAGAATGTGCTTGTTCTCATACCGCTGCTACCATTTCAATGGCATTAGAGAACATGTTTGAAACTTGTAAACACGAACACTCCTAGCTCCATTCAAACTACTGACCGGAGAAATAAACTCAACTGTGTCTGCAGCAGACGTGACACCCTCTGTCCTGTCATTGAAACGCCTGCTCAACAAAAATGCCAACACAGAACGGCGGGTTAACTTGGAAAAGTACTTTACCAGAGGCTGTGAACAAGCGATTCGGTGGCACTCTCTCTGAGCCTCTACTGTGTTGCGTCATTGCTCGATACTAGGTACAAGGACCACTACTTCGATGCAGACAAGAGACAGGGTTAACGTGAAATGTTACATACACAGCTGGACAAGATGGAAACGGACACAGTGACAGTGGGCACCGAGGAAGAGAGGCCACGGACAGACAGAGCTGAAACTTCACCGCTTGACATGTATGATGAAATCCTGGATGAGACTGGACAATGAAACAGCACAGCAAGTGAAAGAAATAGGTTTTGATTATGTTTTACTGGTAATGGGGACATACAGTTGAAGTCAGAACTTTACATACACTTAGGTTGGAGTGATTAAAACTTGTTTTTCAACCACTCCACTAATTTCTTGTTAACAAACTATAGTTTTGGCAAGTCAGTTAGGACATCTACTTTGTGCATGACACAAGTCATTTTTACAACAATTGTTTACATGCAGATTATTTCACTAATAATTCCCTGTGTCACAATTCCAGTGGGTCAGAAGTTTACAAACACTAAGTTGACTGTGCCTTTAAACAGCTTGGAAAATTCCAGAAAATGTCATTGCTTTAGAAGCTTCTAATAGGCTAATTGACATCATTTGAGTCAATTGGAGGTGTACATGTGGATGTATTTCAAGGCCTACCTTCAAACTCAGTGCCTCTTTGCTTTGACATCATGGGAATATCAAAGGAAAATCAGCCAAGACCTCAGAAAAAAATTGCAGGCCTCCACAAGTCTGGTTCATCCTTGGGAGCAATTTCCAAATGCCTGAAGGTACCATGTTCATCGGTACAAACAATAGTAAGCAAGTATAAACACCATGGGACCACGCAGCCGCCATACCGCTCAGGAAGGAGACGCGTTCTATCTCCAAGAGATGAACGTACTTTGGTGCGAAAAGTGAAAATCAATCCCAGAACAACAGCAAAGGACCTTGTGAAGATGCTGGAGGAAACAGGTACAATAGTATCTATATCCACAGTAAAACGGGTCCTATATCGACATAACCTGAAAGGCCGCTCAGCAAGGAAGAAGTGCTCCAAAACCACCATAAAAAGGCCAGACTACGGTTTGCAACTGCACATGGGGACAAAGATTGTACTGTTTTGGAGAAATGTCCTCTGGTCTGATGAAACAAAAATAGAAATGTTTGGCCATAATGACCATTGTGAAGCACGGAGGTGGCAGCATCAAGTTGTGGGGGTGCTTTGCTGCAGGAGGGCCTGGTGCACTTCACAAAATTAATGGCATCATGAAGAAGGAAAATTGAATATATTGATATATTGAAGCAACATCTCAAGACATCAGTTAAAGCTTGGTCGCAAATGGGTCTTCCAAATGGACAATGACCCCAAGCAAACTTCCAAAGTTGTGGCAAAATAGCTTAAGGACAACAAAGTCAAGGTATTGGTGTGGGTATCACAATGCCCTGACCTCAAAATGTGTGGGCAGAACTGAAAAGGCGAGCAAGGAGGCCTACAAACCTGACTCAGTTACACCAGCTCTGTCAGGAGGAATGGGCCAAAATTCACCCAACTTATTTTGGCAAGCTTGTGGAAGGCTACCCGAAACATTTGACCCAACTTAAACAATTTAAAAGGCAATACTACCAAATACTAATTGAGTGTATGTAAACTTCTGACCCACTGGGAATGTGAATAAATAAATAAAAGCTGAAATAAATCCTTCTCTCTACTATTATTCTGACATTTCACATTCTTAAAATAAAGTGGTGATCCCAACTGACCTAAGACAAGGAATTTTTACTAGGATTAAACGTCAGTAATTGTGAAAAACTGAGTTTAAATGTATTTGGCTAACGTGTATGTAAACTTCCGACTTCAACTGTACGTAAATGCCAACAAAATTATTTTTTGATCTGTGGGTGTGTTTCAACTATTTAACTGCACTAGAATGCTTACAAAGGCTGCTAAGATTTGAAATATCGGTATCGTTTTCTTTTTTTGGCAAAGAAAATATCGGATACCAGGCAAAAATCTCATATCGGTGCATCCCTAATGAAATCCATGAATTATGTATTCAAACGTTGAAGTATATACTGTCACAGGTTGCAGTTTATTTGGAGGCACAATCACAAAGAAAAGTCCTCAAGGTCCAGAAATGCATCTGGTGTTCCACTAAAGAACTAAGTTTGAGGCAGTAGCACTGCGTGAACTGTCAATAATCACTGTTGTCCATGGCAACAGTGTGCCTCCCCAAGTGGCCAGCTGCCATTTGTGTTTTCTGCCACTGCTCTACTCTCCTAATTAGTCTCTCCATTCAGCATGTTACCTTCTCAGCACTCACATTGGCTCCTTGGCATTGTCATGTAATAACACAAACCACCCCAGGTTCGCTTGCACACGCCTGCTAATTGCACCGACACACACACACACACACTTTTGACACCCAGGGCCTGACGCAATTAGCAATTGTTTGAACGAATGGCTCAAAGTTGAAGTGATTTCGGCTTGAAATTCTAACTACCCTGAGACACCGACCTTGGCTCAAACTTCTGTCTGTCTGCTTGTCATAATCTAGCCTGTAGTGGTGCCTTGCCTTGTTTTATTATAATGATATTCTGTGTCGGTCCACAAATGTCACAGACAAACGCTGACGAGTGTCGAGCAAGGTTTGAATACAAACTTGGATATAAAGCACCTGTAAGCCACGAGGTGAGAAACTCTGAGGACTTGGATGCACCAACCAGCTCTCAATAAGAAAATACCTTATGTATTAACCACTTTACAAAATAATGCTATGGATTTTCATACAAGACTACTTCAGAGAGATATACACACACACACACACACACACACACACACACACACGTTCAACATTTTGGGGTAACTTAGAAAGTGTAGACATTGCTAATGTTGTAAATGACTATTATAGCTGGAAAGGGCTGATTTTTCATGGAATCTCTACATAGGCGTGCAGAGGCCCACAATCAGCAACCATCACTCCCAATGGCACGTTGTTTTATCTAATCCAATTTGATCATTTTAAAAGGCTAATTGATCATTAGAAAACCCTTTTGCAATTATGTTAGATCACAGTTGAAAACTGTGGAGCTGATTAAAGAAGCAATAAAACTGGCCTTCTTTAGACTAGTTGAGTATCTGGAGCATCAGCATTTGTTTGATTACAGGCTCAAAATGGCCAGAAACAAAGACCTTCCTTCTGAAACTCGTCAGTCTATTCTTGTTCTGAGAAATGAAGGCTATTCCATGCGAGAAATTGAAAAGAAACTGAAGATCTCGTACTACGCTGTGTACTACTCCTTTCACAGAACAGCGCAAACGGGCTCTAACCAGAATAGAAAGAGTGGGAAGCCCCGGTGAACAACTGAGCAAGAGGAAAAGTACGTTAGTGTCTAGTTTGAGAAACAGACGACTCACAAGTCCTCAACTGGCAGCTTCATTAAATAGTACCCGCAAAACTCCAGTCTCAACGTCAACAGTGAAGAGGCGACCCCCGGGATGCTGGCCTTCTAGGCAGAGTTGCAAAGAAAAAGCCATGGGGTATTGTTTGTAGATCGATGAAGAAAGCTTTTCATTTCCTCAATTTTAGATATTCAGAATCACAGTAACAAACTGTGGAAAAAGTCAAGGGGTCTGAGTACTTTACAAATGCACTGTATATCAGTGCCTTCAAAAAGTCTTGTTACCCCTGGACTTATTCAACATTTTGTTGTGTTACAGCCGGAATTCAAAATTAATTATATACAGTACCAGTCAAAAGTTTGGACACACCAACTCATTCAAGGATTTTCTTTATTTTTTACTATTTTCTACATTGTAAAATAATAGTGAAGAAATCAAAACTATGAAATAACACATATGGAATCATATACTAACCAAAAAATGGTTAAATCAAATATATTTTATATTTGAGATTCTTCCAAGAAGCCACCCTTTGCCTGGATGACAACTTCGCACACTCTTGGCATTCTCTCAATCAGCTTCATGAGGTAGTCACCTGGAATGCATTTCAATTAACAGGTGTGCAGTGTTAAAAGCTCATTTGTGGAATTTCTTTCCTTCTTAATGTGTTTGAGCCAATCAGTTGTGTTGTGACCAGGCAGGGGTGGAAGATGGTATTTTACCAATAAGGCTAAGTACATATTATGGCAAGAACAGCCCAAATAAGCAAAGATAATCGATAGTCCATTACTTTAAGACATGAAGGTCAGTCAATTTGGAAAATTTCAATTACTTTGAAAGTTTCAAGTCAAGTGCTATGATGAAACAGGCTCTCTGAGTACCATCACAGGAAACAAATACCCAGTGTTACCTCTGCTGCAGAGGACAAGTTCATTAGAGTAACCAGTCTCAGAAATTGTAGCAAAAATAAATGCTTCGCAAGAGTTCAAGTAACAGACACACCTCAACATCAACTGTTCAGGAGACTAAGAATCAGGCCTTCATGGTCCAATTGATGCAAAGAAACCACTACTAAAGGACACCAATAATAAGAAGAGACTTGTTTGGGCCAAGAAACACGGGCAATGCCATTAGACTGGTGGAAATCTGTCCTTTGGTCTGATGAGTCCAAATTTGAGATTTATGGTTCCAACCACTGTGTCTTTGTGAGACGCAGAGTAGGTGAACGGATGATCTCCACATGTGTGGTTCCCACTGTGAAGCATGGAGGAGGAGGTGTGATGGTGGTTTGCTGGTGACACTGTCAGTGATGTATTTATAATTCAAGGCACACTTAACCAGCATGGCTACCACAGCATTCTGTCATCCCAGCTGGTTTGCACTTAGTGGGACTCTCATTTGTTTTTCTACAGGACAATGACCCAACATATCTTCAGGCTGTGTACGGGCTATTTGACCAAGAAGGAGAGTGATGAAGTGCTGCATCAGATGACTTGGCCCCAATTGAGATGATTTGGGATGAGTTGAACCGCAGAGTGAAGGAAACGCAGCCAACAAGGGCTCAGCATATGTGGGAACAACTTCAAGACCGTTGGAAAAGCATTCCAGGGAAGCTGGTTGAGAGAATGCCAAGAGTGTGCAAAGCTGTCATCAAGGCAAAGGGTGGCTACTTTGAAGAAACTCAAATATAAAATATATTTTGATTTGTTTAACACTTTTTTGGTTACTACATGATTCCATGTGTGTTATATCCTCGTTTTGATGTCTTCACAATTTTTCTACAACGTACAAAATAGTAAGAAATAAATAAAAACCCTTAAGTAGGTGTGTCCAAACTTTTGACTGGTACTGTACGTGCCATTGAGGGTTGTATGTTCATTCCATCTAGTCCAACTAACTGCAACAACCACTGTAATTATCCATATACCCTTTATTTCATGAGAAACCTGTCCAGAATAGGGAATGATGAAACACAGACCGTGCGGCTTCAACTTTACCGCAAAGACTAATGAACAGGTTCCGCGGCCATTCCTCATGGAGGGAGTGACAGCTTTATCACACTGGCTACAGAAAGCAGACATAAATAATGCATTTCATGGGGTTTTAGAGTTTCTCAATGGAGAAACCCTCCTTTGAGCAGACTGTAGCTATCCCCTTCACTGTATTTCCCCTCCCTTCCCTTCTGTCCACCAGCTTGCTATAGGCTATCTATCCGCGCACTATATGGTCTGATCACACACAGCTGCTATCAATTGAGGCCTAGCAATTGATTAAGCCTGGGGCTTACTTGCCTCCTCCTCCTCCTCCTCCTCCTCCTCCTCCTCCCCCCCGGTACTGTATAGATAAATCTGGTCATAGGGCAACAATATATCAATTAAGGGAGAGTATCTTCACTGTCAGGCAGCCCACAAGTACAAATTGTGGTGTCTCCTGGCTCTCTTCACTCTTCAGATAGCATGGATCTCATTAATGACCATCTTACTTCCTGGTAATTGGACACGTATCATGACAAATCTTTCCCAAAACGTAATATTTTGAGAAAATAATGTTGTTTTCCTAAAGGGGGAAATAATGGAATAAAAACATTATTTGCTTCTGTTTGAAAACTGCACATCATGTTCCCTCAATCATCATTAGATCCAAGCGTTCGCAATACAATTAAGTGAACAGTATGGGAACAGTTGTACTTTACAACGTAGCCATTTTTAGGAACATCACTATTATTAAAAGTACAAATGAGGCAGAGAGGTTTACACAGGGGGAGGGAAAAAAATGGTGTGCATGATGGGTTGGGGAAGTGTGAAAGGCTTTTTATCTCATAGCTCCATGTAGCTTTGTTTGACTGCTCTGCTACAACTTTGCAGTGGTAGGAAAATAACTGCCACAGGACACAAGCACGTTGGGCAGCCAGCTGCAGTTCACAACAGTTCAGAAGACGGGAGGGAAAATCGATAGCACATTCTCTGTGTGTAAAAAAGAACGAAGCAAGTCTACCTCCCTCTTTATTGGTCCTTCAGACTAACATTAAATCCTCCTACGGCTGCATCCAACAGGCCAGTAAATCCAGTCAATAATATATTTTATACAACGGGTGGGTCTAATCCTGGATGCTGACTGGTTAAAACCGCATTCCAGCCAGTGTCTATTCCACAAGTACCACTGGCTAAATCTACGATGTTAAAATGCCAATTTACTGTTCCATCTCACTGCTAAATCCACTGTCACATCAACCCAGCCAGGTAATTTATAAACTATTTATAAACTTGATCTCCACTATAAAAAGCATATAGACATTATTTCACATTTATTTTAGACTAGCATTTGATTTTCAACAGCGGAAATTTGTATTAACCTTGCTGTCTGTCTCTGACATTTGTAAAACTGCTTCAATGTTGAAATCCTGCTGTCCCATAGTATTGTCTCCCCAATTTCAAGGTATCCAATTGGTAGTTACAGTCTTGTCTACTTGCTGCGACTCCCATACGGACTCGGGAGAGGCAAAGGTCGAGAGCCGTGCGTCCAAGCAGCTCAACCAAGCAGCACTGCTTCTTGACACAATGCCCACTTAACCCGGAAGCCAGCCGCATTAATGTGTCGGAGGAAACACCGTACACCTGGCGACCGTGTCAGCATGCACTGCGCCCGGCCCGCCACAGGAGTCGCTAGTGCGTGATGGGAAAAGGACATCCCTGCCGGCCAAACCCGATAGAACGAACAACCAGCCGGCTTGGGTAGCAACTTTAGACTTGTGTCGGGACTATATCTCGTGGAAGGATGAAACAGTGTGAATAAATTCATAAAATATATTTTTTTGTGAAAATATGTCAATCATTATTTGAATATGTTGGTAACATATTGTATAGATTTGCAGTGGTTGCCATGGAGATTCCATTGGGCATTCTATATTTAAGCGATAATGGCCTAGAAGCCGGTGTTTGGAGGACATATTGCCACGGTTTACCGGCCCTCGACGAACAACACCCATGCCATTATACACTCCAAACACCGGCTTCTCTGGCATTATCACTTAAATATAGAATGCTCAAACGAATCACCATGGCAACCATTGTGCAAGTCTACTCTGTCCCATAATTGACCGTGATCCCTTACTCCTGGCCCTGTTGACACAACGCCTTATCAAGCATTCTGGTCAGTGACTGACTGACTGACTTGGGGGAGGGGGGGGGGGGGGTAGGCTTTTCAGATTCCTCCCCCTGACCAGCCAACGGTAAGCCTGCTATTGAGCTTCTGAGCACTGAGCAGCCAGGCGGGGCCAATACTGGCTCACAATGTGTTGCATTCTGAGAGTGTGGAGTCCCTCTTCTCTTCGGTCCGCACCCTATTACTCAATGGCAACAATCCCTTCCATAATACAGATTTTGTTTTCTATCAACACCCTTGAAATTGTAAGTGGCACTGAGGCTCAGATGGGTGGTGCAGAATACAGGCCCAGTCTGTGGCGCGCTGCCATCGTCTTCATGCTTTTAAAACCCAGAGAATAAAAGACAGAGAGAAAAAATCTACAGAATTGGGGTTTTGGCAAACTGGGGGGCAGTTTAGAGCAGCAGACATGACACACAGTACACAGTCATGTTTAGCCCCTTATCCTAACCCCTTAATTTCTTAGCATTGTTTTGTCCTTTAAAAGGCCTATCCAATACAACCTTAGAACCTCTGATGTTAAGTCCCCTACTTAGAGGACTAAGCGATTCTGGACTTGTTACGGCTGACATTTTAGTTTACAAAGCGTTGTGAACTTCGCAGGATCCAGTGCCTTAATGCCGACTTATGCTTGATACGGCAATGCGGTCTGGAGGTTCCGTATGGAAAGTGTGATGCAATGCAGAGCCTCCGGAGGCTTGTAGAGGCCAAATCAACATATGTACGGTAATACCGTGTGCCTCCCAAACTCTAACAATGCGGAGGGCTCCATATACAGTTGAAGTCAGAAGTTTACATACACCTTAGCCAAATAGATTTAAACTCAGTTTCACAATTCCTGACATTTAATCCTAGTAAAAAATCAGTTTTAGGTCAGTTAGGAGCAACACTTTATTTTAAGAATATGAAATGTCAGAATAATAGTAGAGAGAACGATTTAACTTTAATTTCTTTCATCATATTCCCAGTGGGTCAGAAGTTTACATACACTCAATTAGTATTTGGCAGTATTGCCTTTAACTTGGGTCAAACGTTTTGGGTAGCCTTCCACGCTAAGTTGGGTGAATTTTGGCCCATTCTTCCTGACAGAGCTGGTGTAACTGAGTTTGTAGGCCTCCTTGCTCGCATAAGCTTTTTCAGTTCTGCCCACAAATGTTTTATGGGAATGAGGTCAGAGCTTTGTAATGGCCACTCCAATACCTTGACTTTGTTGTCCTTAAGCCATTTTGCCACAACTTTGGAAGTATGCTTGGGGTCATTGTCCATTTGGAAGACTCATTTGCGACCAAGCTTTAACTGATGTCTTGAGATGTTGCTTCAATATATCCACATAATTTTCCTCCTCATGATGCCATATATTTTGTGAAGTGCACCAGTCCCTCCTGTAGCAAAGCACCCCCACAACACGACGCTGCCACCCCCGTGCTTCACGTTTGGGATGGTGTCCTTCGGCTTGCAAGCCTCCCTCTTTTTCCTCCAAACATAACGATGGTCATTATGGCCAAACAGTTCTATTTTTGTTACATCAGACCAGAGGACATTTCTCCAAAAAGTATGATCTTTGTCCCCACTTCCTTGATAACTTCCTTCACAACTGCTTTGCGAAGTGCAAGGAGCATGAATGCCCTGACTTCTGCAGAGGCTGCATCGCCGTATATACTGTACGGCCAACGGAGACGCCGCATTGACCATCAAATCATTTTGTTTATAGTGCCAGTAAGCCCCATCTGTCTGCTTCCCGCTACCACTGTCAGCGGAGCTGACTTGAAGTGTCAGGTTGCATACTCAACATTTGCATAGAGAGTGACACGTCACATTTTCTGGCCTATCCAGACAAAGAATCTAATTGCTCTCCCTCTGAGCAACAGAGCCCAGAAACGGCATATTAAAGGGGCCAGTCCAGCGATTTCAGCAATCATGGTCTGATCTCACTGTGATATTCTCTGCCAAAATTAGTGCTCTCAACATGAAAACACAAAATTCTAAAATCAATTTGTGCATAAAGCTAAAGTTATAACGAGTCTAAAGACATTTGAATGGTGTCTCTGCGTCGCTCAGAGGCGGCTTGGCAGGAGGCTCTTGGCAGGAGGCTCTGTCGTCAGTTATATTAAATGGGGCCAAATTTGTTCTGTCACTAAATATGAGCATATTTATTTTACAGTTATAAGGTGAAATCTTACAGTAAGTAATTTATCATTTGATTGTTACTATATTTATAAAGCTTTTCATTTTAAGCCCTATTCTTCATTTTAAGCCCTATTCTTCATTTTAAGCTCTATTCTTGTACTTTTGTTGAATAGGATTTGTATAATATTTGTACTACTTCAGAAAGTATTCATATGCATTGATTTATTCCACATTGTCTTGTTACAGCCTGAATTCAACATTGATTATAGATTTTTTTCTCACCCATCTACACAAAATGAAAACATGTTTTTAGAAATATTAGCAAATTTATTGAAAATGAAATATATAATTGACATAAGTATTCACACCCCTGAGTGCATACTTTTTAGAAGCACCTTTGGCAGCGATTATAGCGGTGAGCCTTTTTCGGTACGTCTAAGAGCTTTGCACACATGGATTGTACAGTATTTGCATATTATTTTTGTAATTCTTCAAGCTCTGTCAAGTTGTTTGTTGATCATTGCTAAACAGCCATTTTCAAGTCTTGACATTTTCAAACTGATTTTAGTCATAACTAACTAGGCCACTGAGGAACATTCAATGTCATCTTGGTAAGCAACTCCAGTGTATATGACCTTGTTATTGTCCTGCTGGAAGGTGAACTCGTCTCCAAGTGTCCTCTAGGATTTTGCCTGTGCTTAGCTCTATTCCGTTTCTTTTAATCCTAAAAAAAACTCCATAGTACTTGCCGATGACAAGCATACCCATATCATGATGCAGCCACCACCATTCTTGAAAATATGAAGAATGGTACTCAATGATGTGTTGGATTTGACCCAAACATAACACTTTGAATTCAGGACAAAGTTAATTTCATCAAAGAAATTCAGTTTGACTTTAGTGCCTTATTGCAAACAGGATGGATGTTATGGAATATTATTTATTCTGAACAGGCTTCCTTCATTTCACTCATTTGGGTTAGTATTGTGGAGTAACTACAATGTTGTTGATCCAGCCTCAGTTTTCTCCTATCATAGCCATTAAACTCTAACTATTTTAAAGCCACCATAGGCCTCATGGTGAAATCCCTGAGCGGTTTCCTTCCTCTCTGGCAACTGATGATGCCTTCCTCCCCGGCAACTGAGGACGCTTGTATCTTTGTCGTGACTGGGTGTATTGATACACCATCCAAATTGTAATTAATAACTTCACCATGCTCAAAGGGATATCCAATGTCTGCTTTTTATTTGATTTAATCCATTTGAAAACGTAGGCTGTAACACAAAATTATGGAAAAAGTCAACGGGTGTGAATACTTTCGGGGAGGCAGGTAGCCTAGTGGTTAGAGCGTTGGACTTGTAACCGAAAGGTTGCAAGATCAAATCCCCGAGCTGACATGGTAAAAATCTGTCGTTCTGCCCCTGAATAAGGCAGTTAACCCATTGTTCCTAGGCCGTCATTGAAAATAAGAATTTGTTCTTAACTGACTAGTTAAATAAAAGGTAAATAAAAATACTTCTGCACTGTATGTTGGCACTACTTGAGCTTTAAAAAGCTTTAAAAAGTGAGTACACCTCAGCAATTTATAACTATTTTTACCAAAAAGATGTGTTCCAAACCTTTGCAGCATTACTAGTTATTGTTAACGGCCATCTCATGACAAATATTTACCTTTGGGTATGTCTTTTTAGGCAGAAATAGAAATTGAGGTTTTACTCCCCAAACTCCCTTCCTCTCCTCTCAGACAGAGGAGCCGCAAGAAAAAGGGGAGGGAAATACCAGAATGTTTGATCAGTCTGGGAAAAAAAGGCCAGTTTTTTGGGGGGTGGGCGATGCAGACGAACGACGAGGGCTTTCACAAACAGACAGAGAACACAGCTAGGAGTTGGTTGACACTTGTCATCCTCCATTAAGGCCTCTTTGATTAGTCTTTGTTGTCGTGGAAACAGCAAACAGCTACATGCAAATGGCCTGTTCCCGCCCCAGGCTGGCCCCCATTGTTCCGGGCCCAGGCTTGACAGGGACACTTTCTCCACATGATGAAGGCGGGAGTAGCCCTTTAGGAATAGGAGTGGTCCCACCGCGGACACAGCATGAGTCCTTCAAAATTGCCTGTCTTTTTTGTCGTTTTATTCTTCAATATTACTGGTAGCCACATCTCTGGAAAAAAGAGGGGATCTTCCAAAGCCAGCATTCCTCGCCAACCGAGCTGGATGCCTCCATAATCCAATATCCGGAATTAAGAAAGGGGAGTTGGGGGAATCTAAAGCATATCTGAATACTTAACACGTGAGAACAAAGCGGTAACAAGGTTTTGCCTATTTTTTCCCTTTCTGTTCTCCTCAGTATTTCCAATCTGCTCAATGGAACTTATTGATTGCAGGTCAAGGAAATCATTTAAAAACAATAGACTAGAATAATTTTGAAATAAAACACATTGAAGAAAATAAATGGTGACTTCAAAAGGCAATTGCATTTATTAAATAAAACATAACTAGCCTCAAATTGTAAATATGTCCACGACATTCTAACGCTCAAGCCGAAAAGTATTATATTTTGTTAAGAGATCATACAAGTCTCTCTGTTTAAAACCCTCTGCATCACAAAATAAAATGAATTCTACTGCAACTGTCTGCTGTTTGACATGTTTGATACAATCTCACAAATACTATGTAACATGAAGACACACATTAAAACACATGGGAGTGAGGTGGGAGATGAGGAAGGAGACTTGGGGAGTTGCAAAATAATAAAAAAATCTGCTTTAAAAACAGGCGGTTTAGACTTGACCACTTTACAACAGGCCCGCATTTCATTACAACCACCAAAACTGCCATAATATAAAATCGACAAAAACATATGGCACCATCTCCATGACACTCACCCCCCCTTGTCTCTGTTCCACCTTGCTGGGAATCGTTTGTAAAGACAACGTCAGACAAGACCACAGAGCAAACCCCAAAGGCTAAACGCTGCTTCCCAGACAGACAACTGCTATCAAACACCCCCAGGTTCCGATATACTGTACCATAAGCATTCTAAAATAGAACTGTATAAGCCAGTCAGTTCATTTGTGGTGAGAGCCATGCTCTTAGTAATGCTTTTTTTCTCTCTTTAATATGGATCAAATACAATGGTGTTGGCCGTTCTCTCCAGTTCATCTCCTAGACCAGGGGTAGGCAACTAGATTCAGCCATGGGATGCATTTTGTCGTAGAGGATAGTTTGGGGGCTGGAACCAAATTATAATAATTAGTATACTGCACATTTACCACAAATAAGCCCAAAAAGAGATTGTACTTGAAACAAACAATAATTTCATACCTTAATTACACTGAGAACAAGACCACGTCTCTTTTTATTAGTATGAATACTGGGGAACAGATTTCTTAAACTAAACAAATGTTTTGCTGAATTCCTGGTGATTTTAGTCTTTTTTGACATAGGGGCTAAAAATAAATCACCTGCGGGTCAGTTTTCGCAGCAGGCCACCTGTTGCTGACCTCTATCCTAGACTGTGTTTTCTGTAAAAAAAAAAAAAATGTTTTATCCGAAAACCGTACAGGGGGAGAGCATTACATGGATAGCATTTTGATGAGTCTCCATCTGGAGAACTAAAGGGGAAGGATTTGTCATATCACGGGGCTAAAGCGTGATAGAGTCAGGTGTCTCTTACGGCAGGAGATAGTGTGTGTGTGTGTGTGTGTGGAAGATCCTGTCACGACAGACACTCAGGTGCCATCCCTCTTTTCTCTATCCTGCTCACAGCCATGGTGCAAGCCTTCTTTAAACCCCAACCTAAAATGTGATGCAATAGTGACTGATGTTCCTATTGTCCTCATTTTTACAACAAACGCCATTTAGTAACCTGCATAACCTGTTTTGTTGTCTTCAAGTTAGCAATGAAAAAACATGACAGTTCATGACCAGTTTTAAGAAGGTCATACCATGGAGCATTTAGCTATTTCATTTAGAATTGTAGGACCCCTGTATATATAAAAAACATGACAGTTCATGACTAGTTTTAAGAAGGTCATTCCATGGAGCATTTAGCTATTTCATTTAGAATTGTAGGACCCCTGTATATATAAAAAACATACAGTGCATTCAGAACGTATTCCGACCCATTGAATTTTTCCACATGTCAGAGCAAAAACCAAGCCATGAGGTTGGAAGAATTGTCCGTAGAGCTCCGAGTCAGGATTGTGTCGAGGCACAGATATGGAGGAAGATACCAAAACATTTATGCAGCATTGAAGGTCCCCAAGAACATAGTGACCTCCATCATTCTTAAATGGAAGAAGTTTGGAACCACCAAGATTCTTCCTAGAGCCGGCCGCCTGGCCAAACTGAGCAATCGTGGGAGAAGGGCCTTGGTCAGGGATTGGTGAGAGAAAAAAATAAATTAATTTTAGAATAAGGCTGTAATGTAAAAAAAAAATGTGGAATAAGGTCAAGTAGTCTGAATATTTTCTGAATGCACTGTATATGTCATTTAACCATACTGCTAATAGCCATAGAAAGGCATTGAATAACAAATTCATACAAAACAGATAGTCCAAAAATGAAATCTAAAAAGAAGTTAGTTTTGAAGTGTCAATCCTATTTCTAAGAGATAGAAGATGAGGAAATTATTTCTCTATATTTTTTTTTCTACACCTATTTAACCCCTTTTTTGGACACCTATTTAACCCCTTTTTTGGACACCTATTTAACCCCTTTTTTGGACACCTATTTAACCCCTTTTTTGTACACCTATTTAACCCCTTTTTTGTACACCTATTTAACCCCTTTTTTGTACACCTATTTAACCCCTTTTTTGGACACCTATTTAACCCCTTTTTTGGACACCTATTTAACCCCTTTTTTGGACACCTATTTAACCCCTTTTTTGGACACCTATTTAACCCCTTTTTTGGACACCTATTTAACCCCTTTTTTGTACACCTATTTAACCCCTTTTTTGGACACCTATTTAACCCCTTTTTTGTACACCTATTTAACCCCTTTTTTGGACACCTATTTAACCCCTTTTTTCTACACCTATTTAACCCCTTTTTTGGACACCTATTTAACCCCTTTTTTGGACACCTATTTAACCCCTTTTTTGTACACCTATTTAACCCCTTTTTTGGACACCTATTTAACCCCTTTTTTCTACACCTATTTAACCCCTTTTTTGGACACCTATTTAACCCCTTTTTTGGACACTGAACTACTTCCATATACATCCATACATTTTTTGGAACTGGTACCGGGCTACCTTTAAATGAGAATTGAGAGGCTTGTGGGCATCCAAAACCTCAGGCGTGTACGTGTTGGTGAGAGATTTCCCTTTCGATGGTGTCGTCCAAACTTTTCGGACGCTATAGACAGAAGTCGGACGATCAGCGGTTCCGACTTCAGACGAGTCCCGTGACGCTGGTCGTAGAGCAAAACGGAGAACGCCATCGTGTTCATGAGGGTCATCTTTCCATAGAGGGATTTGTATCCCAAATGGTTTGGACGCTACAGACGTTTTGGTGAAAAGACTGATTTTTCAGGAAGTCTCCTGGTCTGACAAACACTGCTGTAGCTCTACCGCTTTCAACCACTGTGGATTATCACTAGTTTAAAGAGACATTTAGATGGGGATTTTTTTTATTATTATGGCAATTAGATTTACACACAGGCGCAGGAATCGACTCTAGGGGGTTAAATTAAGACACGTTAAAAGGAAGCCATCTAAGAACGAAGAGCGACATCCTTACATAGCTAATGCATATAATCCTCTCAGGGTCACCCATTAATATAGCTGACAGGGATGACACCATGTTAAAAAGATGTCTTTGGAAAAACATCTGCTTCTGTCCATCTGTATCCAGACCAAAGACCTGTTGGATTATTAGTGCTTGGCAAACCAAACACCTTAGTTTTAGTAAAGAAAAAGGAAATGGTTCCCTTTGCACAGATAAGTGTCACAAGGTTTAAAATCACAGACTGTAGGGTTAAACTTTTTTTTTTTTAAATCACTCAAGGCTGTACTTCAGAGTTCAGATGAAAAACCTACACACACACGGGAGATCATCACGTTGACAGAATTAGTTCACTGTTGCAAGGCGCAAATAATATTGTTGCATGCTTTTTTTTGCACAGGAGTTGATGAAACACACAGAAAGAGGAGAATATGGAAGGAAAATCTCCCCTGTGTAGCAAGCTTGGCACTTTATCTCCCCTGAATGATTGTGCTGCATGCTTAAATGTTCTCAAAGCCCTATTCCTAACCCCTCACACTTAAACCCCAGCTGGGCTTTCTGCTTCAAGTCCCGGAACCAGTCAGGTGCTTCCCTAAGGGGGGTCCCCTCCTCATCACATGGCCCTGCATGTGTGTATGTGTGTTTTGAGCCTGGCCCAGGAGGCTCCCTCAGTGCGGCACAGACAGAGTGTCAGGAGAAGTGGTGACTGGAACAGGGATTAAAAGTAGTTCTGAATAATGAGGCTGAAACAGTAGGGCTGACTGGTAACTAACCAGCACCAGGAGGCTACAGGGCTAGGAGAAGACACACACACACACACACACACACACACACATTACACAAACAAAAACACAGCCGTGATAGCCGTACATAATATATTCATGATAACAGATACTCTAGCATGTGTTAACTTGTCATTACAGTGAAGGTTACAGTGAAGGTTCAGTCACCTCCCGACATACAGTACAACCATGTTCCATTCACCTCCCGACATGCAGTACAACCATGTCCCATTCACCTCCCGACATACAGTACAACCATGTCCCATTCACCTCCCGGCATACAGTACAACCATGTCCCATTCACCTCCCGGCATACAGTACAACCATGTCCCATTCACCTCCCGGCATACAGTACAACCATGTCCCATTCACCTCCCGGCATACAGTACAACCATGTCCCATTCACCTCCCGACATACAGCACAACCATGTCCCATTCACCTCCCGACATACAGTACAACCATGTCCCATTCACCTCCCGGCATACAGTACAACCATGTCCCATTCACCTCCCGACATACAGTACAACCATGTCCCATTCACCTCCCGACATACAGTACAACCATGTCCCATTCACCTCCCGACATACAGTACAACCATGTCCCATTCACCTCCCATGTCCCATTCACCTCCCGGCATACAGTACAACCATGTCCCATTCACCTCCCGACATACAGTACAACCATGTCCCATTCACCTCCCGACATACAGTACAACCATGTCCCATTCACCTCCCGACATACAGTACAACCATGTCCCATTCACCTCCCATGTCCCATTCACCTCCCGGCATACAGTACAACCATGTTCCATTCACCTCCCAACATACAGTACAACCATGTCCCATTCACCTCCCATGTCCCATTCACCTCCCGGCATACAGTACAACCATGTCCCATTCACCTCCCGACATACAGTACAACCATGTTCCATTCACCTCCCGGCATACAGTACAACCATGTCCCATTCACCTCCCGGCATACAGTACAACCATGTCCCATTCACCTCCCGGCATACAGTACAACCATGTCCCATTCACCTCCCGGCATACAGTACAACCATGTCCCATTCACCTCCCGACATACAGTACAACCATGTCCCATTCACCTCCCGGCATACAGTACAACCATGTCCCATTCACCTCCCGACATACAGTACAACCATGTCCCATTCACCTCCCGACATACAGTACAACCATGTCCCATTCACCTCCCGACATACAGTACAACCATGTCCCATTCACCTCCCATGTCCCATTCACCTCCCAGCATACAGTACAACCATGTCCCATTCACCTCCCGACATACAGTACAACCATGTCCCATTCACCTCCCGACATACAGTACAACCATGTCCCATTCACCTCCCATGTCCCATTCACCTCCCGGCATACAGTACAACCATGTTCCATTCACCTCCCAACATACAGTACAACCATGTCCCATTCACCTCCCATGTCCCATTCATCTCCCGGCATACAGTACAACCATGTCCCATTCACCTCCCGACATACAGTACAACCATGTCCCATTCACCTCCCGACATACAGTACAACCATGTCCCATTCACCTCCCGACATGCAGTACAACCATGTCCCATTCACCTCCCATGTCCCATTCACCTCCCGGCATACAGTACAACCATGTCCCATTCACCTCCCGACATACAGTACAACCATGTCCCATTCACCTCCCGACATACAGTACAACCATGTCCCATTCACCTCCCGACATACAGTACAACCATGTTCCATTCACCTCCCGACATACAGTACAACCATGTTCCATTCACCTCCCGACATGCAGTACAACCATGTCCCATTCACCTCCCATGTCCCATTCACCTCCCGGCATACAGTACAACCATGTCCCATTCACCTCCCGGCATACAGTACAACCATGTCCCATTCACCTCCCGACATGCAGTACAACCATGTCCCATTCACCTCCCGACATACAGTACAACCATGTTCCATTCACCTCCCGGCATACAGTACAACCATGTCCCATTCACCTCCCATGTCCCATTCACCTCCCGACATACAGTACAACCATGTCCCATTCATCTCCCATGTCCCATTCACCTCCCGACATACAGTACAACCATGTCCCATTCACCTCCCGACATGCAGTACAACCATGTCCCATTCACCTCCCGACATACAGTACAACCATGTTCCATTCACCTCCCGGCATACAGTACAACCATGTCCCATTCACCTCCCATGTCCCATTCACCTCCCGACATACAGTACAACCATGTTCCATTCACCTCCCGACATACAGTACAACCATGTTCCATTCACCTCCCGGCATACAGTACAACCATGTTCCATTCACCTCCCGACATACAGTACAACCATGTTCCATTCACCTCCCGACATGCAGTACAACCATGTTCCATTCACCTCCCGACATACAGTACAACCATGTTCCATTCACCTCCCGACATACAGTACAACCATGTTCCATTCACCTCCCGACATACAGTACAACCATGTTCCATTCACCTCCCGACATACAGTACAACCATGTCCCATTCACCTCCCATGTCCCATTCACCTCCCGGCATACAGTACAACCATGTCCCATTCACCTCCCATGTCCCATTCACCTCCCGGCATACAGTACAACCATGTCCCATTCACCTCCCGGCATACAGTACAACCATGTCCCATTCACCTCCCGACATACAGTACAACCATGTTCCATTCACCTCCCGACATGCAGTACAACCATGTCCCATTCACCTCCCGACATACAGTACAACCATGTTCCATTCACCTCCCGACATACAGTACAACCATGTCCCATTCACCTCCCATGTCCCATTCACCTCCCGACATACAGTACAACCATGTTCCATTCACCTCCCGACATACAGTACAACCATGTTCCATTCACCTCCCGACATACAGTACAACCATGTTCCATTCACCTCCCGACATACAGTACAACCATGTTCCATTCACCTCCCGACATACAGTACAACCATGTTCCATTCACCTCCCGACATACAGTACAACCATGTTCCATTCACCTCCCGACATACAGTACAACCATGTTCCATTCACCTCCCGACATACAGTACAACCATGTTCCATTCACCTCCCGACATACAGTACAACCATGTCCCATTCACCTCCCATGTCCCATTCACCTCCCGGCATACAGTACAACCATGTCCCATTCACCTCCCATGTCCCATTCACCTCCCGGCATACAGTACAACCATGTCCCATTCACCTCCCGGCATACAGTACAACCATGTCCCATTCACCTCCCGACATACAGTACAACCATGTTCCATTCACCTCCCGACATGCAGTACAACCATGTCCCATTCACCTCCCGACATACAGTACAACCATGTTCCATTCACCTCCCGACATACAGTACAACCATGTCCCATTCACCTCCCGACATACAGTACAACCATGTCCCATTCACCTCCCGACATACAGTACAACCATGTCCCATTCACCTCCCGACATACAGTACAACCATGTCCCATTCACCTCCCGACATACAGTACAACCATGTCCCATTCACCTCCCGGCATACAGTACAACCATGTCCCATTCACCTCCCGGCATACAGTACAACCATGTCCCATTCACCTCCCGACATACAGTACAACCATGTCCCATTCACCTCCCGGCATACAGTACAACCATGTCCCATTCACCTCCCGACATACAGTACAACCATGTTCCATTCACCTCCCGACATACAGTACAACCATGTCCCATTCACCTCCCGACATACAGTACAACCATGTCCCATTCACCTCCCGACATACAGTACAACCATGTCCCATTCACCTCCCGACATACAGTACAACCATGTCCCATTCACCTCCCATGTCCCATTCACCTCCCGACATACAGTACAACCATGTCCCATTCACCTCCCGGCATACAGTACAACCATGTCCCATTCACCTCCCGACATACAGTACAACCATGTCCCATTCACCTCCCGACATACAGTACAACCATGTCCCGTTCACCTCCCGACATACAGTACAACCATGTCCCATTCACCTCCCGACATACAGTACAACCATGTCCCATTCACCTCCCATGTCCCATTCACCTCCCGACATACAGTACAACCATGTCCCATTCACCTCCCGGCATACAGTACAACCATGTCCCATTCACCTCCCGACATACAGTACAACCATGTCCCATTCACCTCCCGACATGCAGTACAACCATGTCCCATTCACCTCCCGACATACAGTACAACCATGTTCCATTCACCTCCCGGCATACAGTACAACCATGTCCCATTCACCTCCCATGTCCCATTCACCTCCCGACATACAGTACAACCATGTTCCATTCACCTCCCGACATACAGTACAACCATGTTCCATTCACCTCCCGGCATACAGTACAACCATGTTCCATTCACCTCCCGACATACAGTACAACCATGTTCCATTCACCTCCCGACATGCAGTACAACCATGTTCCATTCACCTCCCGACATACAGTACAACCATGTTCCATTCACCTCCCGACATACAGTACAACCATGTTCCATTCACCTCCCGACATACAGTACAACCATGTTCCATTCACCTCCCGACATACAGTACAACCATGTCCCATTCACCTCCCATGTCCCATTCACCTCCCGGCATACAGTACAACCATGTCCCATTCACCTCCCATGTCCCATTCACCTCCCGGCATACAGTACAACCATGTCCCATTCACCTCCCGGCATACAGTACAACCATGTCCCATTCACCTCCCGACATACAGTACAACCATGTTCCATTCACCTCCCGACATGCAGTACAACCATGTCCCATTCACCTCCCGACATACAGTACAACCATGTTCCATTCACCTCCCGACATACAGTACAACCATGTCCCATTCACCTCCCATGTCCCATTCACCTCCCGACATACAGTACAACCATGTTCCATTCACCTCCCGACATACAGTACAACCATGTTCCATTCACCTCCCGACATACAGTACAACCATGTTCCATTCACCTCCCGACATACAGTACAACCATGTTCCATTCACCTCCCGACATACAGTACAACCATGTTCCATTCACCTCCCGACATACAGTACAACCATGTTCCATTCACCTCCCGACATACAGTACAACCATGTTCCATTCACCTCCCGACATACAGTACAACCATGTTCCATTCACCTCCCGACATACAGTACAACCATGTCCCATTCACCTCCCATGTCCCATTCACCTCCCGGCATACAGTACAACCATGTCCCATTCACCTCCCATGTCCCATTCACCTCCCGGCATACAGTACAACCATGTCCCATTCACCTCCCGGCATACAGTACAACCATGTCCCATTCACCTCCCGACATACAGTACAACCATGTTCCATTCACCTCCCGACATGCAGTACAACCATGTCCCATTCACCTCCCGACATACAGTACAACCATGTTCCATTCACCTCCCGACATACAGTACAACCATGTCCCATTCACCTCCCGACATACAGTACAACCATGTCCCATTCACCTCCCGACATACAGTACAACCATGTCCCATTCACCTCCCGACATACAGTACAACCATGTCCCATTCACCTCCCGACATACAGTACAACCATGTCCCATTCACCTCCCGGCATACAGTACAACCATGTCCCATTCACCTCCCGGCATACAGTACAACCATGTCCCATTCACCTCCCGACATACAGTACAACCATGTCCCATTCACCTCCCGGCATACAGTACAACCATGTCCCATTCACCTCCCGACATACAGTACAACCATGTTCCATTCACCTCCCGACATACAGTACAACCATGTCCCATTCACCTCCCGACATACAGTACAACCATGTCCCATTCACCTCCCGACATACAGTACAACCATGTCCCATTCACCTCCCGACATACAGTACAACCATGTCCCATTCACCTCCCATGTCCCATTCACCTCCCGACATACAGTACAACCATGTCCCATTCACCTCCCGGCATACAGTACAACCATGTCCCATTCACCTCCCGACATACAGTACAACCATGTCCCATTCACCTCCCGACATACAGTACAACCATGTCCCGTTCACCTCCCGACATACAGTACAACCATGTCCCATTCACCTCCCGACATACAGTACAACCATGTCCCATTCACCTCCCGACATACAGTACAACCATGTCCCATTCACCTCCCGACATACAGTACAACCATGTCCCATTCACCTCCCATGTCCCATTCACCTCCCGACATACAGTACAACCATGTCCCATTCACCTCCCGACATACAGTACAACCATGTCCCATTCACCTCCCGACATACAGTACAACCATGTCCCATTCACCTCCCATGTCCCATTCACCTCCCGACATACAGTACAACCATGTTCCATTCACCTCCCGACATGCAGTACAACCATGTTAGACATATAAGGACCCCATACAGTCATATTAGGTGTCCCTTGGTCAAGGAAGTGAATGACAGAATCCAGACACATTCCAATGCAGTAGCATTGGAACACTAACTGACCACTAATTGACTAGTGTGATGACTGGGATGACCTTGCCCCCTCCACCGGTCAATACGAGCAACAAGCAGCCTGGCCACTGATAAGAGATTGGCCAGATGGGGAGACCTTGGTGACAGACAGCTTCCTGGTGCCGTGCTTTCCTCCTCCTCTTGGATGAGGAGCCATTGTGGGCTGGCAGCCCTGCACACTCAACAGGGGAGTATGCTACAAGAACAGGTCAATACTGATAACGTACCAGGCAAACAAAAACGCTCTTTGTGCCTCGCTCTCGGTCTCTCTATTTCTCGGTCCCCTGATTCGCGGGACTTTTCCCCCTCTTACCACACATAATACATTTCCTGCACAACAGAAGGGTTTCTTATCTTGGGCTGTTTATACCTGCAAATCGTCCAACTGCCCGTTTGTTTGCAGGTGACCCACACCGAGGTTACATTTCATTCCTGGACAGAAAAGTGTGGTCATGCTCCATGGCACAGCCTCCCTAGCCTTGGTGTCTACTAATACAATGCTGCTACAAGCAGAGTGGTGTTCATTCACCATCAATAGTAGACAGACCTAGCAGACAGACAGAAGCACACAAAGCAAATGTGCTACTGCTGCTAAAACATGAATGGAAACAGCCCAGTGACAAATGAATAGTAATCAGTATGTATACTTACCTATCCTACACTGGTTAGAACAGATAAATGCACATCTGATAGAAATTCAGCCCACAAACATATGATCATATTTCACTTTAATGACTTCACACCTTTTTTTATTTTTCCTTTGCCCATATCCTATTTTTGGAATAATCAACATCTGGGGGTGTAGATTTACACCTATTCAACGCTGCCCCAAAAAATAATCAACTCCTTTCAAAAACAACTGCAGCGTAAAAATGTGAATGTCAACAACAAATTCCTCTAAATAGGGATAATTTCTGGACAATTTTCACAGTCTCTATGGATACAATATAATTATAGTCTACTTTCCCTTTGATACCAGCAAGATCCTTTCTTCCTATAACAAGAGAATATTCTTTTAGAAACAGGATGTTTTTCTGAACTAAACTCCCCCGGACACATTAAAGCTCAAAATCTATGTCAAGATGAAGGAGGAAATGTCTGACAATGCCCGTTTCAAATATTAAATAGCACAGGCAGAAATAGTCAGGGCGCAATAGGACTCTGATTGCATTGTTTGCATTGATCATTGCTATTCTTTGGTCTCACCTGTAATAACTCATTTTTTCTTATTTGTTGTCTAGTATTTGCTATACTTTGTGTAGATTGTTGATTCACTGTGACATACTCTTGGCTTGAATTCATCTCTATGTAAATATTACCATACGAACTGGAAATTATACTGTAATAAAATCTGACATTGCCATTACTTTCAATTGTCTTATTCTCAAGTCTCAACGCTGTTTTGCGAATATATGAAGACAACCTACGTGTTGTTACAGGCACACTCTGATCGTTTGATTTCACTTAAAAGCCTTATGTTTCCCCTCTGGATTAAATGCATTACTTTGTCATGACATCTGTAAGCCCTAGGAAGAAGTGACTCGTGAAAACCGACTCCAAGAGTTTACATTCAGGCAGGGGTTTTCAATTAAACTGAAACTCCTCTCTACTGTAGGGAACCATATTAGTTGGCCACCTCCATGATTTGAGCTGGGTTGTTTGAGACTGAGGAACCTCCGTTGACTCTAACTGTAGACCTCACGTCTGGAGTGGAAAAAGTGAGGCAGGGATCGGGTCCCATGTGTTAATATCCACCTGAGACGGTGAGGCTGTGAAGTGAGCTGGGTTGAGTCGCTGCCAGCAAACAAGATTTAGGGGCATGCTAAGCTAATTAAATCAACCTGTCAGGCGCCTTAGCTCCGACCCTATTAGATTGAGTGTCTGTTCATCATCGGGGCATATAACAGGGAGGTTTACAATCACATCTAAATACACAATAAAAGCAGACTAGGCTTCTCCTCTCCCAAAGGCCTGCGCTCTTAAATCCTCGTTGGACAGATGGGAACATTCTTGTTGCTGCTTTTGATTTACCAAAGACCCAGGAAGACCCAAGAAATCACTCCTGCTCTTAACGTAGGGTTACCCCATCAAGGGTGATATTCTTGAATGAGATACAGATCCTATTCGATGTAGCTTCGTCTCATTTTAAATTCCATGTTTTGGTGAAATAGTAGCTAGGTTTCCCCAGTTTCTGTCGTTTTAATCTTTGGTTATTATTAAAATGGTCAATTCTTATTCATGAAAAATTCTAAGAGGTTACGTTCAAAAAGCCACATTTCATAAATATGAACACGGTGAGAAAGCATTGTGAGGTAAAGGATTGTTATATACTGTATGATGACTGTAGTTTAATAAACATATTAAGAATGTGATGGATAAGGATGTCTCTCAGCGACACCCCCATGCCTCTGTCACGGCCAGATGAAAAGTCCAAACAATAACACCAGACGTCCATTTGGGCCAGAATGCGCCATGAGAAAGCCATAAATCAGAGGGCGTCCTGTGTGGATGTTCACAACACTGAGAACGCAGTCTCATCAGTCATCTGTGAATCTAACAGGGCTCGACTGATAATTCATGATAGCCCTGTCATAGACCCGTACCGTTCAGATATGAATTATAAAAACACCAAACCAAGCATATCAGTCAGATGACAGACTGGACGTTTAAAGCTGGAGGCCAGTGTGGAGAAACGAGACACAATGCTTTCTCTCCATTCATTCTGCTCTGACGACTGGAAATACCAGTGTGACACATGGGAGACCATTCCATCAATACACAGCCAAGCTTACTTATGGCTTGTTACCAATCATTTTGGTGAGTTGGGACTTATAGTTGACCCTTATAACCATCTGGATATAATAAAATTACTCAAGTATGGGAGTTGATAGAATAATATCATCACTTTCAGGCAAGATCTGCTATTGAAAGCAACAGTCTAATGCATGGGACATTGCAAATTATGTGCAAATAGTTTAGGTTAAAACGCTTCAGCCCTTCATATCTATTAAGGAGATACTTCAGGATTTTGGCAATGAAGCCCTTTATGTCCTTCCCCAGAGTCAGATGAACTCGTGGATTCCATTTTTATGTCTCTGTGTGAAGTTTGAAGGAAGTTGCTAACTAGCACAATTGCTAATTAGCGCAATGACTGGAAGTCTATGGTATCTGCTAGCAGATAGCTAGCAGATAGCATAGACTTCCAGTCATTGCATGAATGCTAGTTAGCATTGGCTCACGAAACCACCTCTAACTTCCTTCATACTGGACGCAGAGATGGTATCCACGAGTTCATCTGACTCTGGGGAAGTAGATAAAGGGCCTCAATGCCAAAATCCCCAAGTATCCCTTTAAGAGTGACTACATTTTGGCAATTTTCACTGACTGAAAAAGTTGGTATATAATTCAAACTATGAATAGGTGTCAGATGAGTAAACCATGTAAAAAATAATTAGATGACTGTCTGCTTCAGTCCTCAGAAACTTTTCGTAAAGGCTGGCATTTAAATAGACAAAACATTGACACCTTTTGTCTAGAGCATTTTAATATGCTTGACAAGTACACATAACAACTTGGTCTAGAAACAACACCTGAAATATATCGCCTGCAACATTCAAACACTTGTTGGGAACAAAGAAAAACAGTGTTTCCTAAGTTATACTTGATCCCCGTCTACACAGAGAGATGACACAGATAAAGATAAATGACTTCATCTGATTCATCTTCCTGTTTTAAACATGTTTGGATGTTTCGGTTGAGGGACCCATTGTACTCCTGGAATGAACAACACAACAAGGTCTACAAAATGTCTACACAAAATAAACCGCAGGATATAATCCCCCGAAATCTTGGCTTCTTTTCTTTTGACGTTCATTATAACTACCATTGTGAGAGGTACTTGGCATGCAGGAGCATGTGCGCCCTGGCCCTACCTTTCTAGGGTTGGCTGCTTGTCTTGCTCTGAATCTAGTTGTCAACTTCTATCTTCATATCTACAGGCTGGGCGGTCTAAAACCACCCTTGACTAACATGATACCCTCCCAGTTTGCTGCTCCATGAATGATTTTGCACTACATGACCAAAAACTGTGTGGACACCTGCTCGTCGAACATGTCATTCCAAAATCATGGGCAGTAATATGGAGTTGGTCCCACCTTTGCTTCTAGAACAGCCTCCACTTTTCTGGGAAGACTTTCCACTAGATTTTGGAACATTGCTGCACAGACTTTCTTCCATTCAGCCACAAGAGCATTGTGAGGTCGGGCATTGATGTTGGGTGATTAGGCCTGGCTCGCAGTCAGCTTTCCAATTCATCCCAAAGGTGTTCGATGGGGTTGAGGTCAGGGCTCTGTGCAGGCCAGTCAAGTTCTTCCAAACTGATCTCAGCAAACCACTTCTGTATGGACCTCTTTGTGCACAGGGGCAGTGTTATGCTGAAACAGGAAAGGGTCTTCCCCAAACTGTTGCCACAAAGGCAGAGGCACAGAATCGTCTAGAATGTCACTGTATGCTGTAGCATTAAGATCTCCCTTCACTAGAACTAAGAGGCCAAGCCCGAACGACAAAAAAAAAGTCCCAGACCCCTATTTCTCCTCCACCAAACTTTACAGTTGGCACTATGCATTGGGGCATGTAGCGTTCTCCTGGCATCCAATCCACCAAACCCAGATTTGTCCGTCAGACTGCCAATTCGTGAAGCGTGATTCATCACTCCAGAGAACGAGTTTCCACTACTCCAGAGTCCAATGGCAGCGAGCTTCACACCACTTGCGCATGGTGATCTTTGGCTTGTGTGCAGCTGCACAGCCATGGAGACCTATTTCATGAAGCTCCCGCCAAACAGTTATTGTGCTGGCGTTGCTTCCAGAGGCAGTCTGGAACTCGGTAGTGAGCGTTGCAACCAAGGACCATTTTTAAGCACTACGCGCTTAAGCACTCGGTGTCCTGTTCTGTGAGCTTGTGCGTTGTACCACTTTGCAGCTGAGCTGTTGTTGCTCCTAAACGTTTTCACTCACAATAACAGCACTTACAGTTGACCGGGGCAGCTCCGTCACTGAGCTCTTCAGTAAGGCAATTCTACTGCCAATGTTTGTCTATGGAAGATTGCATACCTGTGTGCTTGATGTTACACACCGGTGAGCAACGGGTGTGACTGAAATAGCCGAATCCACTCATTTGAAGGGGTGTCCACATACTTTTGTATATACAGTAGTGTACTTAGTCAGTATATAGCCAGTCAAGATCATTTGAAAAAGCAGAGCAAATACAGAACAGAAAACACATTAATAAAATATTTAAAAAATAATTGTGGATAAATAGAGGGAAACAGAGATACATTTTAATATAAATATAATATGCGCTGAACCATCATTTGATGATCTGATTATCTCTGCATCCAATTATATCCCTATTATGCTAATACGAATGGGACTGCCATTCATAATATATTTTCTCCCTTAACACTAAAACATCATTTTTATTCATAACTACTTGCCATATTAAGGTACAAAATATGTTGGGTGGTTTTAAGAAGACCCACCAAATTGCATTTTTTGCAAGCGTTAATCAACACCGATGGAATGAGGAGACAGAGTGTTTGTGCTGACTCCATTTCTCCTGTAACAAAAACCCAGCATGAGCATTCAATAACCCAGAGACGAGAGAGAAAAAATATTTTTCTGCTCAAGTATGTCATTAAGGATTTTCAAAGCAAGAGGAATGTTCATGGGTGTACATGATCACATCATGATACTAGGAAGTCATTATAAAGAGGGGGGCCTTTTTGTGGGACGGACATTCATGGAAATTAGGTTCATGATTCAAAATGTCATACACACACGGGGGGGGCGGGGTGTAATGGTGAGTGGCATGTGGATGGATCTGACATTGGCTTTCGCTCTAAAAACAGACACATTCCTTCTATGATGAATGGGCAAATATGTATTCATAGGCCTGAGAGCCCACGCCTTTGTCAAGTGAAACCCCAATCCTTGACTTTCTTTCTGCATACCAAAGCAGGAACTCCTCCCCAAAAAGAGAATCACCAGGACCGTTCAGCACAGACCATCTCCAAGCTCGAATCAGAGGCCCATTCTTCAAACGTTTCTGGGGGCACTATTTTCATTTCTTCTGGGAAAAAGACCCTGTGATTTATTTCGTGTGGTCTACAATTGCTATAAATCTACAAAGTGAGTGTATCTCTTTCTGAATGTTACGCCTGGCTCGACTGTTCCATATCCATCTCTTTTTAGTTAATCACCTCACACAGTCAGATTTAAATATAAAACCAAAAGACAAGTGAAATCTATGCAAGTGTGAAATAAAAACATGAGAAAAGAGAGAAATGTAATTTAAAAGAAACCCCGAGTTGATATTCTTTGACGTTTGGCTGTAATCAATGTTCGGCACGCTAGCATGTGACTTGAGTACAATGAGAGTGAAACAGAGCAGACATGTAATGATTGTCATTAAGCAGACATACTAACCAACCGACATCAAAGCCTCTGATGGGTATGAGAGAGGGAGTAGTTTGGGGACATAACTTGTAATTACAGTCAAATGTACTAATCTAAAGGAAGACGATGAAATGAAACTAAAAAACTAATGAGATGACTTTGGGTAGCATAAAGAAAATAAAACCCTGCTAGTTCCTTCCAAAAGTCTTCTGTTTGGCAAAATGCCAGCTCCTTCAATTGAAGGTTCAAGATGCAGGTACTTAACGGAGTCAGCCAATCAATATAAAAAAAACTGTTTTCTGAAGCACAAAAGCCTGGGTGCACTGCACTCAAATATTCTGCTAGAAAACCCACTTCCAGTGTTATTGTCAACTTTTAAAGAGAAAAGTGAATTCACTATATAACAACAACTCTTCACTCCCATTAGAAGACGGGAAAATGAGCCAAATCAACACTTTCATGAACCACATTCGAAAAGCACATAGTATTCGACACAAGCGCAGACACACATCAGGACTTACCTTCTGAACAATGGAGATGAGTGAGGGTGAGCAGTAGACCATGGAGAACTAGACACCTCCATGCTGCAGGAGTCATCGTTGCTGAGTACTGAAGCCGCTCCAGATGCCTGCTAGCAAACCACTGTGGCTTTAGGATATAGAATAGAAGAAGAGGAGTCTGGGAGTAGTCAGCGATCCGTGGTTCTAGGAGAAGCCTCTCCAGTCATCTTGTCATCTGAAAATACAGAGAGAGGAAGAGGAGGGTGAGGAGGAGGAAAACTGTGTTTTACTGCTACCAGTCGAAACGTGGTCATCATCACAAAGGCTATGCCATCACAGCTGCCGTCTCTAAAGGTGGGATTGAAAAGATTGAGAGATACATTAACAGAAATATTAAAACAGTGCAAATGGTGAATAATCATGGTGAGACATAAGTATGCTGAAAATGTGTGATAACTAAGTCTCTGGATATATTGGGTCTGCTAAAACAAACACAAAAATACATCAAACCAGTGAGATATTCAGCATGCAAAAGGATGGGTATGACAAACTCTTTAGGGAACACCTTTCACAGACAGACGGACCAGGTGAATCCAGGTGAAAGCTATGACCCCGTATTGATGTCACTTGTTAAATCTACCTCAAATCAGTGTAGATGAAGGGGAGGAGACTAGGAGGAGGTTAAAGAAGGATTTTTAAACCTTGAGAGAATTGAGACATGGATTATGTAGGTGTGCCATTCAGGGGGTAAACGGACAAGAAAATATTTAGGTGCTTTTGAACTGGGTATGGTAGTAGGTGCCAGGCACAACGGCTTGTGTCAAGAACTGCAACGCTGCTGTTTTTTTGACGCTCAACTGTTTCACGTGTATCAAGAATGGCCCACAACCAAAAGGACATCCAGCCAACTGTGGGACGCATTGGAGTCAACATGGGCCAGCATCCCTGCGGAACGACACCTTGTAGAGTCCATGCCCCGACAAATTGAACCTGTCCTGAGGGCTCAATATTAGGAAGGTGTTCCTAGGGCTGTGGTGGTCACGAAATTTCACCAGCCGGTGATTGTCAAGCAAATAACTGTCAGTCTCATTGTAATTGACCGTTAATTAACAAACACATTTAGCATCTCTTGGCTTCCACACAGCCTACAAGCCATTAAAAAAAATTATAATAAATCCATGTAATATAGCCTACACCTTCACAACAAATCTATTATTTATTTTAGACAGGTCTAAAGAAGCATGATATGACGAAAACAAAAGTATGTTTCTGAAGAACAGAATAGCATACTCTGAGTTGTCTTTATGTTAGGTCCTGTTCTGGCTATGCCATATGGCTGTGGGCTACACTAGTTCATTTAGCAGACACGATTTGCTTATAATTCCACTGCATTATTTTATATTTTATTGAACAAAGCTTTATAAAATATAAATATTTTCTCAAAATGATTTTACGGAGTGCACACATGCAGCTATTCTGTGTTGAGCGGTTAACAAAGAAATAGGTTCTCCTATATGCTTCATTTAGAGGTATAAATGTCATTTTAGTTGTTCTACAAACACTGGGCTACATGTTTTGATTTTTAATACATTCTAAGACCGCATGATGCGACTAATGATGATATGAAAAAAGTTGCTTGAAAGACATGAGCTCTGCTTAGTTTTTTGCACCGGCTGTACACACTTCATCAGTCTCTCAATATAATTCACAATGATAGGCTAATATTGTCACCTATCAGACTATTCTTGATTCAATCTTGTCTTTAAATACACTAAATGATATATGTGTGACATTTGTAATGATTTAGAATGGACCCTTATCCTGCACCTGTATCGAAACAGGGGCAGCAGGAAAAAAATACATACCCTCATGCACTTAAATAGCGAATGGAGGACGCTATTCCAGTGTTTAATTTTCATGCCAGCCAGGTAGGCTATACTCCTGTTGTAAAGAGAAGCAATGTGCTTAATATTAGGAAAGTTGAGAAATAAATATAGTAGGCTTAGCCTATAGAAAGCTGATAGGATCCTCCTCTTTTTAGTAGTGGCCATTTTCTCACGCAATTGCAGAGCCTATAGAAATGTTGCGCAACATGAGCTCATGGGTTCTCATGAAGCGATGGATTAGATTTCAAATACATTTGCATTGATGTCAGAGTGATTAGAGGGACAATAGAGTGCCGAGTACCAGGCAGTTAAAAATGTCGGTAGGCTAGAAATGACCATCAGCAGCATCAGAACTTGAAGATGAATTACCGTGCCTAAACGGTCATGTGGAATTTGACTGCCTACATGACTCGTGACCGCCGGTGTGGAGGTAATACAATCACAGCCCTAGGTGTTCCTAATGTTTGGTATACTCAGTGTACTCAGTCTATCAAGTCTGAATATGTGTTTATTTTTCACTTCTGACAGGAAATACTCTTGGGTAGAGGAGAGCATGACGGAGCACTCATCCCTGGGTTACAGGCTACATGTTTACACTGACTGCCTTCACACCGCATTCCTCCCTCAACTCACTACTACCCCCTTCCCTCCCTCCCCAGAGTTCTACTGCCTTATCCCCACAGGAGAGGACCCTGTTGCTCAGGCAACGTGCTCACACAGACTCACACAGCAAACCATTAGAGACACAGCTCCTTTGTGAGGTACTTTTGTCTGCTTCCTCCTTATCTTGAGGGCAGCCACAAACTAGCGGGAGGAGGGCAGCCACAAACAGTCCACACGGCTTTGTCTGCCTCAGCTAAGGTTAGGCTCCACTCCCTAAAATGCTCTCAATGCACCAGATAGAGAGACTTGTTAGAACACAAGTCAAATACTCCGGATCGATGATATGTCAAATATACACGTTAGTACACACACAGACACACACCTTGACCTGCACATAAACAAAACCAGCAAGAAGACATCCATCTAGTACAGATGACTTAACCTAGGCCATGATGTACCCATCTACACTATATATACAAAAGTATGTGGACACCCCTTCAAATGAGTGGATTCGGCTATTTCAGCCACACCCGTTGCTGACAGGTGTATAAAATCGAGCACACAGCCATGCAATCTCCATCGACAAACATTGGCAGTAGAATGGCTTTGCTGAAGAGCTCAGTGACACCATCATAGGATGCCACCTTCCCAACAAGTCAGTTCGTAAAATGTATGCCCTGCTAGAGCTGCCCTGGTCGACTAAGTGCTGTTAAAGTGAAGTGGGAATGTCTAGGGGCAACAACGACTCAGCTGCAAAGTGGTAGGCCACACAAGCTAAAAATCATCTGCCCTCGCCTGTCCCAGTTCCAAACTGCCTCTGGAAGGAAGCATCGTCAGCACAAGAACTGTTCGGCGGGAGCTTCATGAAATGGGTTTCTATGGCCGAGCAGCCGCACACATGCCTAAGATCACCATGCGGAATGACAAGAGTCGACTGGAGTGGTGTAAAGCTCATCCCCATTGGACTCTGGAGCAGTGGAAACCTGTTCTCTGGAGTGATGAATCACGCTTCACCATCTGTCAGTCCGACGGATGAATCTAGGTTTGGCGGATGCCAGGAGAACGCTACCTACCCCAATGCATAGTGCCAACTTTTTAGTTTGGTGTTGGAATAATGGTCTGGGGCTGTTTATTATGGTTTGTTCTATTCTTCTTAGTTCTAGTGAGGGGAAATCTTAAAGCTACAGCATAAAATTACATTCTAGACTATTCTGTGCTTCTAACTTTGTGGAAACAGTTTGGGGGTCCATACATAAGTGGTTTGTTGAGATCAGTGTGGAAGAACTTGACTGGCCAGCACAGAGCCCTGACCTCAACCCCCTCGAACACCTTTGGGATGAATTGGAAAGCCGACTGGCGAGCCAGGCCTAATCGCCCGACCTCACTAATGGTCTTGAAACTGAATGGAAGCAAGTCCCCGCAGCAATGTTCCAACATCTAGCGGAAAGCCTTCCCAGAAGAGTAGAGGCTGTTATAGCAGCAACGAGGGGACCAACTCCATATTAATGCCCATGATTTTGGAATGAGATGTTCGACGAGCAAAATCCGCATACTTTTGGCCATATAGTGTATGTTTAACATCCAAAATGTGACCATGTCCATATAAACACCATGCCACCATCCACACAGTACACTGCATTTCACACTTTAAAGAGTGGAGGACACCAAAAGAGGATAATTCGCTTTTCTGTGTGTACTCCTCCTCTCCAGAGCCACTCGTCAACTTCCCTGATTATTTTATAATGAACCTAAATTTGAGCAGCGGAGCACTCTGCTCTGATCGCTCTCTGGACCCCACTAATGCCCAGCTAAGATATTTCTGGCAACGTGAAGGCACACACGCACAAAACATTGTTTTGGGAGCTTCTATCTGCATTGGCTTACAGAGTCATAAGTTAAATCTCCACATTGGATTAATTCTTTAAAATGGCTCTATAGGTGGCTGGAGACCCCTATTTAAAACAGGCTAACTGAATGCAACTGCAGGTCCTCGACGGAGCAGAGTGCACAGTTTACAGGCCCAAAGGTCATTTATCTTGCTTTGAGGTCAAATGTACCACTAACTGTGGCGCCAAGCTAACACAAGCTAACACACACAAGGCTATGATAATTTATCAGTTAGAAGTTAGGTGGTGCATTCAGACTCGGATTGAAAGAGAATCATTAGACCACTAGATCAGACAAGAGCATAGCGGAGCAGCAGTAAAGCGCTACTTCGTCTCACAGCGGCCCAAAACAGAGTGAGCCTTGCTAATAATCCCTGATTCCCAGGTGTCTGAGGGCTGTGAGGCCAGGCCCCCTGGTTTTCCATTCAACACCCCTACCCCCGGCCACACTCTAGCGTTATACACATTCATCTTCCCCAAATATGAGTTGTGGGGGCAGCTCAGCCGCTGTTCCCCACCAGACACCAGGGGGAGAGGGGCCTGGGGTTCCTTCCCTCTAGGCTCATCTGCCCCAGGGCCCCTTTCTCCTCCTGCTCAGTACTACCCAGAGCCACCCGCACCGTCACCCCGCTGAGTAACATGTTCCCTTTCTCCTTTAAGCTGGCAGAGGAGCCGGCCGTTGCGCTCATCTCACCCCTCATCCCCCCATCCCTAAACAGACGTTTTGTTTGCGGGGGTTTCTGGACTGGATTTGGTCAGACTTGAGATAAAAGGATTAGCCGATTAACATGAAGACGCTTTTCACGAGTGCTGACAGACGTATCATAATTTTACATCAGAGAAGGGGAGATTGTGGTGGGTGGTGGGGAGGAGGCCTCCTCTAGCAGAAAAGAGGTAAGTGAGGCATAGTTAACCCAACAGAGACCGTGTGTGTTTGTGGAGAAATTCTCTACAGCACAGCTCCTTAGAACAGCAAGGAACTCCAGAGATTGGGACTAAACTAAATCATCTTCAAAAAGATGATTCTGAAAATTGGCTTTACAATTTGAATGGTGTCAGCAATTGTATATTGTAGTTTAACAACATGAATTGGGTTATTCAGAGTATTATAAAGATAGAAAAATAGTTGACAACCTTGTTCTGTTTTCTATCTTTTTTATTTTATTAGATAGAACCTTATCCTAAACTCTCAAATGATTCAGGTTCCTCGACCAGGAAGGAATATTCACATTGGGCTCCAATTCCACCATCGCCGTGGCAGCGGTTATAGTAATAATAGTGTACAGAACAAAGTTATGACTTACTGTCACCAGCTACATTAAATCTTATGGCTTGACGGTTTAATAATCCTGAAATCTTCTAGAATCATTTCAAGTTGTTAACTCATCATCTGCACTTTAAGTGCTAAACTTTCCCTTATAAGGAACAATGGATATGAATCGTCCCTTAACCTGCTTTCACTCTTTCTATTCACAGTATATCAACCCAGACACCAAGAACCCATCACAGGAGATGAAAAATGACATGTAAACACCCAGAACATCTCTTTCGGTTTCTCCACCCATAGACAGTGAGAATAGCCAGGAGACAAATGTATCATCAGTCCGGAGGATTGAAGAAGAAAAAAAACACCACATTGCAAACAAATGTTTCATATTTCAGAGGAATGACAGAGAAAAATAAGCAAACATTTAAAAGTGGAAGGCAAGCAATTAAAATATTAGAATAAATGGATGGAAAGAAACAGGCCACATGTCCTAACATGAAATACGAGGCTAATTGGTGCAGCAGCAGGCTGAAGGAATGTTAAGAGACAAAGCTTGTGGCTGCCTCTCTCAAGCTGGAGAGGCGACCGGAGAAAGAATAGACTAGAGAGAGAGAATGGGAGTCCAGGCTTTTGTAAGAAGGGAGGAACTGAATGGATGGGAGAGAAAGAGAGAGAGGAGAGGGAGAGAAGAATGGGAAGGGAGGAGAAAGAAAGGGGTGGGAGGGTCACTGGGAAGGATTGACAGCTTGTGAGTATGGCTTGACCTGCTGGGTTCACCCTCCAATATTTTCAACAGGCTTAACGAAGGACTAAATAAAGCCCCAGGAATGTTAATTTATTTTCAATTGTCAGTGCCAGGGACAGGGAGAGAAATAAAGAGTGCATATATACATATCAAGTGAGATTGGAACACAACTAGAGCAAGTAAGTAGTCATGGACTGGTGTAAGCTCAACGCTCCACGTTGAAATAAAGATGTGGGCCTAGCTGTGTGTTTTGTCTGTGTTCCAGTCTGAACCTCGCAGGCATAATGCTTTAGTTCTTCAGCCCTCTCTGACTAACTAGTTTGGGGAACGGTTCACCCCACCCACCTACCCCCACACATGGCCTACATTCAGAACAAAAAGACCAACACGTGAGGGGGAATATCAAACATGAGAAGATGGTAAGAGGGGAGCAGGGGGTCTGGGTTAGGGTGTAGTTGGAATCTACAGGAACTGAGAAAACAAGTCCCCCAGATCCATTGCACACCAACACCTCAATAACACTTTGTCATGACCGACCCAGTCTGTCAGGGATCTCCTCTCCAACTCCTCTCTTAAGGGACATGATGTCACTTCCTTGGCTCCGTCAGTGGTGCAGACAGAGCACATGCCATGGCTGCCAGTGATGGAGACAGGCGCAAGTCAGGCATGGCAGTCAGGTGGGAGGAGGGTTCAGCACCGTGAAGCTGATAATATATTTTGGGATGGGGCATGAAGGAGGGAATGGGGCAAGCAAGAACCAGTAGCAAGCTGCATGGTATTCATAGGCTCAACGATGGTCGGTTGGTGCGTTTCAAGACTCTCTGCCAACAAAGATTGAAATTATAGATAAAGAGTGTCAACGGACACACACACACACACACACACACACAGAGAGAGAGAGAGAATGTATTGTGAAATTGAGAGGACGGAGTGAAGTAGTCTTCAGAAGATCGACTACAAAAGAGAAAACAACTAGGTCTGTCATTGAGGTTAGCAGAAAGCAGAAGAATGGAAATGAATAGGCAGAAATAGGAGTGAGAAATGGATGCAAGAAAGCCAGAGAGAAGTAGGAATTGTATTGAATGAGCAGAAACACGTGTGGGAAGGGTTAAGTAAAAAGTCAGCCAATACTACCCTCATCATTTCAACCCTCACTACTGTGTTTATAAAACCCATCAGAATTAGTGGCCTAAATAGTAAGTTCAGAACCAATTTTGACATTACATTGTCTTATGTTATAGTGAAAAGTTCCTGTTCAAAACATTCCCCATCTTTAGTCTACAGCTTCTCAACAAGACCGATGTATAAAAGGTTACCTGGGCTAAATGAACCCAAATGTATTCTGAGTAATCTGTGAATTTGAAGAAGAAAAATAACAATCAGAATCAGTTTCAACTTAACCAATACACCCCTCTCTTTCCGAAGAAGACTCAGAATCAAACTTGGATGAATCAGAGTCAAAATAATCAGAAGAGGGAGAAGCTTTGAAATGTCAGTTTCATCAAGAAATACTACACCCTTCGCTCTCCCACTCCTCCCAGCTCAGGAACACTGCAGAGCTTGGCAGTGAAATGAATAAGCTGACCTTTACACAGTGAGTTAAACAGTGAGGGTCAGTCAGAGAACAGCACCCAGCATCTCATCCTCTGACATGTCACACAGAGCTCCTCTTTTCAATCAGTCAGTCCTTCATATCTTCACACTGAAAGACATACTTCTCCTCCCCTCTATTCCTCCTCCATGCCTTGTTCTGGTTCTCTCTCTCACTCCACTACATGCTCTTTATCCACACACACACACGCAGGCATTAACGAACATGCACAAACACATGCAAGCGGGCGCACGCACATACCCCCACCCTCACCTACCCACCCTCGGCTCACTCAAACACTCAATAACAATTTACAAGGGAAATTGTGGTTGGCTTGGCACCCTCACTCACACTCATATTCACAGCAAGTAAAAAATAAGCACCATAAAACGTTTGTGATCATTCCCTGAATGTTCAAATGTTCAAACAGGGCGTGAATCCTGACTGAAGGACAGGAACAGCTAGATTCCCCTGCAGGTAACGTGGTAGGAACTTCACAACTACCAATGTGAAACATATTACATGCTGCTGTGGACATACATGCTCTGCAGCAGAACACCTGAGCCTCTACCTCTCAATCTACACTCTCAGTGAGGCAGAATGTGATGGAAGAGAGGAGTGCAAATGTACACAGTTACAAATAGGAAGGAGGTCGCACAGACACACACGGATAGACAGAGAACATCCACACACACACACACACACACACGGATAGACAGAGACCATCCACACACACACACACGGATAGACAGAGAACATCCAAAAACACACACGGATAGACAGAGACCATCCACACACACACACACGGATAGACAGAGAACATCCAAAAACACACGGATAGACAGAGACCATCCACACACACACACACACGGATAGACAGAGAACATCCACACACACACACGGATAGACAGAGACCATCCACACACACACACGGATAGACAGAGACCATCCACACACACACACGGATAGACAGAGACCATCCACACACACACACGGATAGACAAATAACATCCACACACACACACACAGATAGACAGAGAACATCCACACACACAGACAGAGAACATCCACACACACACGGATAGACAGAGAACATCCACACACACACGGATAGACAGAGAACATCCACACACACACGGATAGACAGAGACCATCCACACACACGGCGACAGAGACCATCCACACACACACACGGATAGACAGAGAACATCCACACACACACACGGATAGACAGAGAACATCCACACACACACACACACGGATAGACAGAACATCCACACACACACACACACACAGATAGACAGAGAACATCCACACACGGAGACAGAGACCATCC
Organism: Oncorhynchus mykiss; assembly: GCF_013265735.2. NCBI lineage: Eukaryota > Metazoa > Chordata > Actinopteri > Salmoniformes > Salmonidae > Oncorhynchus > Oncorhynchus mykiss. Next base: position 70,378,772 of record NC_048572.1, read on the forward strand.
ACACACACGGATAGACAGAGACCATCCACACACACAGATAGACAGACACCATCCACACACACGGATAGACAGACACCATCCACACACACGGATAGACAGACACCATCCACACACGGATAGACAGAGACCATCCACACACACAGAGACAGAGACCATCCACACACACAGAGACAGAGACCATCCACACACACAGAGACAGAGACCATCCACACACACAGAGACAGAGAACATCCACACACACAGAGACAGAGAACATCCACACACACACAGAGACCATCCACACACGGAGACAGAGACCATCCACACACGGAGACAGAGACCATCCACACACGGAGACAGAGACCATCCACACACACGGAGACAGACCATCCACACACACAGACAGACAGAGAACATCCACACACAGACAGACAGAGAACATCCACACACAGACAGACAGAGAACATCCACACACACGGAGACAGAGAACATCCACACACAGACAGACAGAGAACATCCACACACAGACAGACAGAGAACATCCACACACAGACAGACAGAGAACATCCACACACAGACAGACAGAGAACATCCACACACAGACAGACAGAGAACATCCACACACAGACAGACAGAGAACATCCACACACAGATAGACAGAGAACATCCACACACAGATAGACAGAGAACATCCACACACAAATCGGTTCAACACACACAATGTATGGTAAACACAATATAGCAAGCAAACAAAAGGAGTATGTTACTGCAAAACCTGCAAATCCATCTATTGAATACCAAGCAGTTTCACTGGAGCTAGCTAGTTGACTGGGGGAGGGGATAGTTAGAACTACTGCATTTCATTGCCAACCCTGAACCCTTCTGGATAAAACATTTGCATTTCCTAGGGGGAAAAGAAACTGGTTTGACCCGTTTACCCTGTTGTCTGTTGGCTAATCATTTGCTTATCGCTTTCACCGAGATTCCTACAAGAGAGGGCTAGGTCATACTTAAACCAGCCCTGTTTCTTATGGATATTTTGAACAGTAGGTTGAGGTTCAAACACACACACACACACACTTTAACATTTAAATATTCTGACAGATGTAAAAAGAAGCAGAACCAGTTCTTTCTGTCCTCCATTCAGACCACTGACAAAACCAAGAAATAAGAATCAAACAAACAGCCATTCTTCTCAATGCTTCAGACAAAGCAAGAGAGCTACAGCGGCGTTTCCCTTATTCTGTAGCTTAGCCCTAGCCCAGTCCTGGAGTAGAAGACTGAAGCAGAGCCCTAGCCCAGTACTGGAGTAGAAGACTGAAGCAGAGCCCTAGCCCAGTACTGGAGTAGAAGACTGAAGCAGAGCCCTAGCCCAGTCCTGGAGTAGAAGACTGAAGCAGAGCCCTAGCCCAGTCCTGGAGTAGAAGACTGAAGCAGAGCCCTAGCCCAGTACCGGAGTAGAAGACTGAAGCAGAGCCCTAGCCCAGTACTGGAGTAGAAGACTGAAGCAGAGCCCTAGCCCAGTACTGGAGTAGAAGACTGAAGCAGAGCCCTAGCCCAGTCCTGGAGTAGAAGACTGAAGCAGAGCCCTAGCCCAGTACTGGAGTAGAAGACTGAAGCAGAGCCCTAGCCCAGTACTGGAGTAGAAGACTGAAGCAGAGCCCTAGCCCAGTACTGGAGTAGAAGACTGAAGCAGAGCCCTAGCCCAGTACTGGAGTAGAAGACTGAAGCAGAGCCCTAGCCCAGTACCGGAGTAGAAGACTGAAGCAGAGCCCTAGCCCAGTCCTGGAGTAGAAGGCTGAAGCAGAGCCCTAGCCCAGTCCTGGAGTAGAAGACTGAAGCAGAGCCCTAGCCCAGTACTGGAGTAGAAGACTGAAGCAGAGCCCTAGCCCAGTCCTGGAGTAGAAGACTGAAGCAGAGCCCTAGCCCAGTACTGGAGTAGAAGACTGAAGCAGAGCCCTAGCCCAGTACTGGAGTAGAAGACTGAAGCAGAGCCCTAGCCCAGTACTGGAGTAGAAGACTGAAGCAGAGCCCTAGCCCAGTACTGGAGTAGAAGACTGAAGCAGAGCCCTAGCCCAGTACTGGAGTAGAAGACTGAAGCAGAGCCCTAGCCCAGTCCTGGAGTAGAAGACTGAAGCAGAGCCCTAGCCCAGTACTGGAGTAGAAGACTGAAGCAGAGCCCTAGCCCAGTACTGGAGTAGAAGACTGAAGCAGAGCCCTAGCCCAGTCCTGGAGTAGAAGACTGAAGCAGAGCCCTAGCCCAGTCCTGGAGTAGAAGACTGAAGCAGAGCCCTAGCCCAGTACTGGATTAGAAGATGCCCTGCCCTCTTTTCATTCTCAGGGCACCTCCTCTCCTCCTCCACCAGCAGGCCTACATCATTCCTTTGGGTGTTTGTGTAGTGTCCCTTAGTTACCTCTGAAGAGACCTGGCCAGGTCAGCAGCAGCAGAAAGGCAGCTCAGAGAGTTAAAAGCCTGCCCGGTCCTACTCATAGGTATAAGGCCATCAATAATTCACCGTCATCGGGAAGCATTATCTAACAGCCTGATAAAATATTTAAAATGGTGGGTGACAACACAGAAACAGTGAAGAAGTGCTCCATAAGAGGACGAAAGAGAAGGACACTGCAGGTGGCGACAGAGGGAGGGAGTTCGCAACAGATGTGACGTTGCTGCGGCAACTGAAGTGGGAGAAGAAGTCTCCCTTCCAAAGGTATTCTTATGTGTTAGCTTAGCTAGCTAGTCTACTCCTCTGAGGCCGATTTAACCATTACACATCAAGTACAGAATCTGCCTTGCTTAATATAGGCACAGACAGTGAAGGTACTCTAATGTGTCAGCTAGCTATAGCCTGGTTTAAGCAGATGGAATGCTACACAGAATTCCATCTGGTTTAACCAGGCTAAGCTAGCTACCCCTCGGAGGTGTAAATAAATTATACTAAATAAACGGCACAGTAAGTGAATGAACAATCAACCCCCTGCATTGCTGTCTCTTTCATTTTTCACCATAACAGTGGAAGTACAGGCTCTATGCAACAGTGGGCGTACGGGCTCTATGCAACAGTGGGCGTACGGGCTCTATGCAACAGTGGGCGTACGGGCTCTATGCAACAGTGGGCGTACGGGCTCTATGCAACAGTGGACGTACGGGCTCTATGCAACAGTGGGCGTACGGGCTCTATGCAACAGTGGGCGTACGGGCTCTATGCAACAGTGGACGTACGGGCTCTATGCAACAGTGGACGTACGGGCTCTATGCAACAGTGGACGTACGGGCTCTATGTAACAGTGGACGTACGGGCTCTATGTAACAGTGGACGTACAGGCTCTATGTAAGCGCAGGTGAAAGCATTTACTGGCCTGTACTAACAAATAGGCCTTTCTCAATGACAGAGAAATCCTTCCAAGCCTAGATCAATTACACCCAAGCTCGGCTGTAATTAAATTGTCCTAACAAAGGTCCTGGAACGCAGGACACAAACCTGCACGCTGAAAATAAGCCCTGTTCAATCTACAGCACTATCTAAAAGCATTGGAAAGGGTTTGAGTTTTAGATTCAGCTCAGGTTTCCTGTCGGCACATTGAATGGTATGCTAAACTTCAAGGACATTTTTTCATGTTTCTTCGTGTACACAAACAGTTACATATCAGGATATTATTTTTGACAATATATCGTATCTTTCTGACAATATCACAATATTATTTTGCGCTAGTTGTCTGTACCGGCACCATTTTGCCTTCATTGCTTGTCTCCAGTCATCTTTTTAAACAGGGGGCCAATTTGTTTTCAGCACTTTTATTTCTGACTGATCAAAACGTGTTTTCTCATTGGTCTCTCTTGTCCCTCTGCAGCAGACATGTGTTGAGCAATATGTTTGGAACATTGAATTGCAATAAAATCACAGTGTAAAATCACAATACATATAGAATCATCAGAATCACAATACATATAGAATCATCAGAATCACAATACATATAGAATCATCAGAATCACAATACATATAGAATCAGAATCACAATACATATAGAATCATCAGAATCGCAATACATATAGAATCATCAGAATCACAATACATATAGAATCATCAGAATCACAATACATATAGAATCATCAGAATCACAATACATATAGAATCATCAGAATCACAATACATATAGAATCATCAGAATCACAATACATATAGAATCATCAGAATCACAATACATATAGAATCATCAGAATCACAATACATATAGAATCGTCAGAATCACAATACATATAGAATCGTCAGAATCACAATACATATAGAATCGTCAGAATCACAATACATATAGAATCATCAGAATCACAATACATATAGAATCATCAGAATCACAATACATATAGAATCATCAGAATCACAATACATATAGAATCGTCAGAATCACAATACATATAGAATCATCAGAATCACAATACATATAGAATCGTCAGAATCACAATACATATAGAATCGTCAGAATCACAATACATATCAGAATCGTCAGAATCACAAAACATAAAGTATCAGCACCTAAGTATCATGACAATATGTTATTGTGAGGTCCCTGGCAATTGCCAGCCCTATAGGATAGGGTTAGACATGGCACATCATATGCAATAAGTCCATGAGCCACAAAGCCAGTTTACAATCACATGAAATGCTATATTTAAAATCGGCCTATTGCCCCAAAATCATTTGCACTTATTTTTTTTCCCTTTCCCATTACTCTAGCTGTCAACAAATAATTATTTGTTTCCTTTAACATGTTTGATAGTAGTTGTGTTTAGCAGAGAGAAGACAGGCTGCTTAGGACTCTCTAATTAAAATCCCTCTCTCTCTTTTTGAAGGGGGGAGGGGGGGGTGGATGCTGTCTCTCTGAAAGCATTGTTTTTGGGTGGAAAACAGTCTCTTTGAAAAATGTCAATATCAGTCTTCTGATGAAGAAAAAGAATCCCGCCAAATGCCAGCAATATCGTGGGAGGTGACATTTATGTTTGGGACTTAGACAATGCACACACAAAGTAAATAAGCTTTCACTCAACCTACAGAGGACACAAATGTGGTTTCTACTATTATGCAATGTGTGAGCAAAGCACAACAATTAAAATAACATAAAAAAACATCATTCTCAACAAACTAACCCCAAATATCATTCTAGCTGAATTTGGATTAAGGTGGTGTGTCGTTGAACAGAAAGACCCTGGAGCCTGTTAAAATATTCTTGTCCGACAGCTATTTGCTCAAGTCCTTCTCTGAAATCATTTTACAGATGAATTCAGTCTATCACGAGTACAGGCCCCAGAGATTCATTCAATGGCACAACATTGGTTTGATTGATGGAGTGTGAATGGCTATCTGAGATAAGTAGATTCTTTGTCTTACTCGCCAATGCAAATATTAAAATAACAAACCTTGATGTGATGGGAGAAGTGATTGATATAGACATACATTTTCATATAAAAAAAAAGAGAGACAAACAGACTAATCTACAGCTATGAGACTCGTTAAAGCCTGAGAGGATGTACGGTAGTCCTTGGAGAAGACACTAGAGGTCGACCGATTAAATCGGAATGGCCGATTAATTAGGGCCGATTTAAAGTTTTCATAACAAATCGGAAATCGGTAATTTTGGATGCCGATTTATTTAATCTTTATGAAACGAGGCAAGTCAGTTAAGAACATATTCTTACTTTCAATGACGGCCTAGGAACGGTGGGTTAACTGCCTTGTTCAGGGGCAGAACGACAGATTTTTACCTTGTCAGCTCAGGGATTCAATCTTGCAACCTTACGGTTAACTAGTCCAATGCTCTAACCACCTGCCTCACAAGGAGCCCGCCTGTTACGCGAATTCAGTAAGAAGCCAAGGTAAGTTGCTAGCTAGCATTAAACGTAATCAATCATAATCACTAGTTATAACTACACATGGTTGATGATATTACTAGTTTATCTTGCGTGTCCTGCGTTGAATTTAATCGATGCGGTGCACATTCGCGAAAAAGGACTGTCATTGCTCCAACGTGTACCTAAGCATAAACACCCATGCTTTCTTAAAATCAATACACAGACATATATATTTTTAAACCTGCATATTTAGCTAAAAGAAATCCAGGTTAGCAGGCAATATTAACCAGGTGAAATTGTGTCACTTCTCTTGCGTTCATTGCACGCAGAGTCATGGTATATGCAACAGTTTGGGCTGCCTGGCTCATTGCGAACTAATTTGCCAGAATTTTACGTAATTATGACATAACATTGAAGGTTGTGGAATGTAACAGGAATATTTAGATTTATGGATGCCACCCGTTAGATAAAATACGGAACGGTTCTGTATTTCACTGAAAGAATAAATGTCTTGTTTTCGAGATGATAGTTTCCGGATTCTACCATATTAATGACCGAAGGCTCGCATTTCTGTGTGTTATTATGTTATAATTAAGTCTATGATTTGATAGAGCAGTCTGACAGTGATGGTAGGCAGCAGCAGGCTCATAAGCATTCATTCCAACAGCACTTTCGTGAGTTTTGCCAGCAGCTCTGCTGTTTATGACTTCAAGCCTATCAACTCCTGAGATTAGGCTGGTGTAACGATGTGATGTAAAATGGCTAGCTAGTTAGCGGGGTGTGTGCTAATAGCGTTTCAAACGTCACTCGCTCTGAGACTTGGAGTAGTTGTTCCCGTTGCTCTGCATGGGTAACGCTGCTTCGAGGGTGGCTGTTGTCGTTGTGTTCCTGGTTTGAGCCCAGGTAGGAGCGAGGAAAGGGGCAGAAGCTATACTGTTACACTGGCAATATTAAAGTGCCTATAAGAACATCTAATAGTCAAAGGTTAATGAAATACAAATGGTAGAGGGAAATAGTCCTATAATAACTACAACCTAAAACTTCTTACCTGGGAATATTGAAGACTCATGTTAAAAGGAACCACCAGCTTTCATATGTTCTCATGTTCTGAGCAAGGAACTTAAACATTAGCTTTCTTACATGGCACATATTGCACTTCTTCTCCAACACTTTGTTTTTGCATTATTTAAACCAAATTGAACATGTTTCATTAGTTATTTGAGGCAAAATAGATTTTATTGATGTATTATATTAAGTTAAAATAAGTGTTCATTCAGTATTGTTGTAACTGTCATTATTACAAATACATTTTAAAAACCGGCCGATTAATCGGTATCGGCTTTTTTTGTCCTCCAATAATCGGTATCGGCGTTGAAAAAACATAATCAGTCGACCTCTAGAAGACACATTCATCTCCAGTCCACTCAAACAATATTTCAAAAAGGAAAGAGAAACATGACTCCAATAGTGTGGAACCTGTATATTCCAAACTTGCCATTTCTAGAAATCATGGAAGGCAGCAAAAAAATATTCATAGCAAGCCTCAGATCTGCCTCAGCGTGATCCACCCTACCAAGACAAAAGCATAGCACCTGAGCGCTATAAGCTCCACACTTCCTGTGACCTGAAGGTATAGAAGACCACCAAATAAAGCACATAATCGGTCTACTCCCCTGAGACAGTTCCAGAGCAGTGTCCCCTTACGCTAATGCCCTCCAGTCCAGTGGTGGTAGAGCGTCACAGAGCATCTCTGAGGGCGGTCCAGACAACTCACAGGTCATTGCTAATCTCCTGATAGATGAAGCCTAAGGACCCCCGGCCATCCATCACACCCCTGCGACACGTCTCCCACTGGGCCAGCTTTACACACTCCAAAGAGTTAAACACGGACCCAAAAGACCCAAAGATCATCCATCACTCAAAAAACTAGCAGCCCCTCCGCTCCCTTCCAGACGATGTGGGCTTTAACAACACCAAGGGGGCTTGCTTTCTTAACAGAAGGAAAACCGTTCTGTGTTGTAGGGGCTATGGAGGGTAGGCAGGGAGGGAGATGTTTGGTGAGAACATATCTAGGGCTGCTCTGCTCTATAGCTCAGCTCCAGGGCCTCTGTTGATCATTAAACATCCATTTGAGAAGCAGTGGGGGAAAGTTAACTGTCATTTAAAGCACAGAGGGTGGTGAGGGAGATTTTTTACCCCTTAGAAATACCAAAGGCATACATTAATCGAGCGGGTCAGCTAACACAACCTAACACAATGTCATTTGTTCCAGTCTCCATCCATTTATCTCAGTTGCTATAAAAAAGAGGAAGACGGATGAAAAAGCTACAATGAACATTTACAATTAACTACCAAATCAAACAAACTCATCACCCTCCTCTTCCTCCTTACGTATCCCTCTTTCCTTCTCTTCCTCCCATTCTCTCCTTCTCCATCTGTTTGTTCCTAACTTTTGACAGTGAGCGTGTCAGAAAACAGAAAAAGACAGCTGTCAAACCGGCCCCTTGTGATTGAGGATGGCAGGTGAGCTTCTCTCTCTCCCTCTGTGTCTTCTCTCTCTCTTTCTCTGATGCGATTGTGCGTGAGCACAGGAAGCAGGCATCTCTTTTCATTATGTGTCATCTGGGTTGTGGCGGGCCGTAGCGGGCAGAGGAGAGCTGCGTTCACTTTATTACCAAAAGGCAGGATGATCAGGGCCACTAACCCTTGGGAGAACGCTACCCCTGGCATTTACATCCACCGCCTGTGGGGCTTTTGTCCCAAATGGCTCCCTATTCCCTATATAGTGCACTACATCTGACCAGAGCCCTGGCCAAAAGCAGTACACTATATAAGGAATCGGGTGCCAACAGACCATCACCATTGACCTGTCCTGTAGGCCGGCCCCCTGCGTTACAGCAACCTGGGCTTCAACTAATGGATGTGAGCGATGTACATTTCAGAAGAAATAGAAACAAAATGAAAAGAATGAGGGAGGGAAGAGGCTTTTCCTCTTTCTTGACATAAATTGTCATCCGTTTGTAAGGAAGGAATGGTTTGTGTGTGTGTCCATCTGTTTGATTCCTCACGGTTTCATTGTGTTCGACATCCCTATTAGGCGATGTTTGACAAGACATTAAAGGAAATAAATCTAAATAAACTCAGCAAGGCTACACTCAGCAAGGCATTCTTTCACAGCAGAGCAACAGCTGCATTGCATAGAAAATAAACAATCTTTATGACAGAAAAACAAAAGGCCCTTGGTTGCTCAAAACAGTGCTTCCCACAAAGCTTTCGAAGAGGCCTCCAGAAATCTAGTTGGATTTTGTAAATAACCAATAACTCAAATAGAAGTTCAAGAAAATGGCTTAATCCATTGATCTTTTTGCTTATTATTTTACAATACTATAATTACACAAGATGCTACTTGAAGCATGTAGGCCTATTGTGTAGTTTCTTCTTGAGTTATCTTTATAAAAGAGCTGGTTTTCATGGTCATATCAAGTATAGGCCTAGTGTATACTTTTAATGTGAGAGACAATAGCAAACAAAAAGTGTGCTGTAAAGATTTTAATTTTAGATCCTATAATTATTTTATTTTTTTATGTCAGAAAATAAATAAATACAAGTCAGCGTATTTAAATAAGCTCCCACCAAAACCCCCAAGTGGACACTACTCACACTGCAACAAGCACTTTTCACATTTCTCTACTTACACACCTTTCAAACCAAGACGTTTTCCTGCAAAAAACAGCATCCAGACAACCTTTTGACGACATTTCTTTATATATAAAAAGGTATTGCCGGCGACAAAGCCTCTACGCTGCTTTTAGACAAGCGTGGAGACTCGTCTTGATATATCAATCCATGTCAGATTTTATTTTCACTGAATCTCCATTTGGATATTAGTTAGGCTGCAATTAGGCTGTAGAAATGTTAGCTAAGTTGAGGTGAATGCTGCTCATGATCATCTAGTCCATTTGGCTCATTTAAAAATAAATAATAATATTGCCAGCACGTTATGTAGTTTAACAAGTGGATTGTTTTGCTCTTCACTTGCAAGTCACTTAATAGTCGAGGCCTAGTCCCTACCAAAAGCTTGTGATGGGTCTTAATCAATCAATGGGATTTTGTTTCACTGAATCTCCATTTGAACATTTGGTTAAGTCTCTGGCTGGGTAAATAAGGGGAGGTAATTCAGCTGGTTAGTCATTTGTTCATCGATCACTGAATAAGAAATATTTAGCATGCAATAATGTAGCTTAAATCAAGTGTAGGTTTCATTTTTTGCTGGATCGCATTCAGGGCAACTCAAATAGCCTGCGGAGGTTGTGAAATATGAACACGAGACTCACATGCTTTTGAAAATATACATTGCTATTATTTTCTATTGGTATCATGATGACAATACCCTCAATGTAGGATCCTATTCCTGCTCCCTAACGAAGCGGAGTGAGGGTAGGAAAGAGATGAAACCTGGATCTAAAAAGCATAGGCTTGCCTTGGGGCTCTGTTTTAAAAATATTACTTTTTATATGACATCAGTTCCACACGTTGCCATGTGTGCAAAATATTATTCAAATGTATTTCTATTTCTCTCATTATAATTCTTAACCTTCTATAAAATATGTGTGTTGACTGTGATAAGGGTCTTGTCTGTTTAATTAACAAAATAACTTTTGATATCATGTACATGGCTCTACCATGTAGCATATAGGCTGCACAGACCAGCAACATAATTGAACTCAAAATATGCCATTCTATTCTTTTGAAAATAGATTTTATTAGTCTTATAGTGTTTCTTACAACCTGTCCAAAACAAATGAATAATGGATTTCTTTGTGATGGTGTATATTCAATGGATTTTTTCAAATAGACGTCCACCCACATCAGCCCACGTCTGCTCCCACTCCAAAATGTGCCGGCATGTGCACTGGAGATAGAAACAACTTATCCCGGCAAGAATGTGGTAAAATTGGACTGTATGAATTGGACTCTTAAAAAAAACATTGCCTACATTTTTTTTTTACAGGCAACATACTGTAAAGTCTGTCTGTAAAGGGTATTACTTTGGGGATTTTGGTTTGAATTATGGCAGCCTACCAACTCTTGTCAATCCCAACTAAATCTGCATTTGCAATCCAACATAAGCACTCTCTCACACAAACACATACGCACAGAATATTGATGCTGCATTAAATAACTGGCAAAAAAAACATTTACAGTGGTCTGCAATGAACAGCATTCCTATTATATAGCCCAGCAGCACCCTTCCCCTCTCAGGACAAAACTGGTTGGGGGATGGGGGCTGGTAACTCAAGTTCTCTCCATTGAAATGCAGCCACTTTGATATGTAAATCGACAGTTACAACAACACAAAAATGCTAGAAATCACACTAGCATAGGCCTACATTGAAGCCATTTGCACCCGAGCTGATGTGAGATGAGATGGCACTTCCCCTGGAGACCCCGGGCTTCAACAAATGGACCAACCCGCAGAAAGAGCATCTGGGGCAGGGGAGTGGGGGCATGGGAGGGACAACGGAACATTTGTCCCAATGAATTCCCCAAGCCCATCCCAACACTGACATGAAATGAATGAAAGTTACTCCTCCGGTTCCTAGACAGGTATTTAAAACAAATGAGTTATGATTTAGATTTTACCATCACTTGTAAAAAAATAAAATAAAAAAAACACACCTTTATTTAACTAGGCAAGTCAGTTAAGAACAAATTCTTATTTACAATGATGGCCTACCCCGGCCAAACCCTAACCGGGACTACGCTGGGCCAATTGTGCGCCGCCCTATGGTCCTAGTTGTGCAATACAGCCTGGAATCAAACCAGGGTCTGTAGTCTGTAGCCGTAGACCGCTGCGCAACTCAGGAGCCTATAGGCCCTACCAGCAGCCGATTTTCTCCAATAACCTTGTTAAAAATGCTTAGATTTTCTCAACTGCATTTCCAATCCTGATTTGACCTAGTTAAATAGACTACATCACCAGCATAGAAAATGGAATGGGCCAACACACAACATTACCCTCCTGTAGTGAGTTGAGTGGTGTGTCTACAGGTAAGGTATACTGCCTCACCTCTGTGATATATAGGCTAGCTAGAGCTAGACTAATCACTAATGAACTTATAATGACTGGTCAAGCTCTTTGCCAGATGTATGCTCCGCTTGGAATCCTATGCTATTTGCTTATTGCTTCCCATAGAGCCCAATATGCTTGTTAGGGTGCTTGCTTTGGCATTTGGCCTCGTTTATGTTGACTTATGATGATGATTCATAAACGGAATCCTCCATGAAAGATGATGAGGACTTTATATTCTCCCTTCTCTTATTAGATGGCCTGCCCTGCTCTAAAAGACGAGCTAATCTATGGAATTAGTGCACGGTAACTGTGTGAGGACTGATTTAATACAAGTCTACACATTTTGTCATGAGGCTAGGACAGAATGTTGCAGTTTTAAAGCTTATTTCCTGCTATTCTACACTTTTACCATGGGGCAGAGAAAGAAAATGTGCTGTTTTATAGCTTCTCATGCTTTTGTTCACAGTTTGCCATGAGGCTGAGATAGAATTCTGCAGTTTTAATGCTAATTTCCTGGAATTCTACACATTTTGCTACCATATGCTATCTGGGGGTTTTGTTGTGCGTGTGTCCCATCACACATGGCTGACTTAGATATCTGTGAATTATACATGTTCAGTGAAATGATCTCATTTTACAGCCGCAGAATGGAGAGGAAGATGAAGACAGCAACTGACTTGCAGCTACTTAGGTCGTTGTGTCCTCGAGATTAGGCTATGGCTAATGGGGTAATGGGAGATGTTACATTTATTTGACAGTCTATTGCTCCACTTCTGTACTTGATAGCGTGTTACCTAGACAAAGAATTTGCCAAACCACCCTACTGCACATACATTTTTATTTTATTCCTAATCCAACATGACTATGCTACTTGTCTCTTTTACAGTGCTAACCCAAAACCTAATCTACACAGGTGACATCTAGACTAATTACCAAAGCCAGGTCAACAACGCTTCATTCAGAGACCAACAGAATAAAACCTATAATAACATATTTCAGGTAGTAGGCCTAGCCCTCAATCCATCCATTATAGCCTAACTAGATTTTTAAAAGCACAGTAGTTTGAATAAACCAAATTCACTGAATTCAGAGCAACGATGGCCGCCGAAGAAGTCCACATCTGGATAAACCTCATGCAACTTTTCCAATATCCCAAGGCCCAGAATCGCTTAATGTAAGAACCACTGATGTCTGTTAAAATGCAATTATTTCAGGTTGTAAAATATTTAGGCTGGTATACCAAGATGTAGCAGATATACCTAATTTTCACAGATTGCTTGGCATTGACATCACAACTATAGACCAATCTGTAAGTGTTCTTAAAATGGAGTGAAATTCGGTAAAATGTCCGTTAGTGACCGCAACGATATCGTTAGGAATGAAGTGTATTTTCTCAACTCAGCCTAAAAAAAAAAAACACCGACACCCTCATCGCAAGTAACCTAACTAGCACCCAGACGGCAGGACGGCGTGTTAGACCAATGTTGGAATACTCACATTTGGGGGCGAATAGTCCTAAATGGTGATTGACAAATATTGCAGTTCGGCACCGAAGTAACACAGAGAGAGTGGTTACCCCTTCAGCAGGCTATAGGCCACCCTCAAACTCGGTATAAGCAGCGGGCAACACAAAGACGTCCGTGGTTCCGATGCATGCTCCCCTTACGAGGGACAGATCGTGTTGTTTCTTGTGGCAGGTATCTCTCTCTCTCCATGTCCATGCGCCCCCAAGGACCTGACGAACTCTTCCATAGCGAGCTGATGTTCGGAACTATTAGGCCTAATCAATAGGTTTCTTCCATATCCCTCTCTCACGCATCCACATTTTCCTTTCGAGTGGACGCAATGAATTCAACAACTGCACGGCTGTAATTTTAGGCTATAGTAAACGATGCGAATGAGAAGCAAATCAGCTCATATCCTAAAACAAATGCAGGGAGTAGTCTTCCACGATGATGTCAATGTATTCTGAAAGTCGCCTAAAACAATGCTGAAACATTCTAGAATGAGACTTCAGTTCGGGGGTCTCAGGTCGGGCTTGTGCTCCAGTCAATCTCTTCCCTCCTCTATCTACACACCGCTGAGCCAGAGCCAGTCGAACTCCCCATACAAACAAGAGAAGAAACCGTGAGCCGGTTCTCTGCTCTGCAGCAGCTGGCTTTCAATGGGCCAGCCTAAAACCTGGCGTGGATCTGGCAGAAGGCAGGGACTGGTGATCTTAGCAGTTCTGTATAGGACCTGCCTGTACACTAGAAGGAATATGGCCCCCAAAGGATGTGATGGACCTGGTGCCTGGATTTTGATAGTGATAATATTATTAAAAAATATATATTTTTCACCTTTATTTAACCAGGTAGGCCAGTCGAGAACTCATTTACAACTGCGACCTGGCCAAGATAAAGCAAAGCAGTGCGACAAAAACAACAACACAGAGTTACACATGGGATAGACAAACATACAGTCGATAACACAATATAAAAAAATCTGTATACAGTGTGTGCAAATAATAGGCACAGTCAAATACATATTTCTAAATTCCTCTAAACACAGTGTTTCATATAGGGCTCTGTTAAATATGTAATTCCTTGCAAAGTGGGCTATTGTTGCACTCAGTATCAGCTAATAGCTTACAGAAGTTGTCACTACTAAAGACAAACTATAAAAGGGAAAAGGCAGCTATGTTATTACATGATTAATCCCAACTGGACCTGATGAATAATCTGGACAGAGGGGGGAAAGCCACACCGGGAAGGTAATAAGATTATGTGGGGCCACTGCTGATGGAAAAACATAAGCAATCCACCCAGCACATGAAGCCATAACATCTAAACACATCCAACTTAAACACAAACCAAACAGCATCCCTCTAGTAATCCCCGGGCCAATAGGAACTGTTTGTCTACCTGTTTATATAGTTTTCCCAGCTGTGTCTGTATGCCCTGTCAACATGACCACAATGTCACTGCTGTGCATAACTCCCAAAGCAAGTCCTCTGATGACAACATGTCATATTGGATTACAGGCAAGAAATTGTAATTTCCTGTTGTTTTATTATAGCCTTGTTATGTGGGAACATCAAATGTGAACTGTATATGTCTTGTCGTCGTTATAGACAACAATGGATGCACTGGAGGGCAAAATTATATCCGTCAACTGGATTGAGCTCAACAGGTTTATGGTAATTCTTTTCAGTTTCCCAGAATTCCCAGGCTGTTTCCCTTTGAACATAATATCACACTATTATTAATACCAGTGTCAGTTTCTGGACCATTACTTTCCACTATTTATAGAAGTAATCTTTGTTTAAACATTGTGAAATGAAATAACAGAATTACAGACTCTGTTACTAGTGCATGTTGACACAGAATACATTATTACCCCTCAAAAAATGGAGTCTACTTTCTAACAAAAAAAAAAAAAAAAAAAAACACAACAGCAAAGTTTGAAGCAAAGTTATTGTCCTGAATGAAGATGAATTTCCTCTCTTTTCTCCCCCTAGCCAAAGTACATTGCTAGGTCAGTGGGCTCTGTTACACGTGGCTTCAATAAAAAGCCGGTCTCCTGGCCGCACAGGGGAAATGCGAATTTGGGTCAAATTCACCAGGTGGAAAGTGAGAGGATTAGTGAGGAGCTCTCATGTTTTCCACAGCATAATTTTACATAATAAAGAATAGCGCAGTAAGACAAAACAGATGTAGGCTAATGATGGTAATCCGCTGGCACATATTCCTATTTAGAGAAATAATGTTTATGTATAGAGTACTATTGAAAGTATAAACACAATACTTTATTTGAACTGACCTGCGAAGTGCCTGAAATATTTGTGTGTTTTATTATTCAGGGGCTTGTGATCAATGCCATACTGTATATGTCCAAAAGACACACCAGTAGCCACTTCCCTGTATTTTCAGAACACTTATGGTGCTCGCAGAAAATGCTTATTCTTGCTGTTACACTGTAGCTGCATGTTGTTGCCCTTACTCAACACGATGTTTCAGTATAATTGTTTCTTTATTCGGTGCAAGCTTGTGAAGAATAGCTCAGCTCCCACCCATACATATGCATCAACTCACCCTGGAGTCTTTCTCACGATTGTCAGGTTTCCCTGTTTTCCTCAGTAATGAAGCCACAGAATGAGTGAAAGGAAGAAACCAACAGTAACAGAATACTGTATCATATTGAAGCACTAAGACAGTCTTTCCCTTCCCACTGCTTGTGTTGCACAATATGATAATCTCGGAGATCCGTTATTATGTGTTTTTATCCTAAAGTGTGTAACAAACTTCTCACATTGAGAGGAATTTGATGATTTGATTTGAACTTTCAACACTCATGTAGCCGATAAGAAGAGGGGGACTACATATACAATATTTCATATTTCATCTGAGAAATAATCTGATGATGAATCTTCAGATGCTATGCTCAAGTATTTTGAATTTTTGTGTGACTGTCTGAAAAAAAGTCCCATGTCTCACTGTCTCCCATTCCTCCACCCCTACATATTTTCTTTGATTTCACTTCCCATGGATGTGTGTGTCCCCCTCCCCCAATGCGTTGTTCACATTATGGACAAAACCTCATGCAGGATTGTGGACTGTTTCAACCAACCATAACACAGTTAATAAGAGAGTACTGGAGAGTGTTGTGGTAAATATGTCTTGAGTCATTGTTCTGTGGTTTTACTCATTATGATCAAAAGCCCGACAGTTCTAAGGCAATCTGAAGTGAGAGGGAAAAAGACCTAAATTGAGGCTAAAAGTAGGTTTGAGGGATTTGCCCTGGCATTCGATAAATGCTTGTTCCATTCAGACAACAAACACTCAGTTGAAGCCAGTTCCATGTGCCCCTCGGATTCACAACATATTTCCTTTTCAATCTATTATGTGTGCTTCTCTTTAAGTTGAATTATTATCAGCGGTACCAAACACGTTGCCATAGTGCTCCAGGATAAACCACCTGAATGGCAATCCCATTTTGGACCAAAAGGAGAAGTCTTTCAAGATTGATGGAAAGCTATGTCAAGGAAGATGTTATTGTATCACTAGATTATCACTAGATTGTGTGGTGATTATATTAATCTTCTTGTTTGTGATAGTAATTTCTATTCACGATACAGGGCAAAAAGTTCCTCATTCAAAATCAAACGTTCAATCGTAGATCCGACTCAATTTAAACCATCAACTGAATTGCAGTACTTGCAAGGAAGTGACTCTACAACACCCTCTTTTGTGTTTCAAAAGCGCACAGCTATACTGCCATACTCTCCTTTTCTGAAACCCATTTCTATTCGTCCTCCACATCTATCCCCACAGGACTTCCTCCGACTGCAGCCAGCCAGGCAGCCCCAGATGACAGAAGTTAGATCAAGCATAGAAGAAGAATCCAGGTCTTGAGTCCACATCGGATGAAATCTGACAAGCAACACGGATCCAGACTTGTCCACTCTCAAGATCTTCTTCCTTGGCTCACATACCTTTTCCTTCCCTCTATCATCCAAGAGAGTTTTGGACCTACGCAAAATGTTCTGAAGACTGACATAATAAATAAAGCCATGCAAATAAACTGGGGGAAAACATTTTATCTTTCAAACTTTTGGGCTGTACTTCAATCATCTAACATTATAGTCCCTGATCATTGAATATGTCCCTGATCTTTATTAATATAATAACCTGTGCTATAATTGTCACGTTCTGACCTCTATTTCCTTTGTTTTTGTATTTATTTAGTATGGTCAGGGCGTGAGTTGGGTGGGCAGTCTATGTTTGTTTTTCTATGTTTTGGTCTAGTTCTATGTTCGGCCTGATATGGTTCTCAATCAGAGGCAGGTGTTCGTCATTGTCTCTGATTGGGAACCATATTTAGGTAGCCTGGGTTTCACTGTGTGTTTGTGGGTGATTGTTCCTGTTTTTGTGTTTGCACCAGACAGGGCTGTTTTGAGTTCTCACGTTTCTTGTTTTTTTCCGTTAGTTTGTTCATGTATAGTGTCGTCAATAAATACAATGAACAACCACCACGCTGCGCTTTGGTCCGCCTCTACTTCACAAGAAGAGAATCGTTACAGAATCACCCACCACAACAGGACGAATTAGACGGTAAAAGACCTTGGGCTCAGCCAGGAGAGTATCGCCGCCCCAAGGAAGAACGGGAGGCGGCGAAAGCGGAGAGGCGCTGGTATGAGGAGGCAGCACGGCGTCGTGGATGGAAGCCCGGGAGTCAGCCCCAAAAATTTCTTGGGGGGGGGGGCTAACAGGGAGTATGGCTACGCCAGGTAGGAGACCTGAGCCAACTTCCTGTGGTTACCGGTGGGCTAGAGAGACCGGGCAGGCACCGTGTTATGCTGTGGAGCGCACGGTGTCCCCAGTGCGGGTGCACAGCCCGGTGCGGTACATTCCAGCTCCGCGTATCGGCCGGGCTAGAGTGGGCATCGAGCCAAGTGCCATGAAGCCGGCTCTACGCATCTGGTCTCCAGTGCGTCTCCTTGGGCCGGCTTACATGGCACCAGCCTTGCGCACGGTGTCCCCGGTTCGCCTGCATAGCCCAGTGCGGGCTATTCCACCTCGCCGCACTGGCAGGGCGACCGGGACCATTCAACCGGGTAAGGTTGGGCAGGCTCGGTGCTCAAGAGCTCCAGTGCGCCTGCACGGCCCGGTCTATCCGTCACCACCTCCACACCCCAGCCCTCCGGTGGCAGCTCCCCGTACCAGGCTGTCTCTCCGGCCCATCCGTCCAGAGCCTTCCTCCTCTCCAGCGCTGCTGGAGCCTCCCGCCTGTCCGGCGCCTCTGCCGGAGCCTCCCGTCTGTCCGGCGCCTCTGCCGGAGCCTCCCGCCTGTCCGGCGCCTCTGCCGGAGCCTCCCGCCTGTCCGGCGCCGCTGCCGGAGCCTCCCGCCTGTCCGGCGCCGCTGCCGGAGCCTCCCGCCTGTCCGGCGCCGCTGCCGGAGCCTCCCGCCTGTCCGGCGCCGCTGCCGGAGCCTCCCGCCTGTCCGGCGCCGCTGCCGGAGCCTCCCGCCTGTCCGGCGCCGCTGCCGGAGCCTCCCGCCTGTCCGGCGCCTCTGCCGGAGCTTCCCGTCTGCCCGGCGCCTCTGCCAGAGCTTCGCGTCTGCCCGGCGCCAGCGCCGCCCGTCTGCCCAGCGCCGCCAGCGCCGCCCGTCTGCCCAGCGCCGCCCGTCTGCCCAGCGCCGCCAGTGCCGCCCGTCTGCCCAGCGCCGCCAGTGCCGCCAGTCAGCCAGGGGCCGCCAGTCAGCCAGGGGCCGCCAGTGCCGCCAGTCAGCCAGTGCCGCCAGTCAGCCAGGGGCCGCCAGTGCCGCCAGGGGCCGCCAGGGGCCGCCAGTCAACCAGGGGCCACCAGTGCCGCCAGTCAGCCCAGCGCCAGCGCCGCCAGTCAGCCAGGGGCCGCCAGTGCCGCCAGTCAGCCAGGGGCCGCCAGTCAGCCAGGGGCCGCCAGTGCCGTCAGTCAGCCAGGGGCCGCTAGAGCCCCTCCGCCCGGAGCAGCTGTCCCTCTGTCCCGAGCAGCTGTCCCTCTGTCCCGAGCAGCTGTCCCTCTGTCCCGAGCAGCTGTCCCTCTGTCCCGAGCAGCTGTCCCTCTGTCCCGAGAAGCTGCCCCTCTGTCCCAAGCAGCCCCTCTGTCCAGTGGGGTCATTGAGAGGGGTGGGCATGGTGAGTAAGCCACGGAGGCGGACAATAAGGCGGACTGAGACAATGGCGAGGTGGGGTCCGCGTCCCGCGCCAGAGCCGCCACCGCGGACAGACGCCCACCCAGACCCTCCCCTATAGGTCAAGGTTTTGCGGCCGGAGTCCGCACCTTTGGGGGGGGGTACTGTCACGTTCTGACCTCTATTTCCTTTGTTTTTGTATTTATTTAGTATGGTCAGGGCGTGAGTTGGGTGGGCAGTCTATGTTTGTTTTTCTATGTTTTGGTCTAGTTCTATGTTCGGCCTGATATGGTTCTCAATCAGAGGCAGGTGTTCGTCATTGTCTCTGATTGGGAACCATATTTAGGTAGCCTGGGTTTCACTGTGTGTTTGTGGGTGATTGTTCCTGTTTTTGTGTTTGCACCAGACAGGGCTGTTTTGAGTTCTCACGTTTCTTGTTTTTTTCCGTTAGTTTGTTCATGTATAGTGTCGTCAATAAATACAATGAACAACCACCACGCTGCGCTTTGGTCCGCCTCTACTTCACAAGAAGAGAATCGTTACAATAATTTTGGACTTTGAATATAAGACTGGATAAATAACCACTTTTATCAACATGTAAAAAAAAATTAAGCTAAGACGGTGTAAACAAATAAAAGGTTGATAATAGCTTCAAGTTTCAGTTTATTCGCCTTGTGCACAGGATACAACAGGTGTAAAACAGTACAGTGAAATCCATACCTTGAGAACTCTTTCCAACAATGCAGTGATAATGATAATAATAATATAGATAATAATAGAACATAGAATAACAATTAAAAAGCAATAACTAGGATGTGAGTTAGAAACACGAGAATGCAAGTTTATACAGTACAGGTCAGTGCCAGTACCTTATTCAATGTGATGGAGTGGTTGAGGTGGGTTTATACATAAAACGTGACTGGTAGTAGGATATGCAAATAAACAGCTGAAAAGTGACAGGTAGCAAGAATATATAAATACGTATGGTAATATACTAATGGCAATATATACTGTACATGTAAACAGGAGTAATGGTGACCAGTAGCAGGATAAATAGATACATACTAATGGCAATCAATAATCAATGGACAGCAGTGTAATGGAGTAAGATATCTAGTCAATAATCATTTTAGCAGCAGCATTGGTTGTGTCTGAGTGGGTAGAGGCCTGTGGATGGACATAGAGTCAGTGTGGACAGTGTGGGAGAGGGAGAGCAGAAGTTGTTAGCCATTTAACAGTCTTATGGCCAGAGGATAGAGAAGCTGTTTTTCGGAGTCTGTTTGTCTGAGCCTTGATGTACCGGTACTGACTGCAGGACGAGAGCATAGAGAACAGTCCACGTATTGGGTGGCTGGAGTCTCTGGCAATTTTTAGGGCCCCAGTGATGTGATGGGGCATGCGCAGCACCCTCTGTA
The DNA here is from genome assembly GCF_013265735.2 of Oncorhynchus mykiss. NCBI lineage: Eukaryota > Metazoa > Chordata > Actinopteri > Salmoniformes > Salmonidae > Oncorhynchus > Oncorhynchus mykiss. The sequence continues at coordinate 70,399,734 of NC_048572.1, forward strand.
GGCCCTTCTGGTCGCGGGCGGTGCAGTTGCCATACCAGATGGTGATATAAACAGTCAGGATGCTCTCAATGGTGCAGCTGTAAATGTTCCTGAGTATCTGAGGGGCCATGTCAAATTGTTTCAGCCTCCTGAGAGAGAAGAGGCGTTGCTGTGCCTTTGTCACAACTGTTCTGCTGTAAGAGAATGTTAAGTCCTCAGTGATGTGGACACAGAGGAACTTAAAGCTCTTGACCCTGGGAGTACAAGAGGGGGCTAAGCACACACCCCTGGGGGGCCCCCGTGTTGAGGATCAGTGTGGCTGAGGTGTTGTTTCCTACTTTCACCACGGAGCGTCAGGAAGTCCAGGATCCAGTTGCAGAGGGAGGTGTTCAGTCGCAGGGTCCTGAGCTTGGTGACAAGCTTGAAGGGCGCTATGGTGTTGAACACTGAGCTGTAGTCGATGAACAGCATTCTTACATAGGTACTCCTTTTGTCCAGGTGAGAAAGGACAGTGTGGAGTGCAGATGAGATTGCATCGTCTGTAGATCAGTTGGGATAGTATGCAAATTTGATAACATTTCTAAAAACCTGTTTTTACTTTGTCATTACGGGGTATTGAGTATAGATTGATGAAGACAAACATGTATTCAATCCATTTTAGAATAAGGCTGTATGTAATGTGTTGTTACAGACCTAACAACACATTACAAACTGTTACAGACCTATATCTATCTGACCCTGCCTTTCTAAAATCTTCGAAAGCCAAGTTAACAAACAGATCACCGACCATTTCGAATCCCACCGTACCTTCTCCGCTATGCAATCTGGTTTCCGAGCTGGTCATGGGAGCACCTCAGCCACGCTCAAGGTCCTAAACAATATCATAACCTCCATCGATAAAAGACAATACCTTGCAGCCGTATTCATCGACTTGACCAAGGCTTCGACTCTGCCAATCACCGCATTTTTATCGGTAGACTCAACAGCCTTGGTTTCTCAACTGACTGTCTCGCCTGGTTCACCAACTACTTCTCAGATAGAGTTCAGTGTGTCAAATCGGGGGGCCTGTTGTCCAGACCTCAGGCTGTCTCTATGGGGGTGCCACAGGGTTAAATTCTCGGGCCAACTTTTTTCTCTGTATACATCAATGATGCCGCTCTTTCTGCTGGTGATTCTCTGATCCACCTCTACGCAGACGACACCATTCTGTATACTTCTATCCCTTCTTTGGACACTGTGTTAACAAACTTCCAGACAAGCTTCAATGCCATATAACACTCCTTCCGTGGCCTCCAACTGCACTTAATTGCAAGTAAAATTAAATCCATGCTCTTCAACCGATCGCTGCCCGGATCCGCCCGCCCGTCTAGCATCACTACTCTTGACGGTTCTGACTTAAAATATGTGGACAACTACAAATACCTAGGTGTCTGGTTAGACTGTAAACTCTCCTTCCAGACTCACATTAAGCATCTCCAATCCAAAATTAAATCTAGAATCAGCTTCCTATTTCGCAACAAAGCATCCTTCACTCATGCTGCCAAACATACCCTCATAAAACTGACTATCCTACCGATCCTTGAATTCGGCGATGTAATTTACAAAATAGCCTCCAACACTCTACTCAGTAAATTGGATGTAGTCTATCACAGTGCGATTCGTTTTATCACCAATGCCCCATATACTACTGACGACTACGACCTGTATGCTCTTGTTGACTGGCCCTCGCTTCATATTCGTCGCCAAACCCATTGGCTCCAGGTCATCTATAAGTCTTTGCTAGGTAAAGCTCTGCCTTATCTCAGCTCACTGGTCACCAAAGCAGCACCCACCCGTAGCACGCGCTCCAGCAGGTATATTTCACTGGTCACCCCCAAAGCCAACTCCTCCTTTGGCCGCCTTCTCCTTCCAGTTCTCAGCTGCCAATGACTGGAACAAATTGCAAAAATCACTGAAGCTGGAGATTCTTATCTCCCTCACTAATTTTCAGCATCAGTGGTCAGAGCAGCTTACCGATCATTGCACCTGTACATAGCCTCTCTGTAAATAGCCCACCCAACTACCTCATTTGAATTATTATTATTTTTTTTGCTCCTTTGCACCCCAGTATCTCTGCTTGCACGTTCATCTTCTGCACATCCTACCATTCCAGTGTTTAATTGCTATATTGTAATTACTTCGCCACCATGGTCTATTTATTGCCTTATCCTACATCCTACATCTTATCCTACATCATAGTTTAGTGCCAACCTCAGTGTTAATACAGGGCTTTTGATTGGGGAAGCAGCGAACCTTCGCTGTGGGGACAACGTTGGCGATGCATTTCCTGATAAAGCATTTCCTGTTGAAGCATTTCCTGATGAAGTCTAAGACGGAGGTGGTTAGCTCGTCAATGCTATGTAAGAGTTTAGATGATATTCTGTGGTAAAAACTTGGCTTGCAGACATTGCGGTTACTGTCCTTGCTAGGTGTTTTTTATGGGTTTCTTTACACTACAGTACTTTGACAACACAAACTTGGTCCAGGGGAGATACTTGTGTAATGTAAAGTGTGGGATCTAAATTCAAATCTCTCTTTAAAAAATATCTCCCACACTACTTCTGAAGGTAGTGTGGGAGACGTCTACACCATATACCCACCTCTGAGAGGTACAGTGTAGACAACAGCTCTCTCACACCACGTCCCTACAATAATTATCTTAATTACTTTAATACCAGTAGACATCATTTTTGCTCTCTTAGCCAAATTGAAAATGGAAGGTTTTTAAAATATCCACACATTTGTGAATCATTGCATTAATCAAGTGTGTAGAACACTATGTGCAACATGGTTTAGATGAGTAGCTTCTGTACAGTATGAATTGCTATCCTTATTTTGTTTGTCTATATATTATGATATTTACGGTATGCTAATAGCTGCACATCCTATGCTAGTGTAAATGGAAAACTTGATCTTGATCTTCAATCTGATATTGAAGAGACATAGATCTCACTAGACATATTTTACTCATGTAAATCCACTCTGTTCGTGTGCTGTTATGTGACTTGGTTCAGGAGAGTGTGATGTGTCCGAGGGGGTTAAGGTTCTGTTGTTGTGAGTCTGATCTCTCTTTTTTTCTTTCTCCCCAAGAAAATGCAGAGACACAGTCAAATGGAAACAGATGCTCCTCCTGCCACTGAAAAAAAGAAAAATAGAAAGAAAGGGGGAAAAAAATAGATTTACAGTGTCTAATTATTCCATTCAACAGTGACTGACCCCCCAGTTCGCTCCACTCTGTTGAGATGTGCATTAGCCTGTACTGATATGAGCTTCCACAAAATAAGCATCTCTCTCTTTCTCTCTCTCTCTGTCTGTCTGTCTGTCTGTCTGTCTGTCTGTCTGTCTGTCTGTCTGTCGGTCGGTCGGTCGGTCTGTCTCTCTCTCTCTCTCTCTCTCTCTCTCTCTCTTTCTCTCTCTCTCTCTCTCTCTCTCTCTCTATATATATATATATATATATATATATATATATATATATTTATTTTCCCACCCACCCACCCACGCACGCACGCACGCACACACACACACACACACACACACACACACACACACACACAGTCAAAATAGGTACCTTTTTCTTTATGTCTTACTGTTCATAGTTAATTGTCAGAACATTGTTATTAGTCATCAGAAAGAAGTAGCAGAATTCCAAGGCAGCTCAAGGCGGAGCTCTGGCGTCTGGGACTGTCTCTAATTTTAGCACCTGGAGTTCAGAAGCATACCATACAGTTTAGCCATGACACGCTCAGACACAATAAATCATAAAACCAACCACCAGACATGGAGAGGTACAATATGTTTCTCATGACTTAAAACGATTCAGTCATTTGAAATGCTAATAAGCTCCTTTTAGAGTAAGAGAAATGACTAAAGAGAAATTCAGAAAAAGTGCTGACTGAAGTATACAAGGCTGGTAAAATATGGATTTATGTATCACTGTCATTTTATACTTTTCTTATAGAATGTAATGAAACCTAAAACATTTAATATGGACAAAAAATAGCTTAAATAGCCCACAAATCCATCCTGCACCCCCCATGTATTTCCCAGAAACTATCCTGAGACCCCTTATAACACTTGCAAATGTTTATGAGGAAATTAATACAAAATTGTATTCTTCAAAAAATATTGGTTCAATCATTCTGCAGAGACTTTTTACACATCCTCAAATACAAATCTGTATGCTCTAGGACCAAAACTATTTGACAATTTATGGGCATCTGATTTTATTCATATCCTTGTTTCTCTATTGGTTTTCTTGACTTACTCTATATTTCACTTGACTTACTCTATCTACAAGGTCTCTAATAGTTTAATCAATAACAACGCCAACAACTTCAATGTCCTCCACTGACTGACCACCTTTTATGCTGGCTTATGGCTCTCATCTCCCGCTCATTCTCATGTGAGCACAAGGCACAGCTTTGAGCCCTGTCTGTTACTCAGCCTTTCATAGGAGCTGTACATTTTGCTTTTGTGTGATTGCTCTGCTTCTGTAAAGGACATGCATTACATTTCTCAACCTGAAGTGTAGGAGCACAAATAGAACTGTACAATGGGGGGCTGTCAAATGAGTTTAGGTTCCAGTGAGTCATCTGCTGTATGTGCAGGCTCTCATCTCAACTGCCAGGAATCAATATGCTATTTCCACTACCTGTTAGAAGTGTGCAGAGACCCGGATAGTTGTTTTTTAGTTGAACACATTTCAGGGTATGTGTGCTGGGTTGTTCCATGAAATGAGTGCCTTCGATATTTGAAGTAGAAATTGTGCACAAATATAGAACAAATATAGAATAAAACCCAATTATATTCAATGAAGGGCCCTTTAATATAGACCACATGAAAAGTGCTATACATGTTATTATGAATAAAGACTTGCTAAAGTGGAAGAATGTAGCATTTTGACATGTCCCTCTGTGCACCTTCACCTACTTCTAGGAAGATTTAACCCACGAATCTCCAACTTTCTTCGAGGAAGATTTAACCCACGAATCTCCAACATTCTTCTAGGAAGATTTAACCCACGAATCTCCAACTTTCTTCTAGGAAGATTTGACCCACGAATGTCCAACTTTCTTCTAGGAAGATTTAACCCACGAATCTCCAACATTCTTCTAGGAAGATTTAACCCACGAATCTCCAACATTCTTATAGGAAGATTTAACCCACGAATCTCCAACATTCTTCTAGGAAGATTTAACCCACGAATCTCCAACATTCTTCTAGGAAGATTTAACCCACGAATCTCCAACATTTCTCCAAGTTTTCACCATCATTGTAAAGTCTTAGTTATTATCAAATGAAAGTGTATTGGTCATTCACACAGTTTGGCAGATGTTATAGCGGGTGCAGTCAAAAACTTGTCTCACTAGCTCCTTACAGTGCTGCAAGAATGTTAAACAATTACACAAGTAATGATCAAAAACTAGAAACAAAAATGTTTCTTCTGTGTTGCTTTGACAAAGTCATTTCTGGCGATTATTATTTATTTAAAATGATTAGTGATTCATTTTAAGAAAAAATAAAAAACTGTCCTTCATTTCAAGGTCAACCCTGTTACTTGAACTGAACTCTCATTTTAATGTGGTGAAACTATTCCTTTTTAAATATGTTTTTCAAAAGAAACATTTAACATCTTATAGTCAAACCTTGTGCAGTTGAGCTGGTTCTACTCTTTTTGGCCATTTTCTGGTGTTATGTGGTGGAAAGCTGAGTTTGTCGAGTATAACACGTCAACACTGTTACCCATAGATAGACAGGCTAGAAATGTATTTTAACAATGTAAAACAAATTGGTGATTACCCATAGATAGACAGGCTATAAATGTATTTTAACAATGTAAAACAAATTAGTGATTACCCATAAATAGACAGGCTAGAAATGTATTTTAACAATGTAAAACAAATTGGTGATTACCCATAGATAGACAGGCTAGAAATGTATTTTAACAATGTAAAACAAATTGGTGATTACCCATAGATAGACAGGCTAGAAATGTATTTTAACAATGTAAAACAAATTGGTGATTACCCATAGATAGACAGGCTAGAAATGTATTTTAACAATGTAAAAAAAAAATGGTGAAGCTTGCATTCAATTGGCCCTCCCTGTTGCACACAACAAGTTTCCATTCCTCTTGTCAAAAGGGGATTCATGGCTGATTTAAGATGGAATCATCAACCCTGTTACAGTCAACCCTGTTATTTTACTTCTCACTTAATAGCCAGTTACTATAGTCATGTTTTATTTAACCTCTTGAGATGGGAAAACAAGTCGAACGTCTGCTCTTTATGACAGAATGTCATATGACAGAAACAAAAAATTATTTTTCACCATGTTACACTACTCAAAAGGCAATCAATTGGTGGAGCGACCCCCGCTTTAGATTCTGTCATTGAATTTATTTGAACAAATGCCTCATTGGTACCAGTAGACTAGTCTGTTGTAATGTAATGCTCTCTTCTTCAGCAAATGCCAATGTTTAGGTCGCTGGTTTTCTCAACTCCACGATATGTACATCTTGGTGGAGTTGGTTTGCGACGACTGTGGGCACAGTTTACCTCCGACTACATTGAGTCACTGTCAATCGGTACTAGTAAACAGTTTGTGGTTGTATTTGACAAAAGTTTTATTAAAATGTATTGATTTTAGCATGCAAAAAAAATGTACATAGCTACAGTGGACAAACATGGCACACGGCAAGGGATTAATAATTACATTTTGTACAAGTTTCGACTGACAGTGACTCGATGCAGTCGTAAGTACAGTCCGACCACAGTCGTCTCCGCTTAACTCCATTGATGTACATTGTGGAGTTGAGATGAACTTGGCTAATGTTTAGGGAACACTTTCAATTTCCCTTGTACCTGCATAATAACACTCAGTACTATAGTATGACTATTGTATTAACATATTTTTACATGGTAATTTAGTAATTATTTGTAGTTTTTTTGAGGAATAAGACCATATTTTTTGTTGGAACTGCAGAACCGTCATTTGGTGTAATGTCATTTCCTTTATTTTCCTATGTGTGGAGCTCCATATCAAGTGACAGACAAATTAATAACATGAGTGGATATAAACAGCTCACTGTAGGCATGTATTGCATGTAGGTCTGTATGGTTGCATATTGTATACCGGTAGCAGATGAGGTGATTCTCCCTTGACGACGTGAAGCCCTTTCAGCTCATTGGAAAAGCCTGTATAAATCCAATCCAGATATATGGCATTCAAAAATGCCAGATGGCAAATGTGAGAGCTTCAAATCAACCTGAGTGCATTTTTATTGTCATTTATGAAAGCTGCAACAGTATTTACCAAGGTGTCCGTGGGGTTTGACTGGTCAGCCCAGTTATTTCCCTATTTGTTTAGTGCTGGCTGTTTTCTCCATTTCATTTGACTTTATTTGTGAAGAAATAAAAACGGAACAAATATGGCTTGTGTCAAAAACAAAAGACATGTCATGACATCTCTCTCGGGGCAACATTGACAGTTAGAAAATGAGTTGAATAAATATGCCACTCACTATATCCCTTCTGTCAAAACCTCATTGTGCTTGACTATTGTGTGTCTTGTGCCTTCAAACGGATATATATATATATATATATATATATATATATATATACAGTGCCTTGCGAAAGTATTCGGCCCCCTTGAACTTTGCGACCTTTTGCCACATTTCAGGCTTCAAACATAAAGATATAAAACTGTATTTTTTTGTGAAGAATCAACAACAAGTGGGACACAATCATGAAGTGGAACGACATTTATTGGATATTTCAGACTTTTTTAACAAATCAAAAACTGAAAAATTGGGCGTGCAAAATTATTCAGCCTCCTTAAGTTAATACTTTGTAGCGCCACCTTTTGCTGCGATTACAGCTGTAAGTCGCTTGGGGTATGTCTATCAGTTTTGCACATCGAGAGACTGACATTTTTTCCCATTCCTCCTTACAAAACAGCTCGAGCTCAGTGAGGTTGGATGGAGAGCATTTGTGAACAGCAGTTTTCAGTTCTTTCCACAGATTCTCGATTGGATTCAGGTCTGGACTTTGACTTGGCCATTCTAACACCTGGATATGTTTATTTTTGAACCATTCCATTGTAGATTTTGCTTTATGTTTTGGATCATTGTCTTCTTGGAAGACAAATCTCCGTCCCAGTCTCAGGTCTTTTGCAGACTCCATCAGGTTTTCTTCCAGAATGGTCCTGTATTTGGCTCCATCCATCTTCCCATCAATTTTAACCATCTTCCCTGTCCCTGTTGAAGAAAAGCAGGCCCAAACCATGATGCTGCCACCACCATGTTTGACAGTGGGGATGGTGTGTTCAGCTGTGTTGCTTTTACGCCAAACATAACGTTTTGCATTGTTGCCAAAAAGTTCAATTTTGGTTTCATCTGACCAGAGCACCTTCTTCCACATGTTTGGTGTGTCTCCCAGGTGGCTTGTGGCAAACTTTAAACAACACTTTTTATGGATATCTTTAAGAAATGTCTTTCTTCTTGCCACTCTTCCATAAAGGCCAGATTTGTGCAATATACGACTGATTGTTGTCCTATGGACAGAGTCTCCCACCTCAGCTGTAGATCTCTGCAGTTCATCCAGAGTGATCATGGGCCTCTTGGCTGCATCTCTGATCAGTCTTCTCCTTGTATGAGCTGAAAGTTTAGAGGGACAGCCAGGTCTTGGTAGATTTGCAGTGGTCTGATACTCCTTCCATTTCAATATTATCGCTTGCACAGTGCTCCTTGGGATGTTTAAAGCTTGGGAAATCTTTTTGTATCCAAATCCGGCTTTAAACTTCTTCACAACAGTATCTCGGACCTGCCTAGTGTGTTCCTTGTTCTTCATGATGCTCTCTGCGCTTTTAACGGACCTCTGAGACTATCACAGTGCAGGTGCATTTATACTGAGACTTGATTACACACAGGTGGATTGTATTTATCATCATTAGTCATTTATTTCAACATTGGATCATTCAGACATCCTCACTGAACTTCTGGAGAGAGTTTGCTGCACTGAAAGTAAAGGGGCTGAATAATTTTGCACGCCCAATTTTTCAGTTTTTGATTTGTTAAAAAAGTTTGAAATATCCAATAAATGTCGTTCCACTTCATGATTGTGTCCCACTTGTTGTTGATTCTTCACAAAAAAATACAGTTTTATATCTTTATGTTTGAAGCCTGAAATGTGGCAAAAGGTCGCAAAGTTCAAGGGGGCCGCATACTTTCGCAAGGCACTGTATATATATATATATCTCTTAGCATATCAATATTTCTCCACTGTTGTATTTCAGTCTTCCCTTTCATATGCATACCATGTGTGGACTGGAGGCAGGGAGGCAGGCTGGGCTATTTGACTTGGTGTTAGTGCGGTAGTTCTCAGGCGTAAGGCCTCATGACAGATACTTTACACATGCCAGACTCTTAGACAATGGAAGACAATGTGAGACAATGATAAAATGTTCATATCAAAAGCATTTACCCCTCTCCAGGCGCCAGACTGTCTAACACTGGCTGAAATTGATTCTTAATTGGGTTTGTATGGACCCTCGGTCTACTGTTGAGGAGCAGCACACAGAGCTGTGCTGAGGAGGAATGGACTGAGACTTGCTCTGTTCCTGCCGACCAACCAGGAAATGTGATAACACCAAAGGCCCGACCCCACTGGAAGAAAGAAAATACATCACATTGTTTTCTTTTTTTTTTATCTTGCCGGAAGAAATTATGAAATGGATTATATAGCGCATCTTGAAAAATAATTCAAAGGAGTGATCCATCATTTGGACACGCTTGAGAAAAGTCTCGAATTCAAGAGATGTCATTACTCATCAGCAGTCACAAGCAGTTGGTGTTAACCAGCTGTGGTAGCTAAATGTCCTTTCTGGAAGACCTGTCTTTTTGTTGTTGCAATAAATCCCTCCAGGTTGCTGTGGAATGTGAATGCTGGACCAGTGCTCCAGAACAGCTCGGTCTTGGTAAAGGTGATGTTTTTTTTCTAGGCTGACCTCCTCATTATCTATTTTGGCATGCCATGTGTGCACACTGAGTTGTGCTGCAGAGGCCTGCCTGGTTAAAAAGTGAAGGGGCCATTTTGCTTCCCAGCGTTTTTTGACCCTGGTCCTCCAGTGAAGCTCAGCATGCCAGTGCCTCTCCCGGAGTGGGGGGGAGGGGGGGGGGGAATAAGGGAGGGAGGTTACCCCCACCTTGTTTGAGCTGATTAATTATTTTTTCCCCAGTCACAGAAGGAGCTTGTTAACAGTACAGGTGGAGGGGCTGCACGGAGACTGAAGAGCCGCTCCACAATACCTTATTCAGTGAGAGGGAGAATCTGCTGTGGATTATGTCTCATCTTTGGCCTCGTCTGGTCTCAATTTCATTTATTTTATTCAGACTGAGGGGTGCTTCTTGTTAGTTTCCCATTTTTGATGGCCCAACGCAATGTCATACAATTCAGAAGCATGACCTGGAGCATGTTATAATAATGATAATTATTACTATTATGATTATATAACAACATGCTCCAGGTCAAATAAGCTGCTTAAGAGTCATAAGAAGTCATTATAATAATAATAATAATAATAACAATTATGATTATTATTACTATGATTATGATTATTATTATACTTTATCTAGCGTCCTGGGTTTTTCCTAGTCAGGTCAAAGTCTACCGGCCCTAATTATCACTATTGTTAATGTTGTCATTGTTGTTAATATTTTATAATTTGCCATCCCGCTGTGATCCCCTTGATACCAGCAGGGTGGGTATTGTTGAACATACCTGTGCCGTACAGCACAAAGCTTTGTACATTGCATTGCCAGACACCTGCAGAGAGCAGGTGAGCAGTGTGACATTGGATCATACCCTCCCTGTGTCTGTCACCCTCACCCCCGCCACCTCCTGCTGCCCTGCAATCAGCTGGTGGGGGTGAGACTGTTGCTGTAACCGTAAATTGGGCCAGTGACCCAGGGTGGTCTTCCTCACCCATCCCAGCCAGGGTGGGCCTGCCTGGGCTTGAAGCCCTCTCCCTCTCCCTCCCCACCACAGGCCCAGTGGCCTCGTCAATGTCACTTTGGCCCTTCTATTCTATTTTAGTCCACAAGTCAAAACAAATGAGGATAGGAAAATAACCTGCTTTAAGTAAAGGTATGTGCTGTATGTCTTGTCTTAAGCACATGGTGGTCCCTGCTTCCTGTCCCCTTTTACACCACCAGAACACTGCGGAGTATGTAAAATGGGAGGGAAGAATTTACAAGGCAACACTGGAAAGCACCTCTTAAATTTACCTCTTAAAATTTCTGTTGAGAATTAGGAGCCACAGACCGACTATGGAATAGGAAACTCTTGTTTAGGTCTGTGCTAGGTTCGGTAGGTGGGTCAATATCACAGTTGTTCCCTCCTGGATTATGATCATGAGGCAGTTGGATGAAACTCAAACTAAGGCCAGTTTTGACTTCTTAAGCAGCTTATCTGCTCTCCAGCCAAGATAGTGAATACTTCCACTATTGTCATTGCTGGACTTTTTACCTCCCGGTTTTCTAACTGGTCTCCATGTCCATAAGCCCTCCCTCATTCCCTCTCTCTGATCCATGGAAAAATAATAAAGTATCTCTCTTTCTTTCTCTTTCCTTCTCTCTCTTTCTTTGTTTTATAACACAGTTGTCATTAATCCTAAAAAAAGACTTCAATAATATTAAAAAAAGGGATTGTTGCCAAGAGAGTATGGGTTGGGCGTTTTCCCAGCTACGGTATTTTTCTTCTGTAGTGGTCTTCTCTTCACTATTTGAAGGGCTATTTCTCATACTGCGTAGAACAAAGACAGAATGCGGTGCCAAGTCAGATTCAAGTGTTCCTGTTTAACAGGCTTAAATACATGATTGTCTATTCAACTGTTGTCTTTTTGTTAATGGGAAAATAGAGTATGGAGAGGGGGATACATACCATTATGTTCTGTTAGGTGGTAATAAACAGATTAATAATCAGTAATTATTTGTAAATAAATGGCAATTAATTTAAGGGAGTTAGTACTCAATACACGATTAATTAATGAACAAGAATTAAACGTTATTTCAGAAATCTCTTCAATTTTTCTAGAACAATCCAATGGTTGGCGAGAAAGTTATTGTTTGGTTGCAATTTAATTATGTGTATGATAATCACAATACATGTTTTGTATTTTTCACAACTGCAATAATTCATTTTAAGGTTTTCTATTATAACGATTTTTTTTCTATGATTATGGGATCATACACAAACCTTCTAACAGGATAGATCTGTCAGCAATTGTTTCTTCATATTCCATAAATAAACACTTCCTCTTACCCAGTTGTTCCTATATATCTGTTTTTAGGTTCTTAGATGTTCTGAGGCTCTTTGCGTAAATTCAAATTGGACTTTTTTTTTATACTTTATTGCATTCCATCCTTAACCAGATTGCTCTTGTATTTTAACGGGTAGAGTGGTCCTCTGTAGTTGTGCTCAGAGGCAGCAACCGATGCCAGATTTGTGACCAGTTGTGGTCCAAAAGAACAGCACCACAGGGAACTTCACTCAGATTTCAGTTTCTGTAATACAGTCCCTGCCTGGGGGAACAGACCCTTTCTCTGTCTAATATGTCAAATCAGAGATGAGGCTGTATATAGGCTCCACTGGAGAAGACCAAAAGGAAGAGATCTACATGTAGAAAGAATCAAAAAATCATTAGAGAAGTAAGAGGAAACCAAACAAAGCTAGACAGACAGTATGAGATCAGTTGAATAGACTACATGTTGCTTGGTGCCCATAGCTACAGCACCACACATGAATGACCCCTGGACAGGTGCAGAGGTCTTACGAGTCTGGAGGGAAGCTTAAGAGCTCTCTGCACTTTTACAAGGCCAGACTGGATTTTATGCTAGATTCACCCATGTCTTTATTTAACAGTGCTCTGGCACATGGTATATCAGATGTGTCTCAAACTCTCAGCTTCATTATGCACTTGTGTCCATACAATGGATGAATGGCATCATTGTGTCACACAGAACCCATTCCGTTTGTAAAATGCATGTTGTGTAATGTGACATGTATTTTTGTTCTCTGGCGCCTTAATTCCAAGTTAATGCTCTGCAACTGAACATTATTGGAGACCAAATGAAAAATGAACTGGAAGGAATAGCTCTCTGTATGTCTGTATATCTTGAATTACAAATATATTCATCCATGAGACAGTCTAGAATGTTCCTCAACGGGCCTTCTTCCTTTACTTCCTGTGAAGTGGAAATGAAACATCCTGTTGGTGAAGCAGCCAGCTGCATTGTGTGTACACAGCATACATTGATTTGTTCCAGTGTGGAATATTTCTTTTCACTTCTTTAAAAGTCCCTCATTGTGAACATGCTAATAGGATCCGTCACGATCATTGATTCCCTTTGAACTTTTTTATTTAGTCGCGGGCGGAGCATATCACAGAGGTAGAGAGCAGGAGGTTTCTGCCACAAGCCCACGGCCCCCCTCTCACCATCTGCCGGACCTCACTTCATTTGAATGATAAATTATAGATTTTTCTTTCTCCTCCAACTCGGAGGCACTTGTTTTGGTTCACTAACATGTTTTTGCAGTTCAAGGCAACAGCCACCAACCATCAGTGAGGATTGTTTTTTCATTTTCTCAGTCAGAGGCTCCCTACCCTGGGTCTAAGGCCGCAGCATAGCATACAGGCTTCCATGAACCCAGCAGCAACCGGCAGCATTTTAAAATGGGATTCAAACCTGAAGATATTCTGAGCCTTGCTGTGAAAGCATTGTGTTTTTCTTTATTTGGAGTAACTGCGGATGAATGGAAAAAGGAATAGGCATCCTGTTTGTCTTTGGAACAGAGAGAACTGGAAATGTATTTCATGCTGAGTTAATTCATTCAGAAAGAAAATACTATTTCAAGACAATACCATAAGCACTAACCAGAAATAGAATATGTAGCTAGATCTACTGGGTATGGGCTTACCTATATGAACAGGGGACTATCCAATCATAACCATCCTCATTCATGATGATTGTCCTGGGTATAAGTGGAGGATGTTGGTAGCAGCACTACCAGTAGCAGAACCAGTAGAAGCAGTTAGAAAGGCACTATAAACTTCAGCCTTGCACATATAAAGGTGGCTCATTGATTTAACATAGGCCTAGTCCCCAGCTGGAGGTGTACTGAGGCAAATCAGATTGACTCTTCCTCAAAGACACACAGCAGTGCCCCACACAGCCACAGAGCTCCTAGCCTCTGCCCTCGAGCATGTCTCCCAATCTCCACACTCCACAGCCCTGTTTCCTATATAAAGCTTCTAAAGGCCCAGCACACTGAAAATTCAGTTTTCCTATTATTTGTATCATTTTGTACAACAGCTGATGAAACCAACACTCTAAAAGTGTGAACATGTTTTATTAGTATTTTTTTCTGATAGTTGTAAGTTTAAAATACAATCTACACATCTTCTAATCAACAGGTTTGCATGGGTGCGAGTTTTGGCTTTCCATGATAAATTGGTTAACAGACCAATAACAAAGAGAGTTCCAAACCTCTCTGTCAATAGCCGCTAGTTTTCAGTTTTCCCCTCGGCACTCCCAGAAAGTCCTAGTAAAATTCTTGCTTGATAAATAGCTTTTTGCCCATTTTAATGGAAATCTATTACAGTAAGGTATTTAATTGTTATCCAGAAATGATTTGATATTGATATAAAACAGTTGCATTGGGCCTTTAACATGTGCTTACAAATGGATTCAAATCCAGTCATCGAGAGCCTCGTCCCCTGACAGAGAGGAGAACAGCATGTGGCTTCTCAAATAACCGCTGCAGTGTGTATCTTGCAATGGTTAATATTCAAATACTTGGCCATGATTCAGTCAACTATAATTTACAGCTCATTCGTGCAAAATATATCTGAATATAAATGACATCTTGGTTAATCCCCTTTCCCTGGAAGGAATACAAAAACCAATCAACTGACAGCAGAATTTGGAACACTCTCAGAATCCCATATTCTAGTATGCAGTATTGTAGAGGGAGAAGAGGAGGACTCAACACCGTATCCACTACTTCATTGCCAGAGTTTCTGGGAGTATGACTTCTTTTCGTTTTTCGGATAGAGTACCTGGAATGGGGAATGCCCCTGATACACTGGTCATGATGGAAAGAAAAACGAGCGGAAGCCCCTGGGATCAGTGTGGGTAGTGAACCAGACCGTTCCATTTCCCTCTCCTATAAAAGCACACCCTTGCCCTCTGCACACTAGGACCCACAGGCCCTGGACAGAACAATAGGATTCAGCTTGCCATAATTAAACAATTGTCAGTAAAGCTTTAAACAATTAAGCAACTTCCCAAATGATTATGCAGTCTCCTGTTGCTCCACAGAAACACAGAATATGTTGGAGTGAAACATACATAGGTGCCATAATGGAACAACACTGAATCTTAGACTCCGAGGCCCCCAAGGACAGAGCAATGGGCCCTCCTGTTTCACCTTCCCATCTAAACCATTAGGGGTGATAATGACTAAGCTGCTACCTTGAAACAGCATCATAAGGAGCTGGTTGTTTAAGTCTCCCATTATCATACCTAAAGTGTTGATCTCCCTAATATACTATCTGAGATCCAAGCAGCACTCCTAGCGGCAATATGGTGCTAATCATGGGATAAGCTGGAGTGTCACACTGTGAAAACATATCACATTGTCACCTTTGATTCCCTACCACCCAGCTACATGAGAGGCAGGCAACGCTGGTGGCACTGAGCTGAAATAGCAGGGTGGCAGTTTGTTGCAGCGTTGTGAATTTGTTTCAAAAGCCTGTTCTGATCCCAAGAGGGATTTTCAATATGAACTGACAATGTTGCTGCAACACCTTGGGGGTAGCTATTACGTCTAGTTTCATGGTGAGTGGAGTGTAGCGCATTAGTCATAGTGGACACTGAGCCTTCTAAGGCTCTATGGTAGAAGTCTAAAGCCGGGGGAAAGTCTCAATTGGGCAGAAGTCCCGTCCTCTCCTCGTTAGCAGGCGAACCAAGGAGTATGCTCCCCTCCTCATTTATCTACTTCTGCAGAAGATGCACAAGAGTATCCTTTCGATAGCTACCGCGGAAGTGTTTTAAAATCCGCCACACCCCATTTGAATCAGCTCTTGTTTTCTGTAAGGAGAAAAGAATGCACACAGCTGGAAACCATACACTACTTATCCTTTTATCTATAAGATGTCTTGCACAACTAGCTAAATTGGTTTTCATCACTTAACACATTTTGGGATTCCACCCTTGTAAACATAATTTGCCTGAGGAATGGATAAGGAGTCTCATTTCATACAAGCACATTTGTTTTCAAGTTTCCTCTCCTCGCCTCCACTTCTCGATTACCTTTAACCTTTTTCAAAGTGGCGAGGAGAAGTCGAAGGAGAGGAGGCGCGCAAAACCAATTGAGATTCTCCCATAGACTTTTGTTTTAGAGTAGGCATGTAACGGCTTTCTTCCTGGGAAGGAGAGGAGGACCAAAACGCAGCATGGTTGAAGTTCATGGTTCTTTAATAAGAGACACTTAACATGAACAAACTACAAAACGTGGCAAAACCGAAACAGCCCTATCTGGTGCAGAAAACACAAAGACAGGAAACAACTACCCACAAATCCCAACACAAAACAGGCTACCTAAATATGGTTCCCAATCAGAGACAATGACTAACACCTGCCTCTGATTGAGAACCATATCAGGCCAAACATAGAAATAGACAAACTAGACACACAACATAGAATGCCCACCCAGCTAACGTCCTGACCAACACTAAAACAAGGAAAACACAAAAGAATTATGGTCAGAACGTGACAAGACAGCCTTTATTGCAACACAGTTGACGTCAACACAGTTGAGCGTCGCTGGTAAAAAGGAGCAACATAATAATACCCCAGAAACAGTGGAGGCTGCTGAAGGGAGGACGGTTCATAGTAATGGCTAAGGGGGAGGACAGGTCATAATAAATGGAATGGCATGGAATGGCATCAAACACATGGAAACCATGGGTTTGTTGTACTCCCCATTCCACTAATTCCGCTCCAGCCATTGCCACGAGTCCATCCTCCCCAATTAAGGTGCCACCAAACTCCTGTGCACAGAAATACCTCAAGGACACAGTGTGCCTGCTGCCACTGAGACTGTACTCACTGTCCAATTTGCCTAGTCATGTGTGGAGAATAAGAATATCCTTCCAGTAAATGTGAGATGTGAAGATGTGAGATATCTTCCTTGCTACCCAAATTCAATGCTCTGGCCAAATGCAACACCCGCAAACGTTTCTTCTCCGAAATGAGTCTGGATTTGAGTCCCTCTCCGAGGATTTCTAGAACGCAAACACATTCGAACCCTTCTGATTGCTCCCAGAAAACGATGGGTTGGCCAGAGCCAGAAAACACGGGGGTAAAGCAGCGGTTTGAAAATTCGTCATTGGCTTTGATCCTCTAAGTGGTTAGAGATGATCCAATCGCTGATACGTTTTTTTTTGTACAACACCCCTCATTTTGACGTCACCACAAACAACTTCAATGATGACAGTCTCAGACTGAAGTATGTAGCGAACATAAAGCAGCAGAAGAATTCAGTCATCAGGCAAGTGAGAAATACCAAGTGTCCAAATTCATCATATAGAGTCTTCCTTAAAACATTTTTTTTTATTTAAACTTTTCCATTACTACAGAAAAATATTTATTTTCTGTCATGCATGGATGGGATACCACCTAAAGGAAGTGTATGGGGTCACAACTGTGGTAAAAGATTATTCATAAACAGACACATGAGCATTGTATTTCAATGCATATTAAAAAAGCACCAACACCTGCTCTGGAAGATGAGTTTGAACCATATTCTCTTTGGACAGACATGTTCACTTTCCTTTTCATCCTGCTTTTGAAACTGTAGTCAAGGCATTTGTATTTGTTTGTTTAACTGCCAAGTTTGCGGTCTTGTGTACAAATACAAACAGAATGGAAGGACTTGTGGAGGGAGCACCGGGCGGTGTTGCGTTTTGTCTGACAGTATGGAATTATAGGGGCAGACTGGATCCGGACCGGGAGGAGGGAGGGAGGGGGAGAGAGAGAGAGCCAGGCAAGCTGCCCTGGCTTTGTTTACAACAAAAAGCCATTGTTTGATGTGGCCGCGCAGCCCGCTCCAAAGCTCCCGCTCCCACAGGATGTGCTCTGGGTAACATGCCAGACGGAGGCCACTGCTGTATGACTTCCACCCTGGCCATTTCTACTGCTGCATGGGACTAGCAGTCCAGGCCTCCTGGGGCCTTCCTGAGACTTCTTTCTCTCCATCAACTCAACCCAAGAACAATAGCAGAGTCTGTCTACTCAATCGACCAGAAATATGTGGGTAATGTTTTTCATTTGTTGATAGGCAATTGTACTTGAGCTTCCTTATTTTGCCTGCCTGTGCTATGAATGCATCAGTGGAAAGTGGAAAATGAAGACAAAAACATCAATGCCTGACCTGAGCATGTTCCCGAGACAACACTGATTACAGTATCATTTTACAACAACAAAAAAGTAACTTGTTGTGTTTGTCTGTTGATACAAAGATTTACACGGACTCCTTCAATCGGTTTGTTTGTATTCTTTGTTCAAGTGTTCCATACTGCTGTTTCGCTTTTCAAAGGACCCAACAGAAGTAATGAATTCATAAGTGGTGCAGTTTTCACACTGAGACGAGTCAAGTGTAATTAATTTCCATACAGACTTTAGTTTTTGTGCCGTCTGTCTAAGGTTTCTCTCCCCCTGCATTCTACAGGAAACATGAGTGGATTTCATTTTTCATTCAATGGAACATTTCTCTCTCAGCCTGAGCCTAGCCTACATCTGCCTGCCTGTGTTTCCACAGAGCCAAATCATTAACAGAATCAGGCTACATGCTCCTACCCAGCTACCTCACCGGCCCAGCCACTGGGAGACCAGAGCAGACCAGAGCAGACCAGACCAGACCAGTGTCTCGTTTATGCCATGATTGTTTCATTTAAACAGTAATGGTCTGATGTATAGGTGGCCTGCTAAGCGTTCAAATTATGTGCATTTAGAAACAAAAAAACATTTCCTGGTTATTTTTTGTATCTTTTATCACTGCAGGACCTTAGAAGAGGTTATCGGCCTTATGTCTGCCGCCCGCCCACCTGCCTTGCCGCTAAATCTTGCTATGAGTAAGTTGCTCTTTTTTAATCCCCTCCCCATTAATGCATTTATTGGACAATAAAGAGGAAAGGCAGCAGTTACATAAATATGCAAGTCAACGTAGGATAGATATAGTATAGGCGAGGCGTCCAATCAGCGTGTTAGCAAGGAGCTGCTGTGCCATAAAGACACAAAGGTTTGCTGTAACAGTAGCCAGTGTGGGGGATAATCTGTGCCTTAAAGCAAGACTGGGCTAGTAGAGACACACGTGGTGGTAAGCCAAGCTTAAATCCCGTCTGACCTTACCCCATTCCCTTCCTTCCCTTCCCTTCCAGCAGCCAGGAGAGGAGATGAAAGGGGGTGGCGATGTCTCTACTGCCCCCCAGAGGATGGTACACAGACTGGTAGGGTAAAACAACATCTTCAAGGCAACTCTTCTTCAAACGCATCTCTTGTGATTATGCACAAGCCAGTATCATGATATGCTATGGAAATGTGCTCATACTGAGAACAGTTCATGTGTTCATTTGGGTTTTATGGGTATTGAATATAGGTTTATCATTAGTGATCTAAAAAGCACTGAATGGAACATAATTTAACAAAGCTCGATTTCATCCAAATAGAAGCATTTAATTAATTATGTTCCTAACAGCATTATTACTACAGTAATTACAGTGTTACTACACATATTGGATTCAGTGCGAATTTCTGAATGTGTTCCTTTATTGAATGTGTTCCTTTATTCGTTTTTGATAACACCAGCAGTGCGCCAAACATTTTGGCTGATTTTGCAGTCTCCTCTCCTCTGGCATAGATCAACCTGTAATGTCCTTCCTAGATCTTAGTCAAGGGAATCATCATTCTGAACATAAAATATCCTCGTACCCTTTGCCATAAATTGTGGTGTAGAAAGAGAAGTGGTGGCAGTGAAGGGATGTAATGCGGCTAGATAGAGGAAGTAAAATCACTGAAACAAAAGAGGAGACTGACGCCGGTCAACCGGCTCCTTTTCATTTCACGTTGTACAAGTTTGTCACTATGGTTTATGGACAGCCGTTTCACCTCCCAGCTGCCATAGTTTGGAATGATTAAATCGCCTCTTAAAGGCTCACAGCTGTGAATACTCTATGGCTTGTGGCAGACTATCGCCGTTGGTATTTTGATATGAAGAGACATCCTCTAATATATGGCATAGTGTTTCATCTTGCCTATATCCCCCCGCCATACGACTTGCTCGACCACCAAGCGCAACAAAATGATTTATATTTTCCTGAGCTGTCTCTGACGAAAGCTTTCTATCTTATTGTATTATAGCTTAACATAGTTATTATTGAAGACAGACCAAGTGTAAATCTAAGCCATAAATATCTTGTCAGTATAACTATTTTGATGAATGGAATCCAAACACTAAGAACATTTATTTTCTTGTATTTAGTTAACCTTTATTTTAACAGAGACATGCTGAGACCAATCTCTTTTACAGACGAGCCCTGTATACACTTCAATATGCATCAAAACACATCAATATACTAAATACATCAACATACAGTGCCGTTCAAAAGTTTGGACACACCTACTCATTCAATGGTTTTTCTTTATTTTACTATTTTCTACATTGTAGAATAATAGTGAAGACATCAAAACGATGAAATAACACATATGGAATCATGTAATAACTTAACAAGTGTTAAATAAATCAAAATATATTTTCTATTTTATATTCTTCAAAGTAGCCACCCTTTGCCTTGAGGACCGCCATGGGAAAGGAAGACCCTAATGAACTTATCCTCTGCTGCAGAGGATAAATTCATTAGAGTTAACTGCACCTCAGATTGAAGCCCAAATAATGCTTCACAGAATTCAAGTAACAGACACATCTAAACATCAACTGTTCAGAGGAGACTGCGTGAATCAGGGATTCATGGTCAAATTGCTTCAAAGAAACCACTACCATAGGACACCAATAATAAGAAGAGACTTGCTTGGGCCAAGAAACAAGAGCAATGCCATTAGACTGGTGGAAATCTGTACTTTTGTCTGATGAGTCCAAATTTGAGATATGTGGTTCCAACAGCCATGTCTTTGTGAGATGCAGAGTAGGTGAATGGATGATCTCTGCATGTGTGGTTCCCACCGTGAAGCATGGAGGAGGAGGTGTGATGGTGTTGGGGTGCTTTGCTGGTGACACTGTCAGTGATTTATTTTGAATTCAAGGAACACTTAACCAGCTTGGCTACCACAGCATTCTGCCGTGATACACCATCCCATCTGGTTTGCACTTAGTGGGACTATCGTTTGTTTTTCAACAGGACAATGACGCAAAACACACCTCCAGGCTGTGTACAGTAAGGGCTATTTGACCAAGAAGGAGAGTGATGGAGTGCTGCATCAGATGACCTGTCCTCCACAATCACCCGACCTCAACCCAATTGAGATGGTTTGGGATGAGTTGGACCATAAAGTGAAGGAAAAGCAGCCAACCAGTGCTCAGAATATGTGGGAACTCCTTCAAGACTGTTGGCAAAGCATTCCTCATGAAGCTGGTTGAGTGAATACCAAGAGAATACAAAGCTGTCATCAAGGCAAAGGGTGGCTACTTTGAAGAATCTATAATTTAAAATATATTTTGATTTATTTAACACTTTTTTGGTTACATGATTCCATGTGTGCTATTTCATAGTTTTGATATCTTCACTATTATTCTACAATGTAGAAAATAGTCAAATAAAGACAATCCCTTGAATGTGTAAGTGTGTCCAAACTTTTGAACGGTACTTTACATACACCTCAATATTCATGTCAATACATGAAAAGCAAAACCAAATCATAGAAAACAAAACACATTCTTCAGTAAAAAAGGTTCTCAATCAGCTTTTTGAATTGAGCAGCCTGGCCTCAAAGACATGGTAAATGTAAATCTGTGACACTCAAATTAGTATTTTGCTGTATGTTGCGTTTGATATGGTTACACAAGAAGGTTACTCAAAGGTTGCGTGTTCCATCACATCACATACCTAACCTTAACCCCTAAACCTAACCTTAACTCTAACCCCTAACCCTAACCCCTAGCCTAGCTAATGTTAGCCACCTAGCTAACATTAGACACAACAAATTGAAATTCATAACATATCATACGTTTTGCAAATTTGTAACATATTGTACGATTGGAAATTTGTAACCAACCTATCATATGAATTGAATTGTAATTCATAACATCCACAAATTCATACATACCAAACAATATGAAACGTAACATATCATACTAAATGGAAGGAGACATATTTACATTTACTATGTTATGTCTACCTCTGAGTCCAGGTTGCCATGAGAGATGTGGAGAGCCTCATTGCAAAACACACAAAAGCTTCACACCTAAGAATATAATACATTGACACAAACAGTCAAAGTCAACTGACCAATAAACATGACTGATATGAAACAGTTTGAAAGTATATGAAATCCGGCGATGACGTCCCTGAGCAATGATGCTCTTTTCATGTCAAACCTAGCACACACAGTCCTTGTCTATCCTTGTTTTGTGTAGCCTACCTTGGAGAAACCCATCAATTGAATATGGTGGGCATTGCTGATGCTGACAGGATAATTGCAGTCTGAATGTTTTTATTTATTCCCGATTCAGATGACACCAGAACCAGAATGAGTGTGGGTGCAGCTGCACTGTATCATTCTTTTGAGCTCTTAACTACAACTTGTATTAGGAAGGTGATTTAATAAGTATCATCACATGTACTCTCAGAGGGCACCTTGCTCGGGGAGGGGAGAGGGGGGGCATGCCTGTCAAGATGTTCACTTCAGGGCATCAGACAGAGCTGCTCTCTTCAACCAATATTCTTGGGGAATATTTGACAGCAATATTGCTTTTTAAAGTGTGGTTACAGTAATTACATAGAGCTGCTTTTCAGGAGAAACCGAGGACAGCTTTGAATGAACCGCTGGAATTTCAATCAGACCCATAACATTACCCACCAAGGATATCTTTCTATTTCTTCCCCTCAGCTCTTTCTCAGAAGCTACCACTTCAATGGACACATTTACATGTTAGTCATTTAGCAGACACTCTTATCCAGAGCTACCTACAGTAGTGACTGCATCCATTTTCATACTGGTCCCCCATTGGAAATCGAACCCACAACCCTTGTATTACAAGCGTCATGCTCTACCAAAGGAGACACACTTTTCCTATGAAATCAATGGAATTGAATATGGACAATCTCTATGGCATCGAATTTGTATCAAAGCAAATTAATTGTACAGTAAGTGTTGACTTGAAAAATAAAAATCTTGCCTTGCTGAAAAAAGCAGCTGGCTTGGAGGAGATGAAAGAACAATTTCATACATGTGCAATATGTAATGATCATTCATTCGTTCACTGTGCAATTTGAAAAGGTATGGAAGCAGAGGAGCAGAGAGATTGCTAGCCTAGTCACACCTGCTGCAGTGAGACTTCTACAGACACATCCAAACCCCTATAATACAGTTTGATGTACAAAAATCACTTACACAAACATCCATTAGTAACAAAAATATGTGGTTGGAATCATCATTCGGTATTAGTTGTGGTAGTAATAGAGGTATCAGATATAGTAGTAGTAATTATAAACAATGTAATTGTGTAGCAGTGGTATAAGATAATGTTATTGAAAGTCATTGAATGTGAAATGAATGACTGAAATAAGAGTTGCTGATGCTAGCCTGTCTCTCAGCCCAAGAGAGGGGCCCAGGGATTAGCCTGAAGCAATGCTGCAGTGGGAAACAATGGATGGCCTGGGGCTAACACAATACAACTGGGATCTCTAGGCAGCCATCACACTGCAGTAGCAGAGTACACCCGATAATGTGTCACACAGCGGTATGTAGGTTTCACAAAGTCTGTTCTGCGCACTGTCAAGAAAGCCTTCACATAGCAGAATGAAAGACAGCCGGGAGAGAAAGAGTGAGGGGGAGAGAGAAATAAATTCTATTTTTTAGCAGCTCTTGAGAGAAGGTTAGAAAAGGTGAGAAACTTGCTGGGGTAGAGAATAGAGTTTTGTGGTCCTTTTTGTCAGAATTTGAAATGGTTGGAGGGATAATATAATTGGTTCCACGATTGTGAGAAGAGGAGGAGGAGGAGGGGGGCACGTATACATACCCGCAAAAACCAGATAGAACATACTGGGGGGAAAAGAAAAGGAAAGCAAAATAAACGCAAGTTGACAAGCAAAATGGGGGACAGTGAGGCTTAGTGTTATTACCATGACAAAGAGTAAAACAGTGATGTGACTACTCTCTGCATGGAGGGGGAAGGGGTTTAAGGACAGAGCAGCAGGAGATGAGGAAGTGGCATGCCGGGATGGCCGTGTGTGTGTGTGTGTGTGTGTGTGTGTGTGTGTGTGTGTGTGTGTGTGTGTGTGTGTGTGTGTGTGTGCGTGTGTGCGTGCGTTCGTGCGTGCGTGTGCGTGCGTGTGTCTACGTGTCTGCTCCTGGTGTGCACTGGTTTTTAGATGAAATGGTTAAGTATATTACTTACACCATTTCTAACACCACTTGAAGTGGTGTTAGAGTCAGCTGGAAAAGAGCATATATCAAAGCCTGGTCCCACCTAAGGGGCCCTTCAAGCAAAACAGGAGACATAACTCCTCTGCCAGGCAAGAAGTGTCCTCATTGTTGACTGGGAAATGTTATGAGGAGAGTTTGCAATAGTGCATGCCTCACATGACATACGTAGACCGCAGACATTAGTATGTAGACCGGTGTGTCATGTGTGTGTGTGTGGGTTTGTGTGTGTGACGCACACACACACTCACTGCAAGCTGGTGTGCATGGCCAAAGAGCTCTATTTTCAAGTCATCCAACAAACGTAAACACTTGGATTCGAACTGGGGCTATTGTTTGATGACATGAAAATAGAGCTCTTTGGCCAATCACACCGGTGGTGTGTTTGCTTCCGAAAGAAATATGCATAAATAGAAAAGAACCCCATACCTACTGTAAAATATGGTGGTGGATCTAACTTTACCCAGTATCAGGATATTTTAGCCAAAAACCTGGTTGCCTCTGCCAGGAGGCTGAAACTTGGCTGCAAGTGTATCTTCTGCCAGACAATTATTATATATTTTTTTAAATGTAACCTTTATTTAACTAGACAATAACTCCATGCACACGTAAAAATCCACAAAGAAATGGTTAATTGACCACAAAATCAACATTTTGCAATGGCCATCAGTCTCTGGACTTGAACCCCATTAAAAACCTGTGGTTTGAATTAAAGAGGGCCATCCATAAGCAGAGATGAAGGATATTAAGGATCTGGACAGATTCTGTATGGAGGAATGGTCTAAGATCCTTTCTAAAAACATTTTAGAAAAAGGCTCAATGCCGTTATCCTCTCAAGTTGAGGTATTGAAAAGTATTCATTTTAACACCTATATTTCTCTTGAGTATACACTATAGTTCCGTATTATTAGTATTAGTATTTTATACTAATTTTGGACCTGACTGTGTTTGTCAATGAAGCTAGCTAGCAGGCACATACAGGCTGGCCACTTTAGCTAAATCAGCTTATCAAGTCAATGGCGAGTGGCAAAGTGGCATTTTGTTTTTCTATCTTAGGGAAGTGTGCATCTGGCAGTGTTTAATCATGTTACAAAACAGGTCACAAATGGGTGTTTAAGCAACTGCGCATTGTCTCAATTGTAATTTTGTGAGTGATCCCTATCAAACACATCAACAAGTTGCACTTCCATAAAGGGCTTAGGGGCCACTGCTTCATAACACAGCACGTATTCAACGCTGAAGCCAGCCGCACCAATGTGTCGTATTCAACGCAGAAGCCGTGCACCTGGCAACCTGGTTAGCGTGCACTGCGCCCGGCCCGCCATAGGAGTCACTAGTGCGCGATGAGACAAGGATATCCCTTACGGCCAAACCCTCCCTAACCCGGACGATGCTAGGCCAATTGTGCATCGCCCCATGGACCTCCCGGTCGCGGCCAGCTGCGACAGAGCCTGGGCTTGAACCCAGAGTCTCTGGTGGCACAGCTAGTACTGCGATGCAGAGCCCTAGACCACTGCGCCACCCTGGAGGCCACCAAGTGTTATTTCAACATAACATTTGCGACATGTTGTCTAATGTACTAATGTAAACAAGTTTGTAGTGGGCAGGTGTGTCTCTGTCTGTTGGCTTTGCCCTACGATTGGATAGAGTGCAATCAGCTATGGTGTTTCTCCGTGCATGACAATTTACCCTTGGCGTTATCGTCCCGTGTTAGTGGGCAAGTGGACATGATTTAAATCAAAACCCAACCTTCAATTAACCAATGGAACTAGGAATGTAACAGCTTCCCTGAATCTTTCAAATCTCTATTTTGAAGATTATGACCAAAAATATGCTATTTACACTTTGTGGTACATTTTTACAGTAGAATCAATGTTTCTGACTAATATTGATGCAAAATAGGCTGTTTTCAAACAGAGTTTTTTTTTAGTTCAGCTACCCTTTTAAACTGTTTTAAAGGATGGACGTGGTCTAGGAGAATAAACTTTACTCCTGACATTGGGATGACATTAACAAGGCCCTGATAGACAACTTTAGGAATGTTGCTGGGAATGGAAACATATCTGATATCGTCCAATAATGTTTTAAATCAACAAATATATCCATTACTAGACCCTATCTGAGAGTGACCACTCTACGAAATATGTTGCCTTGGTTATCTCTTGTGGTTGGTAATATGCTGTTCATTCTGGAATGCACTGCATGCCAACATTTACTTAGGATAGATATATTCCCCATATCTGATTGAAGGTTAAGCCTGGACCAGACCCTCCTGAAATGTTATTATGTCCTTAAATCGAAATTACACTGTTATCATTTTTCTGTGACATAAACAGGCAGGGAATTTATTCTCTCTATTTCAGGACTCAATTCTCAATTATCTGATTAGGTGTTGTGTTTTCTTGTCTGACTGTACAGTACATTATAGAATGAGGCCTTACAGCGTTTCTTATTACTATATTTTCTCTCACTAGTCGACTCCCCACTGACTTTTTCTCCCAGACTTTTTCGCATTACTTTGGATTTAATGTGCTAAGGATTATCAGCTAGGTTGTTCCTCATGCCACCTTTCTGTTATTTCGTATTCCCCAAGACAGCAGCTCGGTAGTTGGTCATGTTTCTAAACTCACATTGTCCTGTTGTCACAAGCAAGACCATTGACAATGATGTGGATGTTGTTGATGGCCTGTCTCTTTCTATTGGCATAGTGTATACACATATGATGACATGATAACTCCGGTTGCGTAGTGTGGCTTTATTCCAATATTTTGTGATTCAGAATAATTGATCCTTCAGTCAACATGGATTTGATAGGATTACAAATTAACCAAACGAACCATAACTCCATTAAATGTGTTGACATAAGGAACAGTCAGAGTCAGAGGACCAGTCTCTCAGAACTAGCAGCCATTATACAAATTCTGCTGCTGTGCACTGGACATGTCCTGGCACCATTGAAAGTAGTGTGCACTTTGTGGCATTTCTGCAACTGTGTGCCCAGCAGCCGTCACATATGCCCTGACACTAATGTCAATCAACTGGATATCTTGTTATGACATCCTCCCTTCGTTTTACTGTCCAATTTCCCAGTGGTAACAGTTTATCTCTACCGGCTTGGCGAACGTTCTGTTTTGAACGGTGTTACCATTGTGTAAACCGCTGTTGTGCTCAGAGAAATTAAATTGTGTCTATTGACAGCTGTATTTCCATGTGCCTGGCCACTCTGAATGTTTACCCAAACTGGCTGATGGATGGAGGAAACGAGGTGGGAGAGTGTAGACTGACATATGTGTTGTGTCATGATGAGCATGTCACCTAACATTGTGCTGGCACAGAGTGTAGGGGGAATTATATTTCCAAGGAACATGACTGTCAAAAAGGAATTAAGTCACATTATTGCAGTTTGGTTACAGTTGCAATAGCTCAATGATTTCTTATTACCTTTCTGTATATGCACATGATTGGTAGAGTTCAATCAGAATTCAGATTCCACAGAATTGAAGAATTTCAATTGAAAAAAGTTTATGGGAGAGACACCACCAGATAATGCAAAGGTTTGGTTTGCCCACCACCCAAATCATTGAAAAGCATGACAAAGTATGTCCTCAACTTCTCCCTGAAAACCCCATTAATATACAGTACCAGTCAAAAGTTTGGATACACACTATGAGCAAACCAGATGGGATGGCGTATCGCTGCAGAATGCTGTCGTAGCCATGCTGGTCAAGTGTGCCTTGAATTCTAAATAAATCACAGACAGTGTCACCAACAAAGCACCCCCACACCATCACACCTCCTGCTTCACGGTGGGAACCACACATGTGGAGATCATCCATTCATCTACTCTGTGTCTCACAAAGACACGCCGGTTGGAACCAAAAATCTCAATTTTGGACACATCAGAGCAAAGGACAGAGTTCCACCGGTCTAATGTCATTGCTCGTGTTTCTTGGCACAAGCAAGTCTCTTCTTCTTTTTGGTGTCCTTTAGTAGTGATTTCTTTGCATCAATTGGACCAAGAAGGCCTGATTCAGTCTCCTCTGAACAGTTGATGTTGAGATGTGTCTGTTACTTGAACTCTGTGAAGCATTTCTTTGGGCTGAAATTTCTGAGGCTGGTAACTCTAATGAACTTATCCCCTGCAGCAGAGGTAACCCTGAGCCAGTTTAATCACAGTGCATGATGGTTTTTGGAACTGCACTTGAAGAAAGGTTCAAAGTTCTTGAAATGTTCCGTATTGACTGACCTTCATGTCTTAAAGCAATGATGGACTGTTGTTTCTCTTTGCTTATTTGAGCTGTTCATGACATAATATGGACTTGGTCTTTTACCAAATAGGGCTATCTTCTGTATACCACCCCTACCTTGTCACAACACAACTGATTGGCTCAAATGCATTAAGAAGGAAATACATTCCACAAATGAACCTATGACAAGACATAGCTGTTAATTGAAATGCATTCCAGGTGACCACCTCATGAAGCTGGTTGAGAGAATCCCAAGAGTGTGCAAAGCTGTCATCAAGGCAAAGGGTGGCTACTTTGAAGAATTTCAAATATTAACATATATTTTGATTTGTTTAACACTTTTTTGGTTGCTACATGATTCCACATGTGCTATTTCATAGTTGTTGATATCTTCACTATTATTCTACAATATAAAAAACTGTAAAAATAAAGAAAAACCCCTGAATGAGTAAGTGTGTCTAAACTTTTGACCGGTACTGTACATTTCCCAGCTTGATCATGAAATCATCCAACTTCTTACAGGTTGTATACATACATCTGATTGTGTTTTCCTTAAAATATGCACATTGTTTCCAAAATCCACCTACATTTAAAAACTCACAGTGACAGTAGGATCTAGTCCTCACTCCTCATGTAAATTCAGAGGATTAAAAAAAAAATGTAATTAAAAAGTCTGTCAGGAGGGCTGAAAAATGAAGACAGGAAAAGTAGGCCATCCTGATTAGCCCCGTGTGTTTTATCCGCCTGGGCTTGAATGAAGGTTTCTTCATTTTTTCAGAGATCTCTTAGATGGAAGGATTTGAATAAAACATCTGAGAGCAGCAGCATTTTGATGGTAAAACGTCAAAACTGACATTAAATGAGCAAGAAAAGACTAAAAGGACACCGTCAGAAAAAGCAGAACATCTATAGCATTCTTTCTTTTTCCATCTAACCGAGGTGCTAACCTTTCTAGATAGGAATACATGCAGACGGCACTTATTGGGCCTGAAATACCGTATTTTGTTTCATGGCAGGTAATTGCTAGAGGGACATTGTCAGAGAAAGCAAAAAGAAAGTCATGATGTCTATGTCTATGCACAGCAAGAATTTGAATCCATGGCATGTTTTTCCTGACACAGTACATGATAGCATAATTGCTTTATATAAATGTCAGATATGACCTTCAATAAGAACACATTTTTAGCCATGATGATATATGTGAAGAAGATTAGAGCAAGAGCATGTTGAGAGTTTTAAAACCATCTGCTTTTGAAAATGGTCTTGATATTACTTTATATTCCCAATGATGTTCTGTCTGAAAATAATTGTTTTCAATTGTCTCTAGTGTATCACTTTCAGACATACAGTATAGTGTGTTCCTTACTTTGGCTGGGTTACCAGTGTTGTGTCTTCTTTTCTCCTGCCTCATAAGAATTCAACTGTGCAATACATTATTACAACCTTCTACGCTTACAGGGAATCAGAGCAGAGTGCATTATACAATGACTTCAGAAAGTGTTCACACCCCTTGACTTTATCCAAATTCTATTGTGTTACAGCCTGAATTTAATATGGATAAAATCGAGATTTTGTGTCACAGGCCTACACTTAAAACATCATAATGTCTAAGTGGAATTATGTTTTTAGAATTTTTTTACAATTGAATTAAAAATGAAAATGCTGAAATGTCTTGAGTTAACAAGTATTCAACCCCTTTGTTAAGGCAAGCATAAATACGTTCAGGAGTAAAAAGTCACATAATAAGTTGCATGGACTCACTTTGTGTACAATAAAAGTGCTTAACATTATTTTGTAATTACCTCATCTCTGTACCCCACACATGCAATTATCTGTAAGGTCTCTTAAGTCAAGCAGTGAATTTCAAGCACAGATTCAACCACAAAGACCGGGGAGGTTTTCCAATGCCTCGCAAAGAAGGCCACCTATTGGTAGATGGGTCAACATTTTAAAAGCAGACATTGAATATTTCTTTGAGCATGGTGAAGTGATTAATTACACTTTGGATGGTGTATCAATAAACCCAGTCACAACAAAGATACAGGCGTCCTTCTTAACTCAGTTGCCCGAGAGGAGGGATTTCACCATGAGGCCAACGGAGGCATTGAAACAGTTACAGAGTTCAATGCTGTGATAGGAGAAAACTGAGAATGGATCAACAACATTGCAGTAACTCCACAATACTAACCTAATTGACAGAATGAAAAGAAGAAATCCTGTACAGGATAAAAACATTCCAAAACATCCATCCTGTTTGCAAGAAGGCACTAAAGTAAAACTGCAAAGAATTTGGCAAAGAAATGTAACTTTATGTCCTGGATACAAAGCTTTATGTTTGGGCAAATCCAACACAACACATCACTGAGTACTACTCTTAATATTTTCAAGCATGGTAGTGCCTGCATCATGTTATGGGTATGCTTGTCATCGGCAAGGACTATGGAGTTCTTTAGGATAAAAAAAGTTGACTAAAGTTATACACAGGCAAAATCCTAGGGAAAAACCTGGTTCAGTCAGCTTTCCAATATACACTGGTAGACAAATTCCCCTTTCAGCAGGACAATAACCTAAAACACAAGGCCAAATATACACTGGAGTTGCTTACCAAGACAACATTGAATGTTCCTGGGTGGCCTATTTACAGTTTTGACTTAAATCGGCTTGAAAATCTATGGCAAGACTTGAAAATGGCAGACAACCAACTTGACAGAGCTTGAATAATTTTGTAAAGAATAATGTGCAAATATTGTACAATATAGGTATGCAAAGTCCCTAGAGACTTACCCAGAAAGACTCACAGCTGTAATCACTGCCAACAATGATTTTAACCTGTATTGACTCGGGGGTGTGAATAATTATGTAAATTATATATTTCTGTATTTCATTTTCAACAAATGTTTTGCTTTGTCCTTATGGGTTATTGTGGGTAGATGGGTGAGGGAAAACAAATATTTAATCAATTTTCAATTCAGACTGTAACATAAAATGTGGAATAAGTCAAGGGGTATGAATACATTCTGAAGGGACTGTATATCATATGTTGGCCTCTATAGAGGAGACAACTGTATGGGAATTGAAAAGTAATTAACCCTGACTCCTACCATTGAGAGTTTTCTCCTGAGAAGGATACACATTTATTCAGAGAGTGGATGCTGAAGGAAGCCGCTGACCTTCAACCTTTCAATATGAATATGAATTTCATATGAGATATACAACAAGAAACATTCCAGCACTTCAACTAACTCTCTGACCAATGGGTAAAATAAAATGCTTGTTGTTTGTTCTTGATCCAAGTTCAACTATGTTAAGCTGAGTAATTGCAGTTGAATAACCTTTGTAATGATACTGCAACAAGCTATTACATAAAGTTGTATGTACTTAGCTACCACCTTTGATCGCATATGTTTGGATTTACTTCGAAATTAGACATCTATACTACAGACTATTATTGTATTACAAACCTTGTGCATTGTGATTACATAAATAATTCCCTTTATAGTTACCCTGAAATAATGCCTCTATAGCTACATGGATTTCCCAAATTAAATTGAGTGTTTGTGTTATCATTACTGAAATAATATTTATCAATGTATTTTATGTATTTATTTATTAATGCTGTTATTATTGTGTGCTTCAACAGTGCATAGCAATTGGACAAAAATCAATTCTGACTTTCCTTTCATACTATACAGTGTAGTTCACAGGAGGAACCACAGAATGAATCTTTGGTGTAGCCTATCTATGTGCACCAAGGGTGTTAGTTTGACTCCAGGACACAGAGTAGAGCTCCTTTCCGAAATGGAGGGAAATTGAGAAAACGCAAACACATGTCAAATGAATGTCAGACCATGACCCCTGCTATGATTGACATGACACCTATGAGACGGTCTTTCCATGCAGCCTTCCAGCTGAGTTAAACAATTCCCTCTGGGTACAGTCACTGTCTTGTTAAAGGATGTGTAAGGGACCTCACATCCCTTGTATAACCCATGTTATGTTAGCAGGTCGGGCTCTCCATTCTAAAAGCATGGCGCTAAAGAGAATTTTCCCATGACTGTGAGAATAGCTCAATGACATTGGAAAGTCATCGACAAACTCAGTTAATTTCAATGCCAGCATCAATATAAACTTGACGTGTGACATTTTATAATTGAATAACTTGCTTTAATTTATGAATATTTTACAGTAGGTTATGATAAATTGGTTATTGTCTGTACATTTTAGGTAACATAAATGACTGGAATAATCAAGGGTATGAGGGAATATAAATGGAGTAAAATTCTTCAAATTCTTCACAGCTTTTAGATTTAAGACAATATTCATGACACTGTTCTTTTATTTGAATTTAATTTCAAAACTCTTCTTAATGAGCAACGAATATCATTATTTGAAATATAAACCTGCTAGGGTTTTACAATACCCAAAACCACTCTGTGATAGTAGTTGAGCTACTGTGTCAGTACCGCAATACCAGTTGGATTTAATTGAGTTGAGGAGCCTGCTTACAGGCTGGGATTCAATCAAACTTGTGGGGCTCAGGCATCTAGAAACAAAACAAAATACATTTTGATGTTAACTCAAGTGAGTTTGATTGAGTTTGATTGAATATGGCCCAGAGTGGAAGCTTTTCAAAGTTTTCTAGTAATTCTTCTTACAGAATGTCAAACAAAGGCGAGCTGGGATCCTGCCTTGGAAGAGATTCTCTATTTCTGGAGGTATTATAGGAGAATTAGACATGCCGCAGGCCCGCTTTTCCCCCTGGAAATGACCCAAGAAGCGTAATTTAAGAAACATGCATTGGAAGGCATAAGCGTTCCTTTCCCTTGGTAATCTCGCTTAGTAACTGTGGAGACTGTACACACACTGAAACACACACAATGAATCCCACACACTGAAACACGCACACACACACACACACACACACACACACACACACACACACACACACACACACACACACACACACACACACACACACACACACACACACACACACACACACACACACACACGGTGGATGAGTTTGTTAAATGGTGTGCCTGGTCCTACTTAGAACCTAATGTCAAGAAAACCAAGGATATGGCTATTGATTTCCGGAGGAGGTCACTGCCACCAAAGCAGAATCTGACAGATGGGGAGCCAGTGGAGACCAATGATCAATACAAATATCTTCCCAATATTAATATAATGAATTTGGCCTCCTATTTATAGGGCTAATGGTAACTACTTCTTAACTTCCAAAGGTTAAATCAAACATAGATGAATGAGGGTATACCTAGCTACATGTTGAAATGATGGTGTCCTTTCTTGGGCAAATCAGCCTGCATAAACCCAACCTCAATCCCAAATGTACTTTCACATACAGCTTGTGTAAGAAAAGTTTGAGGAATTACTTTCAGCCATTACATTTTATTTAGGTAGTCCAAGCAAATGAGCATGGAAGCTGATCAACATCTAAATGTGTTGCCATGAAAGCTCCGCTGAAATGAACAGAGGTTGTTTTCAATAATAAGCAGGGTACATAGAGATTGGCATCTGGATGGTAGACTTGCTCTCACTGAAGTGTGTTACTCCTTATGTACCAATAGGAGTCACTGTTCAGGCAGCAGTTTATGGACCGTGGCTTCTCATTTTATGTCAATATACCTCTTTATTTAGGATGATGGCATGATGTTAAAACTATGACTTTGATTCAAACATACCCTTTTACTATCAACATTGAAACAAGGTCAAATAAAATAAGTCTAATCAAATCTAAAATTCTACATAATTTTAATATAGGAGGAAAAATGTTTTTTACGTTTCTATGTGTATTTTTCGACACCATTTCAACATATACATAGTTCTGATGATTATGATTGATGTCACGACTTGATAGTCAAGTTACGACAATGTATTTAAGTTGAAGTTTTACCCTAATTTCAATGCTTACAACTCTGGTTGAAATGAGATGAAAACAGTACTGGTTGAAATGAGATGAAAACAGTACTGGTTGAAATTAGATGAAAACAGTACTGGTTGAAATGAGATGAAAACAGTACTGGTTGAAATGAGATGAAAACAGTACTGGTTGAAATGAGATGAAAACAGTACTGGTTGAAATGAGATGAAAACAGTACTGGTTGAAATGAGATGAAAACAGTACTGGTTGAAATGAGATGAAAACAGTACTGGTTGAAATGAGATGAAAACAGTACTGGTTGAAATGAGATGAAAACAGTACTGGTTGAAATGAGATGAAAACAGTACTGGTTGAAATGAGATGAAAACAGTACTGGTTGAAATGAGATGAAAACAGTACTGGTTGAAATGAGATGAAAACAGTACTGGTTGAAATGAGATGAAAACAGTACTGGTTGAAATGAGATGAAAACAGTACTGGTTGAAATGAGATGAAAACAGTACTGGTTGAAATGAGATGAAAACAGTACTGGTTGAAATGAGATGAAAACAGTACTGGTTGAAATGAGATGAAAACAGTACTGGTTGAAATGAGATGAAAACAGTACTGGTTGAAATGAGATGAAAACAGTACTGGTTGAAATGAGATGAAAACAGTACTGGTTGATGACTTTTTGATTCCAATGTATTTTCCACATTGATTCCAGATCACAATACATTGACAAATTATGTTGAAACAACATTGATTCAACCAGTTTGTGCCCATGGGTTGGCACTTTCCTTGACAGCAAACTGAGTTTTGACGCCAATGTGGATGTTATCTGTGGAAGGGGAAATCAGCCATCCATTCTGAGACACCCAGCATCCCTTGTTTGATGAATTTATGTTGCTTTCCTCAGAACACAGATACAGGCTCCCCAAGTTTAAAACTAACAGGTCTAAACACTTCTTCATGCCAGCTGCTATCAGCTTTCTCAATAAGCTGTAGTAGTACTGGTAGTTATGTACATATTACTATAGTTATTGTTTTGGCGTATATTTATTGTCATGTGTTCAATGTGTTTTTACTAGGTGCTAGAAAATGAATTGCCCCCTCTGGGGATAATAAAGACTCTACACACACGCACGCATGCACGGGCACATCCTCCCCCTCCATCCTCAGTGTCTCTGTGTCACCATGGCAATGTGTTTCCTTATCCAGCCAAACAGACTGTTTCAGGTGGTTTCGGTTCACTCAAAATTGCATTTTTTTAATAATAAGAAGTAATTGTGGAGCAGAGATTTAGTTTAATCAGAAGTGTGCTTTTTCATCTGCATACTCACTATACAGTATAACTATGCAGAATCAATCTGTTTCCTATTTTGATGTAATATCAGTCAAGTCCATTGCTTGATTGAATAGCTCTGACTATAAGTATAAAATGTATGTGTTGAAGACATTTTGCATACTTTTAACCTGGATGAGCCACTACCCTTCACTAACAACCACCAATGTCATGTGATTAGATTAAATACAGTCAGTTGATGATACTTTTTTGTAATGGAACAGTCAAGTGGAACAGTCAAGTAGAACAGTCAAGTGGAAGAGTCAAGTGGAAGAGTCAAGTGGAGCATTCAAGTAAGACATGTCAGTAAAGAACCCATCACCGTACAGGTGTGGAATCTTAATTTGATTACCCTGTTGCAGTAAAACTTTCCAGCAATGGAGAAAATCTAAAACATATTGTTTATTTTAGGTTTAAAAAGGCTTCTGAAGTTTACATTTCTACTTTGAAATTTCAGACTTGATTTCCCTTACAATTTTTTTTATCATAATAATAATTAATAATAATAATAATAAATAATTGAAATGTCCTGTTGCTGCAGGATTATTTTCCTGCTGTAGCAACCTGGCTCAAATTAAGATCCTAAATCTGTATGCTTTGAGTGGAGTGTGTATTTCTGAATACATTTCTGACTCTACGATGTGTTCTGTGAGGTGTATTGCGCCCTGCACCAAGGTTGAGCAGTAATTGGGAGGGTGGTCAGCCCGATAAGTGTTTGAAGTCTGCAGAAAAAAGCCTAAATAGTCTGATTGATACGATTTAAGGAGCTGTTTGAGGCATGGTGAGAGAAATTTTACAATATGTTGGAATGATGATGTCACTGCTATTCCGCTGTAAAACCTCCTCTCGCTGAAATAATGGATTTTCAGTCATTTTATTTATTTATCCACTTTACTATTTCCAGACAGTAGTACTGGCCATGGTCAAAATCAGTAACTGTACTTTCAATTAGAAACTGTACTTTCTATTGTCTATTTTCCATATGAATAGGCAATATACAGTGTATCGCATACTATCATAATTTCCCTAAAACTGTTAATAAATGCATTGCCAAAAAGGTTTATCAGTCAAGCCTATTATTACCTTGATTTTATAATAAGGATATGGTTGGAACAATGTCCAGACCTCCTTACCCTCTTCTCTTGTCTATTCTTTAGGCAGGCCTCCCAAGGGGCACGTTCCTCTGCCCAGGCGTTGCTGACGCATACCAGATCTTAAAATGCCTGGATAGGTATTTTAAGTATCAGCTAACCACATCATATGTTACAGCAATCTATCAGTCAATGACACAGTCGATGATGTCAGAGGTGTCATGCCCATAGGGGGCATAGGGCCACGTGCCCCCTCAGATTATTTTTTAAAAACATTTCAATTAAAAGCGGTTAAATAAAAACTACATTTTTAAGCCCATGTTTTATCATAATTATTTATAACAATACCTATTAGCTGTATTTTGAGGAATCGGCACACTGACTGGACCAGAGGTGCTCCCTTGCGAGGTGAACGGATTCCGTCAGTAGAGGAGAGTGTAGAGCAGGGACGGAATAGGAAGTGAGACCTCTTGCTTCCTCATTTTTTTCTGTTTCAATGGTATTCAATGAGCTAAGTAGACCAGACCCAGCAGCTATCACATTGGTGTCTATGGAGGAGCAACAGCCTTAAGTAGACCGGAATAAATGAATTTGATCACCAAGAAGCCATTTCAAGGTACCAAGTTTGAGTGGCTGGCTTGTCTAACTATCTTAACTGGCATGCCTGCTGGCAAGGTTGGTAGACTTTAGAAAAGTAAGCAATTACTAAATGTTCTGAATAAGACTCACATTGCTTTCAATCTTTTACACAGATTTTAGCAGAGATGCAGAGAAGCATATTTAGTTTCTTTAAAAAAAAGACAGACAACTCAAGAGGTAAGCTTAGATATGCAGAAAAAATGGACATAATTTTACATAGAATTAAACATAATGAATATGGTTCTAGACTGCAGGAACAAGCTGTTTAATAGCCCCCCTCCGGGCCACCCCCCAGCCATCATCACATACTTTACGCCCCTTCCAATTTTGGGTGTGATGACACCCATGGATGACATGGCA
This sequence comes from Oncorhynchus mykiss, assembly GCF_013265735.2. NCBI lineage: Eukaryota > Metazoa > Chordata > Actinopteri > Salmoniformes > Salmonidae > Oncorhynchus > Oncorhynchus mykiss. The sequence goes on from NC_048572.1 coordinate 70,438,033, forward strand.
CACAACCATTGGGAAAGGGAACGGGGGATACCTAGTCAGTCCTACAACTGAATCAATTGGTTGATGCATGCAACATCTCAGCAGGAGAATGTGACCATTGTCACGCGACAAGCAGTTGCCAGGACATGAGACTAGGGCCACGTTCGAGAGGATCAAAACCATAATGTATCATGGGTAAATTGTGACTGACTGACTGATCTACAAATAATAATGAGTAGTTATTTATGATGCAAGGTTCTTTGTAGATCAGTCAGTATGTAGTCGACTGCACTGTCAGCTCCAATGTCGAAGAAGCCCAATGGCAGGCCTCCAGCAAGACAAGTTTTACATCTCAGGCGCTTTTTCAAAGCCAGCCAAAATGCATTCCCTTGAGAGAGCTAGCAATACAAGCATTTCGCAGCACCTATGTTAACATCTGCAAATCTGTGTACGCGACCAATAAACTTTGATTTGATATCAGCATACTAATTGCTCCAATTAGGAAAGTTTGACTGTTCATCTTTAGATTTAAACACCTGCTTGTTCAGGACCCTGAGCAAGGCAGTTAACCCTCTGTTCCCCAGGCACCCAAGACCTGGATGTTGATTAAGGCAGCCCCCCGCACCGCTCTGATTCAGAGGGGTTGGGTTAAATGCGGAAGACACATTTCAGTTGAAGGCATTCAGTTGGACAACTGACTAGGTACCCCCCTTTCCCTTTCACTCTTAGAAAAAAGGGTTCCAAAAGGGTTCTTCGACTGTCCCAATTGGATTCTACATGGAAGCAAAAGGGTTCTACCTGGAACCAACAAGGGTTCTTCAAAGGGTTTTCCTATGGGGACAGCCTTTTTTTTCTAAGAATGTAGGAAGAATGTTGGTTTGCACTGTAAGTTAACTGTTTATGTATGTGTTTAGTCTTGGTACCCTAAGCCCAGCATTATCTGTAACGATTAACAGTTATAATAACAGAGACCTTTCAAATCATAATTTAGACTAATATTGATGGAAGTCAAAACCTTGCAATACACACTATTATTATCAGATTATATTTTCTTTATTTTTGAGATGTTGTTTTCCTATTCTTTATTCAATTAATCCCATTCAATTTCATGCCGGTCTTCAAAGTAGAATAAGTACATGCCATGCTAAGAATAAATACTTGCCATTATCACTAGACAACATATTTGGACACTCCATATTAGAATAATGGAGGAATGTGCTGCATAGATTTGTCACAGTTTTAATCTAAAATATATTTTTCTGAGCAACACAGACTAATGCATATAGTTTCCCCAATAAAAACACACCCTCGTTTTCCTTGTGCTTTGAGGATTCCATCTGGTGCCAAGCTGTTTTGGTCTCCGTTCCTGGTGCGATGTAATTTAGAAACCAATAACGATGGCCGTGGATATTTGTTTTGATTGTGATGACGTGTTTACCATCAACATCTCATGAATATGCATGAGGCTGCTGCTAGGTTTCATTGCTGCAATTTCCCGGAAGGGAAAAGTCTTAACTTCATAATCTCTTATTAGTGAGAGTTAAAAGAACCATCTGAACTGCCTTGAGTGTTATTCTGTTGAACATCAAAGACAATTGTTTTCCGAATATGGAGCCTCTCATAATAAATCATTTCCTGTGACACACAAACACAGGTTAAATAGAACACATGGTACACTTTCAGTCATGTTAGCCTCCAGCAGCATAAAGCCAACCACTGAGACTATCATCATCCCCCTCACCCTCATCATTTTCACTATCACCACCATCGCCATCATCACCATCCATCAACATCACTGTTGCCACCACAACAATAGTTGACATTTTGCATGTGTTCTCCCTACAGTTTTTTGTCTTTGCCTGTCTTTGCCTGTCAGTCACTTCCATTCTAAACAGCCTCATGTTAGACTAATCCCTCGCCCCCTGCCCTGCCATCCACAGGGAACTCCACAGCAGGGCATGCTTGTTTTAGTGGCAGGCTACATATAAATCCACTCTTAATCCGCTCTCTTCCTCTTTTTCCCCTGCAAATATGCCTTTCCCTTAGCTCTTGATCTCATTAGCAGTAGAGATATTCTGCTATTTAGATTCCTATTCAGGCTCTCTGCTGCAGTTTCACAGTCAATGTTGTTGAGAGTCACACTAGACCTTAGAGTACTAACAGACACAAAATACGATGACAAAACATGGCATATCACTTTCCCAATGTGCAATGTGGCTGATTTCCATGCCTTTAGCTGGAGCATAAATGATCCAGTTCGCTGAGAATGCTTTGAAAAAGCTTGGTTATACCCAAATGTGCTGGTTTCCCTCTTCTGCACCTCATCAAGGGTTCTCTCTCTTTCTCTTTGTGTCTGGCCTGTTGAGCTGTGCGGAGAGAGAAGCCTGTACAAAGAGAATCACAGATCAACCTCAGTGTTTGACAGTACATGAATACAGTCAAACACAGTAAGGCCCAAACAGGGAAGCCTCTCTCTCTACCTCAACAATAGAATCAAAAATCACATAGCGTGAGCTATAAGAAAAAATAATCCTTGCACATAATAACAAGTATTAATACTCCTCTTTCTGGCTCTTTTTCTTGTGTAGTGGTTAGCAGATTGCATCTTAAACATCAGAAGGAATGTCCTTTGCTGTTTTCTTTAACAACTGCATAATAATTCATTTATTTTAATATTAATGTATTCTTTTCAAGATAAAAGGTCACAAATATGTCTCACTTGAACATTTTCATAATGCCTGTGTTTCTAAGAACAATGTATTATCCCTATACAGATTACTCATGCTCATTCTTTGGCTCTCTCTCTGTGGATGCTCAAGATGCTACTTTGAATCAGCACCATGCACAATTACTATTTAGAACATGGTGTTGTTTCTCAGTAAGCTCTTCACTAAACACATTGTATATGAGAAAGGAATTAAGAGCATATACAGTACCAGTCAAAGGTTTGGACACACCTACTCATTTCAGGGTTTTTCTTCATTTCTACTATTTTCTACATTGTAGAATAATAGTGAAGACATCAAAACTATGAAATAACACATATGGAATCATGTAGTAACCAAAAAAAGTGTTAAACAAATCAAAATATATTTTATATGTGAGATTCTTCAAAGTAGCCACCCTTTATCTGTATTGACAGCTTTACACACTCTTGGTATTTTTGTATTTTATTAGGATCCCCATTAGCTGTTGCAAAAGCAGCAGCTACTCTTCCTGGGGTCCACACAAAACATGAAACATGACATAATACAGAACATCAATAGACAAGAACAGCTAAATATTTTTTTAAAGGCACACGTAGCCTACATATCAATACATACACAAAAACTATCTAGGTCAATAGGGGAATAATGTAGTAACCAAAAAAATGTAAAACAAATCAAAATATATGTTATATTTGAGATTCTTTAAAGTAGCCACCCTTTGCCTTGATGACAGCTTTGCACACTCTTGGGATTCTCTCAACCAGCTTCATGAGGTGGTCACCTGGAATACATTTCAATTAACAGCTGTGCATTGTTATAGGTTCATTTGTGGAATTCATTTCCTTCTTAATGCGTTTGAGCCAATCAGTTGTGTTGTTACAAGGTAGGGGTGGTGTACAGTCCATATTATGGCAAGAACAGCTCAAATAAGCAAATAGAAACAACAGTCCATCATTACTTTAAGACATGAATGTCAGTCAATACGGATACAATGTACAGATTCAATATGTGAATGGTTCGGCGAATGTGGTTGCCGGCGCTCTATCACGGGTTTAGTAACTGGGGAAGCGTTAGGGTTTTTGTGATTGCAAACTGGAAGTTTGCATGTTTTGGGGTGGGCGAGTTACGTTCCCCAGTTTCTGTGTTGTGGGTTTGTATATGTGTGTTTCAGGAAATGGCTTCCTGGATACTAAGCCGCTGATTGGTTGGCCCCATTGATGATTGGAGTTCTGACCCCGCCCTCTCATCAGGAGAACAGCTGTTTTCAGTTACCGACTCCTTTTGCAGCTTTAAAAGCCAGAGTTCCTTTGTTAGGAAGAAAGAGCTTCTTGGTTTTGTTGTTGTTCTGAATGAATTTTTGTAAACCCCTAGCATAGCTAAAGTTAGCCAGATAGCTAAAGTTAGCGATCTAGCTGATATATTTTGCAAATTCGTAACATATAATACAAATTGTCATTCATTACATATCATGCGAATTGGTTGATGGACATCCCACAAATGAATACATACCATACGAAACATAACATATCATACTAAATTGAGTGTCAAGGATTTACGTACAGAATAATTCAAGTAACAGCCAAAATACAGGAAGCACTTGAGTAAATGAGGGATACAAGGTACAGTGCCTTCGGAAAGTGTTCAGACCCCTTGACTTTATCCACATTTTGTTATGTTACAGCCTTATTCTACAATGAATGAAATAACTAAATAATCATCAGCAATCTACACACAATACCCCAAAATGACAAAGTGAAAACAGGTTTTAAGAAATGTTGCAAATGTATAAAAAGGTAAACAGAAATACCTTATTTACATAAGTATTCAGAACCTTTGCTATGAAACTCAAAATTGAGCTCAGGTGCATCCTGATTCCATTGATCATCCTTGAGATGTTTCTAAAACTTGATTGGAGTCCACCTGTGGTAAATTCAATTGATTGGACATGATTTGGAAAGGCACACACCTGTCTATATAAGGTCCCACAGTTGACAGAGCATGTCAGAGCAAAAACCAAGCCATGAGGTCAAAGGAATTATCTGTAGAGCTCTGAGACAGGATTGTGACGAGGCACAGATCTGGGGAAGGGTACCAAAAAAAAAATTCAGCATTGAAGGTCCCCAAGAACACAGTGGCCTCCAACATTCTTAAATAGATGAAGTTTGGAACCACCAAGACTCTTCCTAGAGCTAGCCGTTCCGGCCAAACTGAGCAATCTGGGGATAAGGGCCTTGGTCAGGGAGGTGACCAAGAATCCGATGGTCACACTGACAGAGCTCCAGAGTTCCTCTGTGGAGATGGGAGAACCTTCTAAAATGACAACCGTCTCTGCAGCTCTCCACCAATTAAGCCTTTATTGTAGAGTGGCCAGACGGTAGCCACTCCTCAGTTAAAGGCACATGACAGCCCGCTTGGAGTTTGCCAAAAGGCACCTGTAAAAACAAGATTCTCTGGTCTGAAGAAACCAAGATTGACCTCTTTGGCCTGAATGCCATGCATCATGTCTGGAGGAAACCTAGCACCATTCCTATGGTGAATTATGGTGGTTACTATTTTCTACATTGCAGAATAATAGTGAAGACATCACAACTATGAAATAACACATGGAATTATGTAGTAACCAAAAAAGTGTTAAACAAATCAAAATATATTTCATATTTGATTCTTCAAAGTAGCCACCCTTTGCTTTGATGACAGCTTTGCACACTCTTGGCATTCTCTTAACCAGTTTCACCTGGAATGCTTTTCCAACAGTCTTGAAGGAGTTCCCACATATGCTGAGCATGTTTTGGCTGCTTTTCCTTTACTCTGCGGTCAAACTCATCCCAAACCATCTCAATTGGGTTGAGGTCGGGTGATTGTGGAGGCCAGGTCGTCTGATGCAGCACTCCATCACTCTCCTTCTTGGTCAAATATCCCTTACACAGCCTGGAGGTGTAGTGAGTCATTGTTATGTTGAAAAGCAAATGATAGTCCCACTAATCGATGTCGGCGATGTCATCTACAAAATAGCTTCCAATACTCTACTCAGCAAACTGGATGCAGTCTATCACAGTGCCATCCGTTTTGTTACCAAAGCCCCTTATACCACCCACCACTGCGACCTGTATGCTCTAGTCGGCTGGCACTATTTGTCGCCAGACCCACTGGCTCCAGGTCATCTATAAGTCTATGCTAGGTAAAGCTCCGCCTTATCTCAGCTCACTGGTCATGATAACAACACCCACCCGTAGCACGTGCTTCAGCAGGTATATCTCACTGGTCATCCCCAAAGCCAACACCTCCTTTGGCCGCCTTTCCTTCCAGTTCTCTGCTGCCAGTGACTGGAACGAATTGCAAAAATCGCTGAAGCTGAAGACTTACATTTCCCTCACTAACTTTAAACATCAGCTATCTGAGCAGCTAAACGATCGCTGCAACTCTACATAGTCCAACTCTACATAGTCCAATATACCTACCTCATCCCCATATTGTTTTTATTTACTATTCAGCTCTTTTGCACACCAGTTTCACTACTTGAACATCATCATCTGCTCATTTATCACTCCGGTGTTAATCTGCTAAATTGTAATTACTTTGCTACTATGGCCTATTTATTGCCGTACCTCCTCACGCCATTTGCACACACTATATAGACTTTCTTTTTTTCTATTGTGTTATTGACTGTACGCTTGTTTATTCCATGTGTAACTCTGTGTTGTTTGTGTCACACTGCTTTGCTTTATCTTGGCCAGGTCGCAGTTGTAAATGATAACTTGTTCTCAACTGGCCTACCTGGTTAAATAAAGGTTAAATAAAAATAAGCACAAACCAGATGGGATGGCATATCGCTGCAGTATGCTGTGCTAGCTATGCTGGTTAAGTGTGCCTTGAATTCTAAATAAATCACAGGCAGTGTCACCAACAAAGCACCCCAACACCATCACACCTCCTCCTCCATGCTTCACAGTGGGAACCACCCATGAGTTCACCTACTCTGCATCTCACAAAATCACAGCGGGTGGAACCAAAAATGTGTGTCTGTTACTTGAACTCTGTGAAGCATTTATTTGGGCTGCAATTTCTGAGGCCGGTAACTCTAATGAGCTTATCCCCTGCAGCAGAGGTAATTCTGGGTCTTCCTTTCCTGTGGCGGTCCTCATGAGAGCCAGTTTCATCATAGCGCTGGATGATTTTTGTGGCTGCACTTGAAGAAACAAGTTCTTATGTTACGCACGCCTCTTGGAGGAGGGAACGCAACACCTTGCTACACTCAACTCCCTGTGGAGTGACTGTAGGTGCAGGTAAGGATAACAGAGGCAGAATATATTACCGTTAACAGGGAATTTATTTCCTTCACACGGTAATTTGGGGAAAAGGGGCTGGATGGAACCAAAGCAAAGAAAGTCAAAGTTAGAGAGCCCCCTCTCCTACCTTACCTACCTACCCACAACTTACCTAACTAGCACCAACTGGCACACTAACCAAAATACAGGGGATGGTCCTCCCTGTTCTTATCTAGTGTGCATAGACATAGCACATACTACGGGTATGTGTATGCCCACAGGCCTCTTGCCTAAGCACTCCCAAGGTGCCTTCCCCTTCCCCCCTGGGAACAAATTAAAAAGAATAATACAAACTTAAAGTGAACCATTTCACTAAGCAAAAACACAGTCCTATGGCATACACAAACGTCTGCAGGACAGGCTGCAAAATACGTAGGGTTATGGTTAAGTTTAGGAGTTGGGTTCAGGTTAGGGTTAGCGGAAGGGTTAAGGTAAGGGCAGTGGTGGAAACCAATTGTCATAGTTGAGTAGAAGTATAGATACCTTAATAGAAAGTTACTCAAATAAAAGTGAAAGTCACCCAGTAAAATACTACTTGAGTAAAAGTCTAAAAGGATTTGGTTTTATATATACTTAAGTATGAAAAGTAAATGTAATTGCTAAAATATACTTAAGTACAAAAGTAGAAAGTAAAAGTATAAATAATTTTAAATTCCTTATATTATGCAAAGCAGATGCACCATTTTCTTGTTTTTAAAATATACGCATAGCCAGGGGCACACTCCAACACTCAGACATTATTTACAAAAGATGCATTTGTGTTTAGTGAGTCCGCCTGACCATAGGAAGTAGGGATGACCACGTGTTCTCTTGATAAGTGAGTGAATTTCAACATTTTCCTGTCCTGCTAAGCATTCAAATGTAATAAGTACTTTGGGTTGTCAGGAAAAATTTATGGAATAAAAAGTACAATATTTTCTATAGGAATGTAGTGAAGTTTACTATGTTGCGTCTAGTCTATGAGACCAGGCTGAAATATTTGATGCTCAATATGCCATTGATTAACAACAAATATGCACATGCATTATTGATGTTCGCATTATTAAAATGAAATCAATATAAAACTGCCATATCATTTTGCTGACACCTCCATAAGGACATTACTGTGATCTTCAACCTTTAACTTCTTTTGTTGGGGAGTCATCTCTACATTGCACACTTTAAGACAGCAACTCTCTGCAATGCTCTATCTCAGGGTTTCCCAAACTCGGTCCTGCGGCCCCCCCCCCCCCCCCCCCCCCCCCCATTCACATTTTAGTTTTGACCCAGGACTACACAGCTGATTAATAATCAAAAGCTTGATGAGGAGTTGAATATTTTAATCAGCTGTGTAGTGCTAGAGCAAGAACCAGCTGAGAGCAGAAACCCTGTGTATATTCCATTATATGAGAACATTGCCCCCTGCTGATGTACACCAGCAAATACTATATACAAAAAACAGAAGACTAAATAACGTTTCAAAAACTGGCTGATTGGCTGATCAAATCCTACGACCTATCACATATCCTTGGACTTATTCCATATACTGGAACCTTAAAAAGGAAAGAGTGAAAACCAGCAGTGATGTGGTCTTCCAAAGCTGTGACTGAATAGGTGTAGGATATAATGACTATGTACTAGTTTCGAATACACTAGTAAAATGCAATTGAATGGTTATTCCTCAAACGTCTCATTGCTCAAACTTCAGTAGGCTAACAGATATGACCTTCAACAAATGACCAAAGGCATATACAAGGAGCTGGAAGCATGCTGCTTAGAGACCAATCATACCAATAGATACGCATGTTCTTATAGGCCCCACATAGCTCTTCCTTCAATGAGTACCACATACTGTTTCACCCTTAGGCCTTGTGTCACAGACAATAATACAAGCTCTAATATTATTACTGATGGAGATTTATGAAAACAGCCATTAAACATAATGGTCTGTGGACCACAATAAATGGGTAACAAAGCCCCTAATGAGCAGAATCGGTATTCCAGGAGCAGCACCACCTCCAACCAACGCAGTTAATCTGTATTCAAACAGTCTGTCATGTCAGATGAAAGCATTCAATTAGTAGTCAATTCTATTCAGTATCCCCCATCATGCCATCCATTTAGATTCTCTCTCAGCGCATGAGATAGATCGCTGCCAGACAGACAGTTGCGTTGTCCAGGATCAGCCCTGATGAGAGTAAGGGGACCCCTGCTGTGAACAAACTGTGAAAACAAGTGTTTTATTGTAATCAGGAGTACGGTGGATTGGTATTATGGTAAAATGGGGGACCCTGTAAAACAACACGTTTCATTGCACCTATTCGGTGTGACAATAAAAAAATGAAATACAAATAAATTATACCCCCCCTCACTCCCTGCCTCGTGGCTGTCGATGTGACTAGACAGCAGGTTGAAACGGCATCCTTTTCAGTCTTAGGCCTGAGATTAAAAAGTAAAAAAATCCAGCGAAGAGATGAAACATCCTCCCTATGCTTTGAATTGGAGCATCATGCTGGGGGTTTAGCACAGACCCACAGCGTGACGCATGTCCCCTCACCAGGTGTTCTAAGTAGAGATGAGCATCTGATTTAATTTTTACTCTACCACCTACATGCTTCTTTTGCTGGATGTATTAGCTTTCGCACAATAGCTTCTATCCTGTTAATTTAAGTTAACGCACAAAGGCAGAGTATCAGAGTATCAAGCTAAAGCAACACCAGATTTGACTGAAGTTATGGCACTGACCTTCCATGGCCTTAAAGGGATAGTTCACCCAAATTTCAAAATGACTTACCTTGTAAGCAATCCATGGACAAGTATGACAGCAATCCATCCTTTTATTTAGTTTCCCTGGCACTGTTTCCACATGCTAATGTTTTAGCATTTGTGGCACAAATCCCATTCAAGTCATGGGACCGACATTAGCATTTTCATCAAAGAATCTAAAAATGGGCCTCCCGGGTGGCGCAGTGGTTAAGGGCGCTGTACAGCAGCGCCAGATGTGCCACCAGAGACTCTGGTTTCACGCCCAGGCTCTGTCGTAACCGGCCGTGACCGGGAGGTCCGTGGGGCGAAGCACAATTGGCCTAGCGTCGTCCGGGTTAGGGAGGGGCTGTCCGGTAGGGATATCCTTGTCTCATCACGCACCAGCGACTCCTGTGGCGGACCAAGGTTGCCGGGTGCACAGTGTTTCCACCGACATTGGTGCGGCTGGCTTCCGGGTTGGATGCGGCTGTGTTAAGAAGCAGTGCGGCTTGGTTGGGTTGTGTATCGGAGGACGCATGACTTTCAACCTTCGTCTCTCCCGAGCCTGTACGGGAGTTGTAGCGATGAGACAAGATAGTAGCTACTAAACAATTGGATACCACGAAAACGGGGTAAAATTCAAAAAAATAATAATAATAAGATATTAAAAAATGATTGTGAAGCTCAAGTCAATGATAGTTGTTTTGAACATGATGTGTAAAATGCTAATATCGGTCCAATGACTTGAATGGGATTTGTGTCACAAATGCTAAAACGTTAACATGTCAAAACAGTGACAGGGAAACTAAACCAAAGCATGGATTGATGTCATACCTTGTCAATAGACTGCTGACAGGGCAAGGAAACCAATATATCATTTTGTAATTTGGGTGAACTATCCCATCAAGGTCAACTTCTGAGTTTATGAAAGCAGCATTACCATTACCATAAGACGATTCTTAACACCCATAGCTACTGAGTTCCTATAGATGTTTGATTGACCTCTTACCTCTGAGGAGCTTTGCAGGTTTCGTTTCCAGAGAGAACATTGGAGTAGAGGTATCAATCGTCACGCTGAAATGAAATGAGTGAGTTGATAGAATAAAGACATGTATTAGGTCTATATGATCTAATTAGCACAAGTCCTCTGTAGCTTATAGCTCAGTAGTCCATAGATGTAGGCCGAAGGGACAAGTGCATAAAGGTCAGGGCAAATCAAATCAGGAGGGATACAGTGGGATTCCACTCTAGTGGAGATAGGTCAGGCCAAGGTCAAAGTTCACTCAACAGAGCCTGGGCAGCTTCGGCTCAGCGCTGTCAGGTCCTGACCCTGTTCAACATGCTCAGAATCAGAACTGATGGCTCCCCACTGGTGCTAGGTCGGGGAAGATAAACAGAGAAGAGAAGATGCATGGCCTATGCACACAATGCAAATATGGTTAGGCCTACGTGGGTGCAAAGATCAGAGGCAGTTGCATGAAACAGCAAAAATTTAAAACCAAGTATGAGCAGAAAAGTAGAGACAACTTAAACCATTAGGTAAAACATTTTCAATATTAAATTATTAACCTATCATCATTAATATAATAGTTTATTTACAATGTACTAATAAAGCTAATGGTTTATTTTTATTTTCTTGTTTTTGGCAAAAAGTAAACATCCAGAGAGCCTCTGTTATACACAACCCCTGCTATGGACAACATCATAAGTGACTTGGACACTAGGTTCCACACCACCAAATTGTAAAATAATTTTCTGCTGTTCTGAAAGTTGGGCAGATTAGTGAGGATAAAGTCCCTTCTGTGTGCCAACCACTGATCATGAAGTATTCCAGAGATTTTGCACCTGAGTTTCAAAATGAAGTAAGACACCTGAACACTGTATATGATGCCACTTTCCCCCCTAACTTGTTCCCTCTTGGTCTCCTGAATGTAAGATGCAGCTACAAAGCATTTTTGGAGAAGTCTGCATTGCTTTACGTATATTTTGTACACTGCCTGTGACTGTTGCTGGTGGCGAGAGAGCTTTCAGTAAGCTAAAACGAATTTTTAAAAATATTTGATGTCCACTATGTCCCAGGACAGGCTTTGCAGCCTTGCCATGCTTTCCTTTGAAAGTCAGTTAGCTAGAAAGCTGGACTTCAAAGACTTGATCAGTGACTTTGCTAGCAAGAAGGCTCGGAGCTGGGCTCTTGGTGAGTAAGACTGAGCAAGGGCCAGTGATAACTGTTAAATGGCATGGCTATGGATATTGGATCACTACACACATGATGCCCAAAGGCTGAGAACAAGACAGAACAAGATATATCTAAAAGTAATGGCTGGATTGCCATACAATTGGTTGTGCACAATCAAGACCCCAAGTGGGAGAAACCTATTGATTTGGTGACCACTTGACCTTTCCTCTAGCGCCATCATCAGGCCTTTTCATTTCCATTTCGCTTTCCATTTTCCATTTCCACTTTTACAGCTGCTTATTTTCTAGCTGGTATGTATACTAGATAGATACTAGATACTATAATAGTTCAAAAATCTGCTGCTGATTTTTATTATTTTGCTTGTTATATCATTCTATAGATGATAATGTTAATTTATTTTAATTGAAAAGGTTCATGTATATTTAAGTTATATTTATTTTAAGTTATACATTAATGTTAATAGAATTTTCCATAAAAATGACATTTAGACTGTAAAAGATGGCCTTTAGCACATTTCTTATAGAGGGTATCAGTCTTGCATCAAATAGTGAATTCCACTGCAGAATTTTGCATGCATGTCTGCACATTGTTATATTTTCACTGCTCACTGTCAGTAAATATCGTACAGTAAATCTTGGATTACAGGAGAGTTGCAAGCCTGCAAATGTAGAGTTATTTAAAGCTTTGATTTAGTTCTGGTGGTGTGGTTACAGCAATTGCGCAGGGTTGGTGTGGCCTGTGGTGGCGGGGCCCAATGTGATATATTTTCATGGGGCCCAAAATCCCTGGCGGTGCCCCTGACCATGGAAGTTCCAGTGTAATTAAATGTATGTTCAAAACCATATGTTTTCAAATCGTCAAATTCAATTTAAGAAATTGTTCAAGTCAGGGAATTTATTCACAGAGATGGTAGTCAATGTACAATATCTGGTATTTGTAGAGAGGATAATTTCATAATGTAAAGAAATTTAAGAACAATGAAAAATGTGCCACACCTGTTGGGGGCAGTATCAAAACATGGGAGTACAGAGAAGGGAATTCAACCAATCAGGTGCCAGTTTAGCGATGCCCTGTCAAGATGTTCACCATCAAAACAAGATTGTTTTATCCAGGTAGTGCGTCAGATCAATTTACGACTGCACAGAAATGTAAACCATTTTGGTAAGGTTTATATTATATTGGTCGTGGTACTAGAAGTGAGTTGATTTATAGTTTATACTGACTGTACACCATATTTTGCTGTGTAGTAACGTTATCTCGAAATCGCCATTTTAACTTGGTTGTGCGGCCGCTGTCAGGTAGCTAGCTCAGCTGGAACTGTAACGTTAGTTAGCTAACCGCTGGGTAACGTTAGCTCACTATTTCAGACGTTGACCTAGCTAGTACTACGAGTTTTCAAAATAGTATGCTACTATAATTGTCTAATATGCTTAGTTACCATACGTGATTGGCAGTTCGTTGTAGCTAGCCTGTTTTAAAGTTACAAAGTAAGCTAACTAGCCTAGTTGGCGGAACCAATCAGCTTATCAACACTAACGCTACTGGCTAACGTTAGCTAAAGGACGTTATTTACAACAACCAAACTGGACAAAACGTTGGATTTGGTCGGGTTTAAGTCGGGCTCAGCGGGTTCGCTGACCCCACAGAAGAAGATGAAGAAGAGGAAGGAGCTTAATGCATTGATCGGACTTGGGGACAGTAAAAGGAAGAAAACCAAGAAGGGGTCCGGCCACAGGCTCCTACGAACCGAGCCCCCAGACTCAGAATCCGAATCAAGTTCAGATGAAGAGGAATTCAGCAACCTTGGTACTGTCGCTGCTTTCGGGAAGTAAGTGATCAAACTTGTACTTAGTCTCAGTAAACCTGTAGAATTATGTTTATTAATGATGCATGAGTGTGACTGTAAAATATTAATGCAAACTATGTGTTTCTAATTAATCATAGGATAAGTTACGTGCAGTGTTGCAATGTCTGCTATCCCTTGATCCTGTTCATCATACTGGCTGCCTGTGTTATGGCTTGTGCCGGGCTGCTATGGATGCAGATTGCTCTGAAAGAAGACCTTGACTCCCTCAAAGAAAAGCTGCATACTAGTAAGCCATCAGATAAGACCTGTCATCTATTTTGTTTAACCTTATTAGCCAACTAGTCTAGCTAGCTGGCTGGCTCGCTAACTTTGTCATTTGAAACAGGCTCGCTACCATGAACAATTGTTTTATTTAACTAGGCAAGTCAGTTAAGAAACAATTCTTATTTACAATGACGGCCTAGGGACAGCCTTGTCGACATATTAGCTCGGGGATTCGATCTAGCAACCTTTCGGTTACTGGCCCAACGCTCTAACCACTAGTCTACCTACTAGCATGCTATCTGTCACCTGCCAACCTTCAGACACAGCCTTTTGGGTTAAATCAAGAATTCAGTTACAATTACAATTCAGTTACTCTTGTGGCTACACACTAACCCTAGTTTACCTTGTAATAAAGAGTAGGGTAACCTTTGCACAGCCATCACTTATTGCTGAGTTTTACAATCAAACAACCCAGTAACTGCAGTTTTAGTAAATTGTTATTCACTTGATGTATCTTCTCTCCACAGTGGAATCCAGCCAGAAAGTGTCATCACATGAAATACCAAAACTAAGTGAAGATCTGAAGATGAAACAGAGAAAGCTGGAGGATATTGAAAGTGGAGACAAGGGTCTGAACAAACTGTGGTCCAACCTTACGGAGATGAACAGAAAGGTAAAGTTGTTTTAGTGAAGGGAAAGTGTTATCCCATCCACCCCCGTTATGTACACACAAAAGTGTAATCATTCATGGCCATTCATATGCAACCTGCCACACCATGGCAGGTTGAATTGAGGTTGAGGTTAAGAATTCCAAACTTGGAAAAAGTGGGTGTCTCTAAGCTCAGCGTGAATGTGAAGTGAAATGTGTTTCCCAAGTGTAATTGAATGTTCTGCTCCATTCCATTAGATCAGTTTGCTGGACTCTGCAGTGAACCACCTAAAGGCCAACATCAAATCAGCCTCAGACTTGATCAACCTTCCAACTACAGTTGAAGAGCTCCAAAAGGTAAAACAGTTTTCAGATTAAGAAGTAGTGGACATACAGTGAGGCAAAAAAGTATTTAGTCAGCCACCAATTGTGCAAGTTCTCCCACTTAAAAAGATGAGAGGCCTGTAATTTTCATCATAGGTACACTTCAACTATGACAGACAAAATGAGGGGGAAAAAATCCAGAAAATCACATTGTAGGATTTTTAATGAATTTATTTGCAAATTATGGTGGAAAATAAGTATTTGTTCAATAACAAAAGTTTCTCAATACTTTGTTATATACCCTTTGTCATTGCCAACAGAGGTCAAATTTTGGCCCATTCCTCCATGCAGATCTCCTCTAGAGCAGTGATGTTTTGGGGCTGTTGCTGGGCAACACGGACTTTCAACTCCCTCCAAAGATTTTCTATGGGGTCGAGATCTGGAGACTGGCTAGGCCACTCCAGGACCTTGAAATGCTTCATACGAAGCCCGGGCGGTGTGTTTGGGATCATTGTCATGCTGAAAGACTCAGCCACGTTTCATCTTCAATGCCTTGCTGATGGAAGGAGGTTTTCACTCAAAATCGCACGATACATGGCCCCATTCATTCTTTCCTTTACACGGATCAGTCGTCCTGGTCCCTTTGCAGAAAAACAACCCCAAAGCATGATGTTTCCACCCCCATGCTTCACAGTAGGTATGGTGTTCTTTGGATGCAACTCAGCATTCTTTGTCCTCCAAACACGACAAGTTGAGTTTTTACCAAAAAGTTATATTTTGGTTTCATCTGGCCATATGACATTCTCCCAATCTTCTTCTGGATCATCCAAATGCTCTCTAGCAAACTTCAGACGGCCCTGGACATGTACTGGCTTAAGCAGGGGGACACGTCTGGCACTGCAGGATTTGAGTCCCTGGCGGCGTAGTGTGTTACTGATGGTAGGCTTTGTTACTTTGGTCCCAGCTCTCTGCAGGTCATTCACTAGGTCCCCCCGTGTGGTTCTGGGATTTTTGCTCACCGTTCTTGTGTTCATTTTGACCCCACGGGGTGAGATCTTGCGTGGAGCCCCAGATCGAGGGAGATTATCAGTGGTCTTGTATGTCTTCCATTTCCTAATAATTGCTCCAACAGTTGATTTCTTCAAACCAAGCTGCTTACCTATTGCAGATTCAGTCTTCCCAGCCTGGTGCAGGTCTACAATTTTGTTTCTGGTGTCTTTTGACAGCTCTTTGGTCTTGGCCATAGTGGAGTTTGGAGTGTGACTGTTTGAGGTTGTGGACAGGTGTCTTTTATACTGATAAGTTAAAAACAGGTGCCATTAATACAGGTAACGAGTAGAGGACAGAGGAGCCTCTTAAAGAAGAAGTTAAGGTCTGTGAGAGCCAGAAATCTTGCTTGTTTGTAGGTGACCAAATACTTATTTTCCACCATAATTTGCAAATAAATTCATAAAAAATCCTACAATGTGATTTTCTGGATTTTTTTTCTTCTCGTTTTGTCTGTTATAGTTGAAGTGTACCTATGATGAAAATTACAGGTCTCGTCTTTTTAAGTGGGAGAACTTGCACAATTGGTGGCTGACTAAATACTTTTTGCCCCACTGTATTTGTTTAGAATTACTGCCAATTTACCATTATTTGCGTCAAACACAAATGTTTTTTTTTGCAGAGTGTAGCTACAATCGGCAGCACGTTAACCAGTGTGCAACATGATGTCCAGACAATGCAGACAACCCTTGCGGACCAGAAGAAAGAAATGGATGATCTAAAGATGACTATGGTAAAGAAAATAGAAATACTAGCTTCCTTTACAGCCCATTTTCTTCAGCTTGTACCTGCACAGTTAGCGTTAGAGTACCAGTTAGTCGTGTCAGTGGCCAAATGCATGAGCTGCAGAATGATCTCAATGAGAGATTATACAACTTCTAGTTATGCAGCGATTTTAGTACCAAAATATTGTATTTTAATTCCATCACTTTAAATTTATATTAGGATATTGAATTTGAATGGAATATTTTTGCATTTACAATGTACAATTTAAATCATGAAATTCAGCAATTGAACTTTTATTTCCTGATTTTAAAACTGAATTTAATGAATATTGCATTCAGTGAATTTTTTACATGTACATTCAAATTCAATATTTATAAATTCAGTTTAAATATGGTAGATATTAGTCATTGTGTGAGCATCCAGTTTACAAATTATTATTTCAAGTTAATCAAAGTTTCATATATTCAACTTCTCAGATGTTTTCAAATGTAATTCTATATATTCAGATTCAAAACCAGAGACAACATCCTGGTACTTTGCCAGCCAGGAAAGGTAGAGGAGAACCGATAGAATCAAACTCTGTGGTAAATAGATGCTTCTGGCAGTTTCTGAAGCCAATGTGGCATGTTGAATTTATTTTCTAACTATGAATTTGGCTCTAGTGTTTTAACCGTTTTGGCTATAAGCTATTCTGACCCATTCCTAAAAGCTAAGACTCTGGAACATGGGTGTGCCTTCTGTTCCCTGCTTTGATGATCACAGACTGTGTAATACACATAATTTGGCCCCCATAAGAATATAGTTGAATAGCCCTTCTAAGGATAGCCTTTCCACTCCCTATTTAATCTAGCTCTTGTGACTGACTGGGATCGAACCAGGTCTCCTGCATGTCACAAGACTGTGTTAGCCCAGTAAGCTAAAGCCTATACTGGGGTCGTTCCACAAAATTAGAGCCTTTAGCATCCCTTTGAGTAAAAATTGTGCACCAATATAGAATTTTTAAAAGCCTGTAATATACAATGAAGTGCCTTTTTAATATACCAGTAGACCACATGGAGAATTTATTTAATCACATTTTTATATCAGTAAATGCTTACTAAAGTGCTAAAATTCTGTCCCTCCGTGCACCCTCTGACTTCTAAAGTGTCCTGCACAGCCTGTGATCATTATTTGGTATTTTATTAGGATCCCCATTAGCTGTTGCAAAAGCAGCAGCTACACTTCCTGGTGTTCAAATGAAACATGACATAATACAGAACAGATAAGTGGACAAGAACAGCTCAAGGCAGAACGACATATATATATTTTTTAAAGGCACACGTAGCCTACATATCAATGCATACACACAAATCTAGGTCAAATAGCGAAGAGGTGTTGTGCCGTGAGGTGTTGCTTTATCTGTTTTTTTTAAACCAGGTTTGCTGTTTATTTTAGCAATATAAAATGGAACGGAGTTCCATGCAATAATGGCTCTATAATACTGTATGCGTTCTTGAATTTGTTCTGGATTTGGGGACTGTGAAAAGACCTCTGGTGGCATGTCTGGTGGGGTAAGTGTGTGTGTCAGAGCTGTGTATAAGTTGACTATGCCAACAATTTGGGAATTTTCAACACAATGTTTCTTATACAAAGAAGTGATGCAGTCAACTCTTACATCGCTCGCACTCACCAACGAGCGTCTGCGTTGCCAAGGGCTAAAATAGAAGTCAGTTCTATTTGTGACGCAGATCGCGCTGCAAGTCCTGCCTCTCCCATCTCCTCATTGGTTTTAAGAAGCAGATACCCACGTGCCATCTCCTCATTGGTTATACACACGTGAATGACTGAAAGACGAATGAGGTCAGTGGCGGTAATGCACCTAATTTATGAAAGTTGCCAATCGCAATATAAAGTTGAGAAGAAAAACCCTAGAAGGAGGAGAGATGACCGTTTTATGTGTGGATTAATTGTCGGAGTAGAGGACCTTGTACATTTCAAGTAAAATAACAACTCAATGTTTATATCCCAGGACAAATTAGCTAGCAACCACAAGCTAGCTAAATAAAGCAAAGTAGCTAGCAAGTGCAAGCTAACTAGCTAAATTGCCATAAATGTTTAAGGCTTTTCGACCTGTCCTCAAATGAATGTAATTGGTTCAGAGTTTGATATTTTAACCTGCGTGTTGTGATTGCGTTTGGTGTGGGGGGACAAAATAAATGTATGCATGATGGCGCACGTGCGCAGCCAGTTTGGGTTCCGTTAGCCAAGAGAGGCTGACATGCATAATATTTATATCAGCTCTCTGATTGCAATGAAGAGCAAGATGTGCCACTCTGTTCTGGGCCAGCTGCAGCTTAACTAGCTATTTCCTTGCAGCACTGGACCATAAGACTGGACAATAATCAAGAATAGACAAAACTAGAGCCGGTGTGTGGAGTCAAAAAAACAGAGCATCTATTTATTACAGACGGACCTCTCACCCATCTTTACAACCATTGAATCTATATGTTTTGACCATGACCGTTTACAATCTAAGGTAACACCAAGTACTTAAGTCTCTTCAACTTGGTCAACAGCCACACCATTCATTACCAGATTCAACTGAGGTCTAGAACTTAAGCAATGATTTGTACAAAATTCAATGCTCTTAGTTTTAGAGATGTTCAGGACCAGTTTATTACTGGCCACCCATTCCAAAACAGACTGCAACTCTTTAAGGGTTTCAGCGACTTTATTAGTTGTGGTTGCTGATGCTTATGTGGTTGAGTCATCAGCATACATGAACACAGATGCTTTGTTCAGTGGCAAGTCATTGGTAGCCTATTGCGGACAGTCTGAGCACTGATGGAGGGATTGTGCGTTCCTGGTGTAACTCGGGCAGTTGTTGTTGCCATCCTGTACCTGTCCCGCAGGTGTGATGTTCGGATGTACTGATCCTGTGCAGGTGTTGTTACACGTGGTCTGGCACTGCAAGGATGATCAGCTGTCCATCCTGTCTCCCTGTAGCGCTGTCTTAGGCGTCTCACAGTATGGAAATGGCTATTTATTGCCCTGGCCATATCAGCAGTCCTCATACCTCCTTGCAGTATGCCTAAGGCACGTTCACGCAGATGAGCAGGGACCCTAGGTATCTTGTTGTTTTGTTTTTCAGAGTCAGTAGAAAGGCCTCTTTAGTATCCTATGTTTTCAGAACTGTACCTACTGTCTGTAAGCTGTTAGTGTCTTAATGACCTTTCCACAGGTGCATGTTCATTAATTATGGTTCATTGAACAAGCATGGGAAACAGTGTTTAAACCCTTTACAATGAAGATCTGTGAAGTTATTTGGATTTTTACGAAATATCTTTGAAAGAGGGTCCTGAAATAAGGATGTTTCTTTTTTTGCTGAGTTTATGCATGTTTTTATGTTGTATTGTTACAGGACGTAACTCACCTGAGAGAGGTTGTGAGCGAGGTTAACACGACCCAGACACTGTACCACGCATGGACCGGTGACCAGATCCACAGTCTCCACACCTCTGTGTCCAACCTCACTCAGAGGGTGTCTTTTATAGAGCAGGGCTCTGCCCAAACAACACAATTCAGTGTGAGTAATGGGTTGGAAGTGGGTCATGTTTCTGTCAAGGCACACAGAAGATAAGATACAGACTCGTAGAGTAGTATGTAGCAAGAGCTGCTTGACCCTCGGTGGCTATGTGCCTAGATAAGTTCTGTTGTTATTGTTCTAATGTCGAAATGCATTTTACATTGTAACATTCATGATTCCTAGTTACACACCAACAATTGTTATAATCACTTCATGCTAAAAAAAAGTAAAATAATATAAAACTAAAGGTATCTTTCAACCTATTTAAGGACCTTGTGGAGGTCGTTGAACCAGTGCCCGTCAGTGGAGATGCAACCGTACCAGTAAAGGACCCAGTTACAGAGCGAGACACCAATGCAGATGGAATTAACGCAGCAACTTCAGAAGCTACACATGGTATAATAAGATCAGACAGGAGCGCTTATTTGTCCATGACATTTTCATAAGAAATAAGTATAGTGAAGTACAATGTTACCTGTGGATGACTGTCCTGTTCTTTCTCCTCCACAGGTTCAAAGCCAACAAGACGTCCACGGTTTTTGACATCAAATCGCTCCAAGAGAGAGTCTGGAATAGAAAACTTTAAAACTGTGTCATTTCCTGGAGTTAACTCTTTGAAAGGTATTGGATAAACGTTTAGTTATGAAGTTTCATATCTGTGATCATACATCAAAATCTTAGTCATATACAGAGTATCCTGCATCTACAATTAAGGAGAAATGCAGATATGAATCTCTGATTGACAGTGTGCTTGAGCAAGGAATGCGTACATTTTAATTTGTGGCCAATGAACAATTACCTGAAACTTCTACTTCTACTAGATCTCAATGAGCTCTTTGAGCACACAGGGACCGACCCCACCTCTCAGGGAATGTCTTACCAAGTCCTGAGGAAACTCTTTGACACCGCAACACCAGACCACCGTAGCCTGGAACGCTACGACAAAGACGGGGACCAGAGGTTCTCACTGGCTGAACTAAAAGCTGCTGCAGGTCTGTGAGAAGAACTGGCTGAGGCTGCAGAGCACAGTATTGAACAGGGAGAGGTCATCTCTGTTGTTTGTGTATGTGCCTCACAGTAATGATGGCTGCACTTTTATTGAACTGAGTATTTAATAACAAGCTGAATGTGGAACAGTGGAACTGGCATGCTCCCCTACACACTTAAGCTACAGTCAGCTACCCAGATAGGTTTGTTTCTTATTATTTGGCAAAACAGTTTACAAAATGTACATTTCCGAAATCACATTTTTTGATTGATGACAAGTGAAGTTGATGTGAAATGAATGGTTGAATAGGGACATCATGACTTAACCAAAATATAACTTATCAGAATCTAGTACCTACCACAAACTTTCCCATTTAGGTAAGTTCAGTTAGTCTTTGCTTATTGCTTGTTTTGTTTAGTGTCTTGAGTTATTTTCTGCATTTTATTGTAACACCGAGACTAAACGTATCCTTAACCCATTTTTTATTAAGTCTGCAAAATTCTAAGGGCTATAAACATGCTCTTTTAACTAGTTTGAGTCACCTTGAAATATTAACTCCTGAAGCATATGTAGAAATAATACAATGTTAATGGATTCATACAAGTGGAGTGTTAGCTTCAATTTGCTGTATATTAGTGTTGTGTGTAGTACAGATGAAGAGACAGAAGTAGGCACCCCTGGTTGTGATAATGTAACAGGTAGTTATAGAAGCACTGATCTCTCTCAACTTAACCTTGTTCTTTTGTGTGGGCCGTTACATTCTAAAATGCAAATGTACAAATCAGGACATGTCTACTCACTCAACACTGTTGTATTATGTAAATATGGTAGACTTTTTAATATGGCATCCTGTAAGATTGACCTGTTTGGGGGGGGGCTGCATAGAGGTCTGTAGAAAATCCTCAGCATAGTACTTTAATGGAAATGATTGTATTAAGTTGTGCTTTGCATGTTGCTAATAATATAACTGTCTAATGTATCGATTTTAACATAGAGGACTGTTTGAGGGTAATTTGGCTCTGCAGGATAATCGGGTGGAGTTCTGGAACAAAAAATTAGGGCAAACAGATTTAGAATTGCCATTTTGGTTTCCGACAGGAATATTGTTCCTATAAAGCTATGTGCTTTGGGGATACTGTGGGGATTTTATGAACGTGTTGTGTGAGCACTAATTAAAGTGAAAATGTGGATTACAAGGATTTGACAATCTATTTAGTTTCCATACTTTCAAATGTTAGTATTCTAGTGAAGGTTATTTATAAAGGACTGTTGTTTTTGTTTTGGAATAATGTGTATCATGTAGGCCCACCAGTATGCTCCAAGGTTCCGATAATGACGACCATACACCATAAACGGCATAAACGGTTTGTTTGTGCATTTGGTCTCAGCTGTGATTGTATATTCATTGTGCAACCACAGCAGACACTAAGTTGGTGTGCATTTAACCATGGGGTTGATTTGTGTTGAGGGCTCCAGAAATGAGAATTGAGGATTTGGCTCCCAACATTTTTTTTAATAAGTGCTGATAGTACAGTATTTCATACGCATGGTGCTTTCTGCATGTGTGTAACATTAGAAAAACAGCATTTACCACAAGAGCAAGTTTTATATACAGTACCAGTAAAGGTTGGACACCTACTTTTAATTTTTTACTATTTTCTACAATGTAGAATAATAGTGCAAACTATGAAATAACACACAATCATGTAATAATCAAAAGTTTAAACAAATGAAGGTATATTTCATATTTGAGATTCTTCAAACTAGCCACCCTTCACCTTGATGACAGCTTTAAACACTCTTGGCATTCTCTCAACCAGTTTCATGAGGAATGCTTTTCCAACATATGCTGGGCACTTGTTGGCTGCTTTTCCTTCACTCTGCGGTTCAACTCATCCCAAACCATATTAATTGGGTTGAGGCCAGGTCATCTGATGTATCACTCTTCTTCTTGGTCAAATAGCCCTTACACAGCCTGGAGGTGTGCTTTGCGTGAATGTCCTGTTGAAAAACAAATGATAGTCCCACTAAGCACAAACCA
The DNA here is from genome assembly GCF_013265735.2 of Oncorhynchus mykiss. Taxonomy (NCBI): domain Eukaryota; kingdom Metazoa; phylum Chordata; class Actinopteri; order Salmoniformes; family Salmonidae; genus Oncorhynchus; species Oncorhynchus mykiss. The sequence goes on from NC_048572.1 coordinate 70,461,377, forward strand.
GATGGGATGGCGTATTGCTGCAGAATGCTGTGGTAGGCATGCTGGTTAAGTGTGACTTATTCTAAATAAATCAAGGACAGTGTCACCAGAAAAGCACCATCACACCTCCATGCTTCACGGTGGGAACTACACATGCAGAGATCATCCGATAACCTGCTCTGCGTCTCACAAAGACACGGTGGTTGGAACCAAAAATCTAATTTGGATTTATCAGACCAAAGGACAGTGCCTTAAATTCCAAAGATTGACTTACCTTCATGTCTTAAAGTAATGATGGACTGTTGTTTCTCTTTACTTATTTGAGCTGTTCTTGCCATACTATGGAATTGGTATTTTACCAAATAGGGCTATCTTCTGTATACCACCGCTGCCTTGTCACAACACAACTGATTGTCTCAAACGCATTAAAGAAAGAAGTTATACAAATTAACTTTTAACAAGGCACAGCTGTTAATTGAAATGCATTCCAGCTGATTACCTCATGAAGCTGGTTGAGAGAGTGCCAAGAGTGTGCAACGCTGACAGTCAAGGCAAAGGATGGCTACTTTGAATCTCAAATATACAAGGAGAGTGATGGAGTGCTACATCAGATGACCTGGCCTCCACAATCACCCGACCTCAACCCAATGAGTTGGACCGCAGAGTGAAGGAAAAGCAGCCAACAAGTGCTCAGAATATGTGGGAACTCCTTCAAGACTGTTGGAAAAGCATTCCTCATGAAGATGGTTGAGAGTGCAAAGCTGTCAACAAGGAATGGGTAGCTACTTTGAAGAATCTCAAATATAAAATCTATTTTGACTTGGTTACCGCATGATTCCATGTGTTATTTCATAGGTTGGATGTCTTCACTATTATTCTACAATGTAGAAAATAGTAAAAAAAAATAAAGAAAAACCCTTGAATGAATAGCTGTGTCCAAACATTTGACTGGTACTATAGACATAACTGTACAAGACAACACTTAGACATTCAAAATCCTCAACAAAGGTTTGTCATTGACAGAGGAAAGAAGCTGGCTCCTTTGCAACTTTGCAATTTTATTTACAATCTGGAGAAACATTGACCCTATTCGGTTCAAAAGGACCCAGCAATTTTAAGCAAGGGCCCCTTTAGCCCTCCAGTCTCTTGACAGCAAGTGGAGCAGCTCTTCTTCATCCTCCTCATCGCTTCCCCGGGAGTCTTCCTGGTCTTCGGTCTTCTCCTTCACAACCTTCTTCACCACATCTTGCTTATCTCTCAATACCTCAACCCTCCGGTAACATTCGATTTGCTCATCGATTTCATCAATCTGACGCTCAAAACGTCCCTCCTCGTCATCCTCGGCTACAATGGCCTCTGATTTAGTGTTCACCTGCCGCATTTCCTTTTGGAACTCTTCCCACTCCTTATCCATTTGATCTTTTGGAGCGTCAACATTGCGGACTTTGGCATCTCTCACTGGGTCGTCAAAGAAGCCTTCTGGTAGTGCTTCAGGTGTATTTTCCTTCTTCTCCACACTCTTCTCAGTTTCATCTGGTTTGAGGATAGACCCGGAATGAGAGGCAGCTGGGACAGCTGGAATGGTGCCGTTGTCAAAGAAATCAGCTGGGAGTCCTGGGGCAGGTGTCCCCTTCTGCACACCCGAGCTGGAGGCTGCCCCTAGGTCAGAAGAGTCACCAGCCTCCTCTTCGTCTTCATTATAGACTCCGGCCAGAAGACTCAGTCCAGTAGATGTTTTTTTCAAAATTCCAGTTAGTTTCTTCGGCCCAGGCGGAGCAGGTTTCGCAAAGAAAACATCAGGCAACCCTGACGACGTAGATGCCTGCTCGTTACCTGCCACAGGTTTAGACTTTTTCCCATTCGTGTCTTCAGAATCCAATGCTTTCCTTTTCAGCGGGGGCTGGGGTCCGTGACCTGTTGAACTTTGTTTAGACCCCTTGAGCTCGGCAACCTTCTCCTTATGCTGTTTTCCAAGAACGTGAGTCTGCCACAATATTTCATTCTTTACCCGCTCGTTGCAGAGTACGCAGCTAAGATGATCGAGACTGTTGTACTTGGCATAAGGGGATTCGACACGCTTCTTATCTATCGTTTGCTTTTGTTTCTCTCTCATCAACCGACGCAGTTCATCTTGATGAATCACTTTCTTCTGCTTATTCTTTGGAGGCATTATTTATTTGCGTTCCAAAACAAAATTTCTGAAAGCTTGGCAAACAACAAAAATATGGCGCGTGTAGATGACGTATGTTAATTCAAGACCCCTAGTAGGCGTCGAAAAAATTGCCAGAATCATGTTTGAGAACAAATTCTGTAAATTATATCTTATGCTGGTGCTTTTAAATTGTATATATATCATCATGAGTTTACTACAATATATTTTGTGTGCGTTAAATATTTATTTGGTGTTTCTAAAAAATAAAAGATGCTGTTCAACTAATTATCGCGATATCTAAGGAATGTGGTTTTGATGCTTTTTATTCTCGCGAGATACTAAGCGGAAGATGGTAGATGGTCTTTTCACCACTGAGGAATTAAGAACGCTTTTCAATCGGAAGGTTTCTAATCTTGCGAGCAAACGTTAGCAAGCAAACTACCGCACTGCAAGATGCAATTGGGACATTTTGAAACGAATTTTATCAAGGATGTCGCCGAATAATTTGGTATTTTCATTCTTAATCGTGTGTTAACGATCTTGAGAGTATCTTTTCCAGTTGTTTTGTTTTTACGTGTGTGTTGTTTCTGTTGTAACACCCACATCCATTATATGGTTGAAAAACTGCAATCTAGCTAGGTTAGGCAAATAGATAGCTATTAAGGTAGCTATTGCAGCTGTCATTGACAACCATAGTCAACATAATACAATATTCATCTGAAGTAGCTAGTCTCCTTGCTGGCTAGTAACGTTAAATCATGACAGGGGAAAAGATTCGCACATTGCGGAAAGACCATAACAACAAGCCTAGTAAGGATGGGTCTATAACGTTAATGGAAACATTTGATGAATCTACAAATGGAACAATAACCTCTCCAACCCCCAACGGTACCGCCATCACGTACAAATCAAACAAGAACCATAACAAGACGGTGAAACCTATGGCACTGCAGCAGCAGCTATCGAATATCAATGCAAACAATACCAATGCCAATCAATCAGTTGGTACTATCATCGATGACTATAACAAGAATCCCATCATTCTAACCAATGGTAATGAGGACTTGAATTTGGAATTCCCTGTTCACGAATGTGTGTTCAGAGGAGATGTGCGTCGCTTGTCCTCACTCATTCGGACCCAGAACATCTCCCAGAAAGATGTGCATGGTGAGTGTGCATGGTAACCCGAATTTAGTACATGGAATAGGAAACCGTATAGGTTATCACTTCTAGTTTTGTATCCATTGCATTTTAGCTGGCACTTTTTTTGACTAACATAGTCAGTACTTGCTTACTAGCTGTGTTGAGTTAAACATAAACATTGTCCATGTGCACCTGCACTAGCTGTGACATCAATAATTTCATAACTGGTCATTCTCTCTCTTTCTAGGAAACACACCTCTTCACGTAGCTGTGATGATGGGTCACAAAGGTAAGGGCTTTGACTTCTGGTAATCAAGAATATCTGATATGGAGAATAACAGATACATAGACCTATTTGAATAGGACCGAGACATGCAAACAACTGTTTCCCATTTGGAGCAGACTGACTTGTACTTCTGTACTACTTTCCTCTAAACTACTACATGACACCAGAGTTTGACAGGATTTTTTGGCCCATACTCTCATCTCTGGCCTAATGCCACATTCAAAACAACTGGGAACTCTGAAATCTACGACTTAAATGTGTTCAAGACAACTAGGAGCTAGGAAAAAAACAAGCTCAGACTGTGTAAAAATGTATTTGAACGGTCAACCAACTCGGAATTTCAAGTCGGATACTCTGGCATCTTTTTAGAGGTCTGACCTGAAGATCACTGACGTCATGATTTGACCTATTTTTTTCTGAGTTCCCAGTTAGCTCGAAAGCACCATAAGCCTAAGACCAGGAAATGACACAGAAGATGTGCCATGTTGCAGGGCATTATGCCCCACCTCTGGCATGTCTCCAAGTCATCCTACCAGCCATGTTTTTTTGCCATTCACATAACATAATCAACATGTTCTCCAGCTCTCCTCTAGTAAATCCTCCATGTGGATTTCTTCTGGGATAAATTCCTGTCCTACTGTACTGAGATCATCCTGTCTGATCTCTGCAGACTGCAGTGTGTTACATAGTCTAGTAGTCTCATAGTAGTGGCTGGTCCCATATCGAACGCCCTTCTGGTCAGTAGACGTCTTGTTACTTGACCCAATATACTGTTATCGTCATTAACTACAGAAATGAGTGTTCAATGTCCAAGTATAAAGACCATGGAGACAGGTGATTGACTTAGATTTGAAAAAAAAAACAATTCATCTAAAAGTAGCTTGATGATGTTTGATCAATTGTGATGTTTGTGTGTTTGTTTGTTTGCTGCAGAGTGTGCCCTCCTACTCCTGGCCCATAATGCCCCTGTGAAGGTGAAGAATGCCCAGGGCTGGAGCCCCCTGGCAGAGGCCATCAGCTATGGAGACCGACAGATGAGTAAGGATCTGGGGTATTTTCTATCCAAAGCTGGCTATATATTGACATCACTTTCATATATGTGCAATCGATAGACCTACCTAGTATTAAGCCATTAGACTACATCTGAGCCACTTCAATATTTGTATCTATTAGGCCTATATGCTACTATTACCTGAATGCTCACGCATTAAACTTTAGTCTAACCAATAACCTAAAAATAACCTATTAGGTCAATGGAAATGTGGCTTAACTTGTAGCCTAGGCTACTTAATGTTTATTTAATTGTAGAATATCTATTGGCATTCTTTATTCTCAATTTCTACCTGCCATAGGCTACAATTCATGATTTGTTGAGCAATTCCGAAAACCATTGTCATTATATCCTATTTTTAGGTCACGTTGATATAGCGAAGGTGGCATTGAGCGACTTTAATTATTTTTCACAGTTGACACAAACTGAAGAAATGCAGAATGTACATAACCAACATTGCATACACAATACACTTAAAATACATAACGCATGGCAAACCTAATTATACAAACACTTAAATACATAATAGGCTACAGAACCTTTTTGATGGGAAAACAGTGTAAAAAATATACAGTACCAGTCAAAAGTTTAGACACACCTACTCATTCAAGGGGCTTTCTTTATTTTTTTACATTGTAGAATAATAGTGAAGACATCAACTATAAAATAACACATATGGAATCATGTAGTAACCAAAAAAGTGTTAAACAAATATATTTATTATTTGAGATTCTTCAAAGTAGCCACCCTTTGCCTTGATGACAGCTTTTCACACTCTTGGCATTCTGTCAACCAGCTTCACTTGGAATGCTTTCCCAAAAGTATTGACGGAGTTCCCACATATGCTGAGCACATGTTGGCTGCTTTTTCTTCACTCTGCTGTCCAACTCATCCCAAACCATCTCAGTTGGGTTGAGATCGGGTCATCTGATGCAGCACTCCACCACACTCCTCCTTGGTCAAATAGTTCATACACAGCCTGGAGGTGTGTTTTGGGTCATTGTCCTGGTGAAAAACAAATGATAGTCCCACTAAGCACAAACCAGATTGGATTGCGTATCACTGCAGAATGCTGTGATAGCCATGCTGGTTAAGTGTCACCAGAAAATAACCACATTTGGACTCATCAGACCAAAGGAAAGATTTCCACCGGTCTAATTTCATATTTCTTAGCCCAAGCAGGTCTCTTCTTATTGGTGTCCTGTAGTAGTGATTTTTTTTGCAGCAATTTGACCACAAAGGCCTGATTTCTCATAGTCTCCTCTGAACAGTTGATGTTGAGATGTCTGTTACTTGAATCCTGAAGCATTTATTTGGGCTGCAATTTCTAAGGTTGGTAACTCTAATGAACTTATCCTCTGCAGCAGAGGTAATTCTGGCTCTTCCTTTCCTGTGGCGGTCCTCATGAGAGTCAGTTGATGGTTTTTGCAACTGCACTTGAATAATCTTTCAAAGTTCTTTTAAATGTTCCTTATTGACTGACCTTCATGTCTTAAAGTAATGATCAACTGTCGTTTCTTTGCTTATTTGAGCTGTTCTTGCCATATTATGGACTTGGTCTTTTACCAAATAGGGCTATCTTCTGTATACCACCCCTACCTTGTCACAACACAACTCATTTGTTCAAACGCATTAAGAAGGAAAGAAATTCCACAATTGAACTTTTAACAAGTCACACCTGTTAATTGAAATGAGGTGATTACCTGAAGAAGCTGGTTGAGAGAATGCCAAGAGTGTGCAAAGGGTTGCTATACTGAAGAATCTCAAATAAACAATATATTAAGATATGTTTCACACTTTTTTGGTTACTGCATGATTCCTTGTGTTTTTTCATAGTTCGATGTCTTCAATTTTATTCTACGATGTAGAAAAGAGTAAAAATAAACCCCTTAAATGCGTAGGTGTGTCCAAACTTTTGACTGGTGCTGTTTGCATATATATATATATAATATTATTATATTTATTTTTAATATATTTATTTTTAAACTTTGAATATATTATAGAGCTACATTATGCTTTTATCCTATATATTCTGGAATAATTTTCAGCACGGGACATCCTGTAACGACCAGTGGTGTAAAGTACTTAAGTAGTACTTTTAAGTATTTTTACTTAAGTACTTTTGGGGGGTATCTGTACTTTACTATTTATATTTTTGACTACTTTTACTTCCCTACATTGCTGAAGAAAATAAAGTACTTTACTGAATATTTTTTCCTTGACACCCAAAAGTATTGTTACATTTTTTATGTTTAGCATCACAGGAAAATGTTCCAATTCATGCACTTATGGCTGCCTCTGATCTGGTGGACTCACTAAACACATGCTTCATTTGTAATTGATGTCTGAGTGTTGGAATGTGCCCCTGGCGATCAGTGAATGAATAAATAAATAATGAAACTGTGTCATTTTATTTGCTTAAAATAAGCAATTTGAAATTATTTATACTTTTGATACATAATCCTCTTAAGGATTAACCCCCTTTTTTTCAAATTTCGCCCATAATATCATACCCAAATCTAACGGCCTGTAGCTCAGGCCCTGAAGCAAGGTTCTGCATATTCTTAATACCATTTGAAAGGAAACAATTTGAAGTTTATGGAAATGTGAAAGGAATGTAGGAGAATATAACACAATAGATCTGATAAAAGATAATACAAAGGAAAAAACCAACCGTTCTTTTGTATTTTTTGTACCGTCTTTGAAGTGCAGGAGAAAGGCCATAATGTATTACTCCAGCCCAGGTGCAATTTAGATTTTGGCCCCTAGATGGCACCAGTGTATGTGCACAGTTTTAGACTGATCCAATGAAACATTGTATTTCTGTTCAAAAGTTTGTATCAAGACTGCCCAAATGTGCCTAATTTGTTTATTAATAACTTCATGTTCAAAATTGTGCACTCTCCTCAAACAATAGCATGGTATTCTTTCACTGTAATAGCTACTGTAAATTGGAAAGTGCAGTTAGATTAACAAGACTTTAAGCTTTCTGACAATATCAGATATGTCTATGTCCTGGGAAATTTTTATGTTACTTACAACCTCATGCTCGCATTAGCCTACGTTAACTCAACCGTCCCGTGGAAGGGACACCGATCCCAAAGAAGTTTTAAGTATATTTAAAACCAAATATTTTTAGACTTACTCAAGTAGTATTTTCGCGGTAGACTTTCACTTTTAAGTTAGTTATTTTCAATTAAGGCATCGTTACTCTTTTACTCAATGGGTACTTTTTCCACCACTGGTAATGACACAGTTCCGTTTTACTTTGTATATACAGCATGGTGTTTAGGGACATGGTTTTGACGTCTTTGGTTGTTATCTTTATGATGCGTCATTCAAACACATATAAGCCTAAATTCCATCACTATCGGGAAACCGGGTCCTGTTAGGCTGTAGACTGACCGATTGCTCTCTGGTGCTGTTTTGGGGTTGGGTTCTAGGCTGGCCCAGCTAGCCAGCCAAAGCCATGCTGGGGATTTTCTCTGCACGCTCGGTCTGCATCCAGACGTCCTGGAACCCAGCCTGGCCCAGGGCTTAGTGTGACTGAAGGGGCACTGAGCAGCTCTACAGCTGGCTGGCTCCCTGGCTCTCTGTCTGTTCACTTTAATGCCCATGCTTCTAATGCATTTAACACAGCACTGTAAACTAGAGGTCTTAATATAGGTTACATTTTATTTGTGTTGATTATGTGGATTTGTTAGGAATACTAGTTAAGTGAAGAGTCTGTTTTTTTTTAATGGTGAGAGTATCGTAGAGGGATGAATGGGCTTCACTAGCTCGCTCAGTTTTTTTCTGTTTAATGCCTTGTTAGCAAAATTTTTTTAACTGCATAACACTATTATAAATAGGCTAGTTTAAATAGGCTAGTTTATAAAACATTCCATGCAAGTAATTGTGAAGTAATTGTGAAGGTTAGGCAAAACATATATATATATTTTTTTATATATCAAAATATATTACAAATCTTTATTTCCCTTCAATTAAATTCCCTGTTATATGTTGACCAGGTTAGAGCTATGACCCTGTCATCCCAGCATGTATTAGTATGCGTCTCCAGTCCTGCAGTAGGGATGCTTTGGCAGACTGGGGACAGAGGTCAGGCATGGGAAGGTCAGATCGCAGTGGGCAGGGAGGAGACAGCAGCTTGGCTCCATCCACACAGTACACCAAGGACACGCAAAGGCAGCCAAACTCTAGCCAGTGACTGTGGCAGTACTACTAGTGGTAAAATGAAAAGTTTTTAAAGATTTATTAGTCGTACGTACTGTGCCTTCGGGAAGTATTCAGACTTTCCACATTTTGTTAGGTTACAGCCTTATTCTAAAACTGATTAAATCATTTTTTTCTCCCGCATCAATCTACACACAATACCCCATAATGACAAAGCAAAAACTGTTTTTTAGACATTTTAGCTAATTTATTTTTATAAATTTATAAAACGGAAATATCACATTCACATAAGTATTCAGACCCTTTACTCGGTAGTTTGTTGAAGCACGTTTGGCAGCGATTATAACCTTGAGTCTTCTTGGGTATGACGCTACATTCTTGGCACACCTTTATCTGGGGAGTTTCTCCCATTCTTCTCTGCAGATCCTCTCAAGCTCTGTCAGGTTGGATGGGGAGTGTTGCTACAAAGATAGTTTCAAGTTTCTCCAGAGATGTTAGATCAGTTTCAAGTCCGGGCACTGGCTGGGCCACTCAAGGACATTCTGAGACTTGTCCCGAAGCCACTCCTGCGTTGTCTTGGCTGTGTGCTAAGGGTCATTGTACTGTTGGAAAGTGAACCATATCCCCAGTCTGAGGTCTTGAGTACTCTGGAGCAGGTTTTCATGAATGGTCTCTCTGTACTTTGCGCCATTCATCTTTGCTTCGATTCTGACTAGTCTCCCAGTCCCTGCCGCTGAAAAACATCCCCACAGCATGATGCTGCCACCACCATGCTTCACCGTAGGAATGGCGCCAGGTTTCCTTCGGTTGTGACCCTTGGCATTCAGGCCAAAGAGTTCAATCTTGGTTTCATCAGACCAGACAATCTTGTTTCTCATGGTCTGAGAGTCTTTAGGTGACTTTTGGCCAACTCCAAGCGGGCTGTCATGTGCCTTTTACTGAGGAGCGGCTTCCGTCTGGCCACTCTACCCATAAAGGCCTTGGTTGACCAAGGCCCTTATCCCCCGATTGTTCAGTTTTGCCGGGCGGCCAGCTCTAGCAAGAGTCTTGGTGGTTCCAAACTTCTTCCATTTAAGAATGATGGAGGCCACTGTGTTCTTGGGGACCTTAAATGCTGCAGACATTTTTTGGTACCCTTCCCCAGATCTCTGCCTCATCACAATCCTGTCTCAGAGCTCTATGGACAATTCCTTCGACATCATGGCTTGGTTTTTGCTCTGACATGCACTGTCAACTGTGGGACCTTTATATAGACAGGTTTGTGCCTTTCCAAATCATGTCCAATCAGTTGAATTTACCACAGGTGGACTCCAAGTTGTAGAAACATCTCAAGGATGATCAATGGTCACAGGATGCACCTGATCCCAATTTCGAGTCTCATAGCAAAGGGTCTGAATACTTATGTAAAGAAGCTATTTCTGTTTTATTTTTAACACATTTACAAACTTCTAAAAATTTCAAAAAACGTATTTTCGCTTTGTCATTATGGGGTATTGTGTTTTGATTTTTTTAATATTGTTAATCCATTTTAGAATAAGGCTGTAACGTAACAAAATGTGGAAAAGGTCAAGGGGTCTGAATACTTTCCAAAGGCACTGTATGTACGGGATACGCATAGGATACATCGTCCAACAAAATGCTTACTTGCAGGCTCCTTCTCGACAATGCAACAACAATAAGAAATAGCAACAACAACAAAAAAGAATACTAGGGCTTATTATTATACTGTACAAAAATATAAACGCAACATGTAAAGTGTTGGTCCCATGTTTCATGTTTCAGATCCCAAGCATCTTCCCATATGCACAAAAAGCGTATTTCTCTAAAATTTTGTGCACAAATTTGTTTACATCCCTGTTAGTGAGAATTTCTCCTTTGCCAAGATAATCCATCCACCTGACAGGTGTGACATATCAAGAAGCTGATTAAACTGTGTGATCTTTACACAAGTGCTGGGGACAACAAAAGGCCACTCTAAAATGTGCAGTTTTGTCACACAACGCAATGCCACATATGTCTCAACTTTTGAGGGATCGTGCACTTGGCATGCTGACTGCAGGAATGTCCACCAGAGCTGTTGCCAGATAATTTGAATGTACATGTCTCTACTATAAGACGCCTCCAATGTCGTTTTTAAGAGACTATGGCAGAATTTCCAACCGCAGACCACGTGTAACCACGCCAGCCCAGGACCTCCACATCAAGCTTCTTTACTTACGGGATCATCTGCGACCAGCCATCCGGACAGCTGATGAGACTGAGGAGTATTTCTGCCTGTAATAAAACCCTTTTGTGGGGATATTTTATATTTTTTATTGGCTGGGCCTAAGACCACCTATGGCTGTGCTGCTGCCCAGTCATGTGAAATCCATAGATTAGGGCCTAATTAATGTATTTCAATTCATTGATTTCCTTATATGGACTGTAACTCAGTAAAATCATTGAAATTGTTGCGATTTGTTCAGTGTAAGAGTCAGCTGCAGAAAGAGAGTGATGGGTCATTACACGAAAGGAGTGCCTTTTGGTTTAACTTGGTGGGAAAAGATGTTCTCACATAATTCTAACATTCTGTCAGAAAGAGCACGTGTTCAACTTAATAAAAACATCTCAAGAGGTTACATAAAACTTGACTATAGTAAGTGTCTAAGTACCAAATAAAGTAACAGGGTTGACCATTTCATCTTAAATCAGCAATCTGTCCCCTTGTGACAGGAGGAATGGAAGCTTGTTGTGTGCAACAGGGAGGGGCAATTGAATGCAAGCTTCACTTTAAAAAAAATATATAAAAAAATACATTTCTAGCCTGTCTATCTATGGGCAACAGAGTTGATATGTTATGCTCGACCTGCTCAGTTCTCCAACACACTGATCAAGGTTACTGGATAGAAGATAGAGATATCACTCCAATTATAATTTGCAATTATCACTCCAATTTATAATTTGCAAGATAGCACACTTTTTGAAATCCATCCAGAAACTCATTAGGGGAGATGTATCACTGAAGTTCAGCATTTATTTAACTGTGCAGTGTGTAAGGTGACTCATGTCATAGGCAGCCTCCCCTTTGTACTCTGCTGCACCACAGAGCCACAGTCTGGATTTGCTGGCTGCATCAGTGTTTGAGCAACTGCCCCTAAAAAATAACTTTTCATTTAGAAAACAGCCTATGTGGCATCGATATGAGTCAAACATATACAGTGGGGCAAAAAAGTATTTAGTCAGCCACCAATTGTGCAAGTTCTCCCACTTAAAAAGAGAGAGGCCTGTAATTTTCATCATTAGGTACACTTCAACTATGACAGACAAAATAAGAAAAAAAATCACATTGTAGGATTTTTAATGAATTCATTTGCAAATTATGGTGGAAAATAAGTATTTGGTCAATAACAAAAGTTTATCTCAATACTTTGTTATATACCCTTTGTTGGCAATGACAGAGGTCAAACGTTTTCTGTACGTCTTCACAAGGTTTTTACACACTGTTGCTGGTATTTTGGCCCATTCCTCCATGCAGATCTCCTCTAGAGCAGTGATGTTTTGGGGCTGTTGCTTTGCAACATGGACTTTCAACTCCCTCCAAAGATTTTCTATGGGGTTGAGATCTGGAGACTGGCTAGGCCACTCCAGGACCTTGAAATGCTTCTTACGAAGCCACTCCTTCGTTGCCCGGGCGGTGTGTTTGGGATCATTGTCATGCTGAAAGACCCAGCCGTGTTTCATCTTCAATGCCCTTGCTGATGGAAGGAGGTTTTCACTCAAAATCTCACGATACATGGCCCCATTCATTTTTTCCTTTACACGGATCTTTGTCCTCCAAACACGACGAGTTGAGTTTTTACCAAAAAGTTATATTTTGGTTTCATCTGACCATATGACATTCTCCCAATCTTCTTCTGGATCATCCAAATGCTCTCTAGCAAACTTCAGACGGCCCTGGACATGTACTGGCTTAAGCAGGGGGACACGTCTGGCACTGCAGGATTTGAGTCCCTGGCGGCGTAGTGTGTTACTGATGGTAGGCTTTGTTACTTTGGTCCCAGCTCTCTGCAGGTCATTCACTAGGTCCCCCCGTGTGGTCCTGGGATTTTTGCTCACCGTTCTTGTGATCATTTTGACCCCACGGGGTGAGATCTTGCGTGGAGCCCCAGATCGAGGGAGATTATCAGTGGTCTTGTATGTCTTCCATTTCCTAATAATTGCTCCCACAGTTGATTTCTTCAAACCAAGCTGTTTACCTATTGCAGATTCTGTCTTCCCAGCCTGGTGCAGTTCTACAATTTTGTTTCTGGTGTCCTTTTACAGCTCTTTGGTCTTGGCCATAGTGGAGTTTGGAGTGTGACTGTTTGAGGTTGTGGACAGGTGTCTGTTATACTGATAACACGTTCAAACAGGTACCATTAATACAGGTAACGAGTGGAGGACAGAGGAGCCTCTTAAAGAAGAAGTTACAGGTCAGTTGAGAGCCAGAAATCTTGCTTGTTTGTAGGTGACCAAATACTTATTTTCCACCATAATTTGCAAATAAATTCATTAAAAATCCTACAATGTGATTTTCTGGATTTTTTTTCTCTCATTTTGTCTGTCATAGTTTAAGTGTACCTATGATGGAAATTACAGGCCTCTCTCATCTTTTTAAGTGGGAGAACTTGCACAATTGGTGGCTGACTAAATACCTTTTTGCCCCACTGTATTCTATTGTCAAAATTGACTACAAAGTGTAAGTAGGATAACTTTGGTTTTAAAGTCAGACTAGTATCAGGCAAAACCCCATTGGATTACTGTTACAGTATATCACTTGGTTGAATGATTTATCACTCTGTCATTGACTGGCTGGGTATCTCCTTTTTCTTCTCTGGCTCAGACCTCTCACTGTCATTGAAGCGTGGGTTTACAAAGCTCATCTTCTTTCACTTTTAGGTTTAGTGTTGTGTAACGCTTTTGAAAGTTGCTTTTTGCAAGATCATCTGCCCTTGTAATCCCTTCTGCTGTGTTTGTGGTCTCAGGGTAGAAACTTGCACATATAGAATATCTAGGCTATGGAAAATATTGGCTTTGTCTTGTATGGTGTTGTATAGCAGTGCCTTGCTATGGCTTTGTTGTGATCTCCTTCTTCTCCCATCGTCAGTCACAGCCATACTGCGAAAGCTGAAGCAGCAGTCCAGAGAGAGTGTGGCGGACAAGAGGCCCAAGCTGCTGAGAGCGCTGAAGGAGGTGAGGCTTTGACAGCCAACTGGGCTAGCCTACTACAGCATCCGGTTATACACAATGTATGGCGTGCACAGATCCTTTGTGAAAGTACTTGAGCAGCGCTTAATTTATTTTTGCCAGTGGAGTGGAATAAATGTAATATTTCCAAAACTATTTGACATACAGTCAGTCGGGTCCGAAATTATTGACCCCCTTGATAAAGATGAGCAATAACGACTGTATAAAATAAATAATACAAATACCTAACTATATTGTATGCTCCAAACAATTGAGAAATGGTATTATTTTATACTAATACAACAGCTCAGAGAAAGAGATTTTGTTTAACAAGTAATACTTTTTTTCTCAGAAAGGTAGGGGTCAAAATTATTGACAACTCAAAGATTCTTACAAATAAGGTTTAGTATTAGTATTTGGTCCCATATTCCTAGCACACAGTGACTACATCAAGCTTGTGACTCTACAAACATGTTGGATGCATTTGCTGTTAGTTTTGTCAAAGATCAAACTGCCAAGACATGCTAATCTCCCCTGTTATTGGTAATGGTGAGAGGTTAGCATGTCTTGGGCAGGATCTTTGACCCTCTAACTTTCTCACTCATCATTATTCATTCATCATTATCTATAATCATGGTAGCATCCACATTAATGTAGAATTGTTTAGAAACATATTATATTCTTATTTACAATTAAGGTGGCTCCAAAATGACACTGCATTATTTACCATTCATTTCTGTTGGGCACCAAATAATCTTATACACAACCAAAACAAACTGCAAATGAATCCATGAAGTCATTTTGTGCTTGGAATATGGGACCAAATACTTTACTTTTGGCAACTTTATTTATAATAATCTTTAGGGGTGTCAATCATTTCAACCCCTACCTTTTTGAGGTAAAAAAAAAGATTACTTGTTAAACAAAATCTCTATCTCTCAGCAATTTTTTTAGGATAAAATAAAATAATATATATATTTTTTTTTGCATACAAAATATCTCTATCTGTATGATTTATTTAATAAATTAATAATTGGTCATCTTTATCTAGGGTGTCAGTCATTTCAGTTTGTTTGTTCCATAGCTAGTAGTAGTATCAGTTCACTACCACTATCTGTCCATACCTTTCTTTAATCTTTCTCTCCAACCTCAGCATCTATTCATAATAACAGCACCAAAATACATTTTCCCCTTTTTAAAATGTTTTTAACAATTTACAGCTATAAAGGAACTGATTTGTGCATTTTGTTTGATAGTGTGTGGCTTGCATGACAATATAATAATGTACAACGTTTTTTATTTTTAAAATCTTCATAGCTTGGTGACTTCTACTTTGAGCTTCACTGGGACTTTCAAAGTTGGGGTGAGTCGCCGCTACATGATATGCAATACATTAAAATAAGCTGCATCGAGCCAACATTTCCTGTCATACATTCATTGTTATTCTTAGTGCAGGACACCTTCGCCAGGTAGTTTCATTCTCCAATCTAATTAGCCTGTATTTAAAAATACAAATAAATGGTCTGTTACCATTCTATCTTGGCTGTGAGTGTGGTGTGTTAATTGCTTAAGAGGGTTTGTGGTGCTCTTTCGGCTCAGGGATTTGTTAAAGAGATTGTTCGGGATTTTTGTTTTCTATGTCTCTGCGTGCAATATGAAAGAAGTTAGTGGTAGTTTTGCGAGCCAATGCTTCGTGGGGGTGGGGCGAGGGTGCACTGTGGGAGGGGTCTCGAATTGTTGAGGGACAGCTATTGGAGAACTGTGGGGGGATCTTGGAGGGTTCGTGTTCGGGTTCACGTTTTTTGGCCTGGTGGGAGATCTGTCAACGTGCCCTTGAGCAGGGCATGGACCCTGGATGCTTCTGTGTCACTATGAATGGGAGTCTGTTGGATGTAGTTGTTGAGCGGCTTCACTGCAAGTATATTATATGTTTTGGATAGTCAATAAAAAAAAATAAGTTAGCATTGGCTCGCAAAACTACCTCTAACTGGCACTAGCTTAGCACAGGGGTTTATATTCGGGGCCCCCCCTTCCAGCATTGGGGAATATCCGGCACCTCCCCCGCACGTTCCACGTATATTTCTATGGGCACAAGCACTGTTCATGACACAAACTGTTCACACCCCTCTTGTTAGTGGAGAGAATTTTGCAGGTTTAAAGTTTATTTCCTGCCATTCTACACATTTGTCATGGGGTGCAAGGAACAATTTTGCAGTTTTAAAGCAAATGTTCATGCAATTCTATACATTTTGCCATGCCTAATGTGTATTCATGTAATATTTCAGTGACAAAAGGCACAACAGAACATTGTACGGTCTACACTCAGTTTGTTGTTTATATTAAAACATTTTAATGAAATTGATTTTAATCAGAACTAAAGTTTTGTTGCTAAGGATTCCACGACACGGTTAGCCTTTACAACTGGGACTGCAAGTTTGTGTTCCATTTTTTTGCATGGATTCCGCGAGTGCTAGCTGGCTGTACTACAGACACCTGTCGTCGTCGTGGGAAAGACTCGTTGTTATCTTTTTGTAAAACAACTGGTTGCAGTAAAGAGCCAACCTGGATACTAAGGAGATCCTGAGGGAAATCGTGGAGTACCAACAGCTTTACGCTATGGAGGAACAACATACTCCCTCACAAAATAACTTTAACCTGACAAAAAAAAAGAAAAACAGATTTATCTACAGACACGGACAATTTACTTGCCGTTGAAGTAGAGGCTAGTGCTCTGGCTGGAATCCATGCAGCGCTGGAAAATTGTGTGAGTAGGTAGCAGGGCTGAGGGGGAATTTGGAGTTCAGCCAGAGTGAAATTCTCATGCTCCAAGGAGAAAACAAGGCACTCACAGCCAAGGTAAAAATCCACGATTCCTACATGGATTGTCTACTCGGGGAAAACAGGGTGATGACAGAGTCAGTAATAGACATACAAAGTCATAGCATGCGTGAAAATATTTTTTTTCTCGGGGATTCCTGAGGACGCATCCAATAATCCAGAGGGCGCGAAACCAAGGGTCCCCGACCGATCATCCGATCATCACAATGTTTGAATACCAACAAAATAAGCTAATCAAAAGCAGGGGAAGGGAGCTTAAAAGGACCAAATTCAGTCTCAATTACCAATTTCCCAGGAAGATAAACGAACGTCGTACGAGACTGTATACGGTACAAAGGCAACAAAGGGAGAAGGGTAAGCTTTCTCAATGTGGACAAACTCTTTATAGCTGGACAGCTATTCCGAGACAGCTCCATAACACCATGGCTGTACTAAATTCTACAGGGACTTCAGGTTACAAAAAAAGAAAGTATGGGAACTGTAAAAACATTAGAAATAGTGGATATTTGGAGACTAAAAAACCCCGACCTAGTGAGATAAACATGGAGGAAACTTAATCAAGCTAGTCGTCTTGACTACTTTCTTGTCTATTTCTCTCTTGCATCAAAGGTCAAAAAAGTTTTAATAAGAAATAGAATGCGATAGGATCATCATCTAATTGGCATTCACATAACTTATAGATTTTCCACGTGGACATTGATTAAATTTCCAAAGTTTACTGGAGGACAACTTATTTTTAACTAAGACAAAATAATTTATAACTGAATTTTTCCAGTATAATATAGGTTCAGCAAATCCCCTTCTTGTTTGGGATACCTTTAAATGTACCTTCAGAGGTCGTTCAATTCAATATTCATCAATAATAAAAAAAGCAGTTACTGGCTAAAGAGACCAGACTAACAAGGGAAATCCATGAACTAATAATAACGATACTAATGAGATACAAAATAAGTTAGAGGATAAACAAGAAGAACTTGTGGAACTTATTCAAGAACGTTCTAATGTAATCTATTACAAAAATAAAGCTGGATAGAAAAATGCACAAAATTCTTCAGGAATCTCCAATACAGAACACTAACAAAAAGCCTTTGCAGAATCTCTTTACCTTTAGACGGAGTCATCTATGATTATCCTAATTATATTTTAATAAGAGGAAACTAATTATTTTAGGCAGATGTTCTCTTTTCCGTCTCATCCTCTCCCACTGAATGAATTTTACATTCAGGAATTATTTCCAAATAAAATAAAAAATTGAAAATCAGTGCGAAGGCCAAATTTCAGAGGAATAACTTTTTGAGGCTATTGAACCTTTTCAGCCTGGAAAAACCCCAGGGCTTGATGGCATACCGGTAGAGCTATGTCAAGCCTTTTTTGATATACTTAAAGCTCCATTGTTAGATTGTTTTAACTACTCCTATTGAAATGGTAGTCTGTCAGGTACTCAGCAGGAAGGTCTGATTTCACTATTATTAAAATACTATCTATATAATGAATATGAATTGGGTGGGTTGAAATTATTAAATATAAATATAAAACCTCTCTCTAAAAGCTTCACTTATTCAAAAGTTTTACTTGAACCCTATCCAATTGTTTTAGTAGCTACTATCTTGTCTCATCGCTACAACGAAGGTTGAAAGTCATGCGTCCTCCGATACACAACCCAACCAAGCCACACTGCTTCTTAACACAGCGCGCATCCAACCCAGAAGCCAGCCACACCAATGTGTCGGAGGAAACACTGTGCACCTGGTAACCTTGGATAGCACGCACTGCGCCCGTCCCGCCACAGGAGTCGCTGGTGCGCGATGAGACAAGGATATCCCTACCGGCCAAGCCCTCCCTAACCCGGATGACGCTAGGCCAATTGTGCGTCGCCCCACGGACCTCCCGGTCGCGGCCGGTTACGACAGAGCCTGGGCCTGACCCAGAGTCTCTGATGGCACAGCTGGCGCTGCAGTACAGTGCCCTTAACCACTGCGCCACCCGGGAGGCCTATATAGAATTCTTGCCACCAACAAAATGTTGAAAATGTGGGGCATAAAATCATCGAAGTTTTGCAGATTTGGTTGTGAAGATACAGAATCAATAGACCATTTATTTTGGTATTGCCCTCAGGTAGCCTGCTTCTGGTCTTAGGTTCAGGAATGGCTTAAAATGCATAGCATTGATCTAAAATTGACCCTTTAAATAGTACTGTTATGTGATCTGGAGAGACCGTGTAGGTCAATTACTAATATACTAGTACTCTTAGTAAAAGTATTTATTTTCAAATCGCAATCCGTAGATTCTATTCGATTAGATAGATTGAAATTGTATGTTATCCATCACAGGATAGTTGACACATACATGTAATACATGCATTGCTGTTATGATTTTAGTTGTCCTTGATGTCCTTTTTTTTTTTTTTTTTTTTTGCAGTGTTTGCTGTTTTCTTCTGTCTTTTTTTCCCCTTCTCCTTAGTTCATTCTCTTGATTGTTGGTGCATTGGGGGGGTTCTTGGGGGTGGGGAATGGAATTAATTGTATTTTTTTATTTTTCTTCTTCTGTGGGAGGGGTCTCGAATGCTATTGACCTTGGATGCTTCTGTGTGTTGCTACAAAAATAAGTTTTGCGAGCCATTGAGGGAGTTTTGCGAGCCAATGCTAACTGGCGTTAGCGCTAGAAGTTTACATACACTTAGGTTGGAGTCATTAACTTGTTTTTCAACCACTCCACAAATTTCTTCTTAACAAACTATAGTTTTGGAAAGTCGGTTTGGGCATCTACTTTGTGCATGACACAAGTAATTAGTCCAGCAATTGTTTACATGCATATTATTTCACTTATAATTAATTGTATCACAATTCCAGTGGGTCAGAAGTTAACATACATAAGTTGACTGTGCCTTTAAACAGCTTGGAAAATTCCAGAAAATTAGGTCATGGCTTTAGAAGCTTCTGATAGACTAATTGCCATAATTTGAGTCAATTGGAGGTGTACATGTGGATGTATTTCAAGGCCTACCGTCAAACTCAGTGCCTCTTTGCTTGACAACATGGGAAAATCAAAAGAAATCAGCCAAGACCTCAGAAAAAAATGTGTAGACCTCAACAAGTCTGGTTCATCCTTGGGAGCAATTTCCAAATGCCTGAAGGTACCACGTTCATCTGTACAAACAATAGTATGCAAGTATAAACACCATGGGACCACGCAGCTGTCATACCGCTCAGGAAGGAGACGCATTCTGTCTCCTAAAGATGAACGTACTTTGGTGTGAAAAGTGCAAATCAATCCCAGAACAACAGCAAAGGACCTTGTGAAGATGCTGGAGGAAACGGGTACAAAAGTATCTATATCCACAGTAAAACGAGTACTATATCGACATAACCTGAAAGACCACTCAGCAAGGAAGAAGCCACTGCTCCAAAACCGGCATAAAAAAGCCAGACTACGGTTTGCAACTGCACATGGGGACAAAGATCGTACTTTTTGGAGAGATGTCTGATGAAACAAAACTGAACTGTTTGGCCATAATGACCATCATTATGTTTGGAGGAAAAATGGGGAGGCTTCCAAGCCGAAGAACAACATCCCAACCGTGAAGCACGGGGGTGGCAGCATCATGTTGTGGGGGTGCTTTGCTGCAGGAGAGGCTGGTGCACTTCACAAAATAGATGGCTTCATGAGGTTGGAGAATTATGTGGATATATTGAAGCAACATCTCAAGACATCAGTCAGGAAGTTAAAGCTTGGTCGCAAATGGTCTCCCAAATGGACAATGACCCCAAGCATACTTCCAAAGTTGTGGCAAAATGGCCAAAAAAATTGGAGTGGCCATCACAAAGCCCTGACCTCAATCGTTTAGAACATTTGTGGGCAGAACTGAAAAAGCGTGTGCGAGCAAGGAGGCCTACAAACCTGACTCAGTTACATCAGCTGTGTCAAGAGGAATGGGACAAAATTCACCAAACTTATTGTGGGAAGCTTGTGGAAGGCTACCCAAAACGTTTGACCCAAGTTAAACAATTTAAATATATTAAAATACTAATTGAGTGTATGTAAACTTCTGACCCACTGGGAATATGATGTAAGAAATAAAAGCTGAAATAAATCATTCTCGCTACTATTATTCTGACATTTCACATTCTTAAAATAAAGTGGTGATCCTAACTGACCTAAGACAGGGAATTTTTACTAGGATTAAATGTTAGGAATTGAGTTTAAATGTATTTGGCTAAGGGTATGTAAACTTCCGACTGCAACTGTATATGGCCTAAAAAAACGAAATATAAAATTAGTAGCTGACATGGGCTAGTTGATCTGGACATTTCTGACAAGGTATGCAATGACTAACGTGACAAGAGGAACTGACGATGCACTAACCAGTTTCGATATTGCACCACGTACTTTCTACTATTACAACTTTCAGGATTAAGTTTAAAGCCAGACTGAATTCCTTTCAAAAATAAAAGTACAAATTGAGGGGGGGCTGACCCCCACTGCTGACCCTTCGGGGAGGGCCCCACAGTTTGGGAACCACTGGCCTAGTGCAACGACTGGAAGTCTAGCTGTACCTGAAGACTTCATATTTTTCCCTAAGCTAGTTAGCATTGGCTGGCGAAACTACTTCTAACTTCATCATACTGGATACAGAGACACAACAATTGTATCCACGAGTTCACCTGACTCTGGGGAAGTAGATAACTATCCCTTTAAAGCCCATGCATTGCCTAGCCACTGGCCATGTTCATTTATATACCACATAATGATACCAAATATTATCTCTGCAGTTTGTCTTAATGAATCTTATCCGTTAACTACTGTTGATCATTAGATTTTATTTCTCGTGTCTCATAGTGCCCTTGCTCTCCCGTATTTTGCCATCTGATAACTGCAAGATCTACAAGCAGGGGATCAACATCAGGTAAGGCATCACATACACGTTTGACACAGACGCCAGCTACAAGTTGTGAGGATTATAGCTGGCGTGTGCAACCACTCATCTCCCAGAGTTAACCCATTGCACTCTGTCTCCTTCTCTCTCTCTTTCTCCTTTGACAGACTGGACACAACTCTGATAGACTTCTCAGATATGAAGTGTCAGAGAGGAGACCTCAGCTTCATCTTTAATGGAGATGCTCCGCCCTCCAAGTCCTTCTATGTCCTGGATAATGAGCAGAAGGTGTACCAGCGGATACACCACGAGGTGATCTATATGGTTTGGTACCATGTCCTCCAAACCACCCAACCCCACATGAATGTGATCTATATGGTCTGGTACCATGTTCTCCAAGCCACCCAACCTTACACGAATGTTTGTATTGCCCTGGCAAAGGTTGATTGATTGAAAGCTCAGCTATTGTTACAATGGATCATATTTTTTTTCTTCTGGAATCTAATGTGTGTGGAAGTTCTCTTTTCACCATGTCACCCATAAAGATAATGGGACCTATTGAATTCTGTGATGTCATTATGATGATGATTATGACGACTGCCTGATGTGTCCCTGCAGGAGTCTGAGATGGAGACTGAGGAGGAGGTGGACATCCTGATGAGCAGTGATGTCTATTCTGCCACCCTGTCCACCAAGTCTATCACCTTCTCCCGCAGTCAGATCGGCTGGCTCTTCAGGGAGGACAAGACGGTAAGCACCCCTCTCGGTCCTGTTCAGTAGGCAATTTATTTTGTTGAAACACAGCAGAATGTGGGGAGGGGTGTAGGGGTCACTGGAATATAGAGGGAATAATACAATTGGTCTTTGATCATAAGCTGTGTTTATTTATATTTATTTAACCTTTATTTAACTAGGCAAGTCAGTTAAGAACAAATTCTTATTTACATTGACGGCCTACCATAAGGCAAAAGGCCTCCTGCAGGGACGGGAGCTGGGATTAAAAATGTAAAATAAAATATAAATATAGGACAAAACTCACATCACGACAAGAGAGACAACACTACATAAAGACAGACCTAAGACAACAACATAGCAAGGCAGCAACACATGACAACACAGCAAATTTGCAGCACATGACAACAACATGGTAGCAACACCACATGGCAGCAGCACATGGTAGCAGCACATAGCATGGTACAAACATTATTGGGCACAGACAACAGCACAAAGGGCAAGAAGGTAGAGACAACAATACATCACGCAAATCAGCCACAACTGTCAGTAAGAGTCATGATTGAGTCTTTGAATGAAGAGATTGAGATAAAACTGTCCAGTGTGAGTGTTTGTTGCAGCTCGTTCTAGTCGCTAACTGCAGCAAACTGAAAAGACGAGCGACCCAGGGATGTGTGTGCTTTGGGGACCTTTAACAGAATATGACTGGGTGTTGTATGTGGAGGATGAGGGCTGCAGTAGATATCTCAGATAGAGGGGAGTGAGGCCTAAGAGGGTTTAATAAATAAGCATCAACCAGTGGGTCTTGCAACAGGTGTACAGAGATGACCAGTTTACAGAGGAGTATAGAGTGCAGTGATGTGTCCTATAAGGAGCATTGGTGGCAAATCTGATGGTCGAATGGTAAAGAACATGTAGCCGCTCGAGAGCACCCTTACCTGCCGATCTATAAATGATGTCCCCGTAATCTAGCATGGGTAGGATGATCATCTGAATCATGGTTAGTTTGGCAGCTGGCGTGAAAGAGGAGCGATTACAATAGAGGAAACCAAGTATAGATTTAACTTTAGCCTGCAGCTATGAAATGTGCTGAGAGAAGGACAGTGTACTGTCTAGCCATACTCCCAAGTACTTGTATGAGTTGACTACCTCAAGCTCTAAACCCTCAGAGGTAGTAATCACACCTGTGGGGAGAGGGGCATTCTTCTTACCAAACCACATTACCTTTGTTCAGAACAAGGTTAAGGGCAGAGAAAGCTTGTTGGATACTAAGAAAGCTTTGTTGTAGAGCATTTAAAACAAAATCCGGGGAGGGGCCAGCTGAGTATAAGACTGTATCATCTCCATATAAATGGATGAGAGCTCTTTCTATTGCCTGACCTATGTTGTTGATGTCAATTGAGAAGAGCGTGGGGCCTAGGATTGAGCCTTGGGTTACTCCCTTGGTGACAGGCAGTGGCTGAGACAGCAGGTGTTCTGACTTTATGCACTGCACTCTTTGAGAGAGGTAGTTCGCAAACCAGGCTAAAGACCCCTCAGAGACACCAATACTCCTTAGCTGTCCCACAAGAATGGAAGTGTCTACCGTATCAAAAGCTTTGGCCAAGTCAATAAAAATAGCAGCACAATATTGCTTAGAATCAAGGGCAATGGTGACATCATTGAGGACCTTTAAGGTTGCAGTGACATATCCATAACCTGAGTGGAAACCATATTGCATATCAGGGTGAATACTATAGACATCAAGAAAGCCAGTCAGTTGATTTTTCCAACACTTTTGAGGGCAAAATAGAAATAGGCCCATAACAGTTAGGATCAGCGTGTTCTACCCCTTTAAATACAGGATGAACCGTGGCTACCTTCTAAGCAATGGGAACCCCATCAGAGAGGAGAGACAGGTTAAAAAGGTCAGAGATAGGCTTGACGATGATAGGGGCAGCCACCAAAAAGAAGAAAGGGTCTAAACCATCTCACCCAGATGGTTATTTGGGGTCAAGTTTAAGGAGCTCCTTTAGCACCTCTGACTCAGTGACCGCTTGCAGGGAGAAACTGTGTAGCGGGGCAGGGGAAAAGGGGGGAGGAGCATCGGGACTAGTTGCATTAGAAGGGGTGGGAGAGGAGGCATGGCTGAGTCAAATAGGAACCCTGACTTAATGAAGTGGTGATTGAAGAGCTCAGCCATGTGTTTCTTGTCAGTAACAACCACCTCAACATTAAGGGACATGGGCAGCTGTGAGGAGGAGGGTTTATTCTCCAGGTCTTTAACCGTTTTCCAGAACTTCTTGGGGTTAGACCCACAGAGAGAGAACTGCTCCTTACAGTAACTAACTTCCGGATAGCCTGAGTGCACTTATTTCTCATTTACCGGAACGATAGCCAGTCAGCCTGAGTATGCGTGTGCCGAGCCTTTCGCCAAATGCAATTCTTGAGGTGGAGTAACTCTGCAAGATCATGGTCGAACCAGGGGCTGAACCTGTTTTTAAGTCTCATTTTCTTTATGGGGGCGTGTTTGTTACCAATACCACTGAAAACATTTGTTTAAAAGTCCAAGCGTCTTCGACAGAGGGGATCAAGCTGATTCCATACCATTTAACAGAGGCCAGTCGTGAAGGAAGGCTTGCTCATTAAAGTTTTTTAGCAAGCGTCTATGACAAATCAGGAGAGGTCGTTTCACTGAGCAGCCATTATGAACACAGGCTGTAAAACAGTGATCACTGTATGTACTGTATAGGGAATAGGGTGTCATTAATAATGCAGCCACCAGTGTTTATTATGCATCTGGCTTGTGTCTGTCCCTGCAGGAGAGAGTTGGTAACTTCCTGGCTGACTTCTACTCTGTGAACGGCCTGGTGCTGGAGTCCAGGAAACGGCGGGAGCATCTGAGTGAGGAGGACGTCCTGAGGAACAAGGCCATCATGGAGAGCCTGAGCAAAGGAGGGAACCTGGTGGAGCAGAACTATGAGGTGAGGGAGGGACTTGGATGGAGGGAGGGAGGCGTTGGGTCTTTAGTCTCTTCTTCAGTAGTGGGTGTGGTTTTGGTGCACATAATATGGATATGTGGTTATGATGCATACATGTGGTGATCTTCCTGTCTGTCTTTCCCTCAGCCTCAGAGAAGGCTGTCCCTCACGGCTCCAGACCCCAACACTATCTCCTGGGAGGAGTACATTTCTGCAGAGCACGGAAAGTAAGCCCTGCTTTATTCCTTTTAAGAAAGGTCACAGATGACACTACTGTCTTGATTAATATCAAGCCACTGTTTATTATTGAGTTATTTCATTTAATATCGTTACTAGCAGTGGCTTACTATTAAATCTCCAAACGTATATGCCAATGGTGCTGACTTAGCATGTTTGTGTGTGTGTTCATCCCCAGGGCACCTCATCTTGGGAGGGAGCTTGTGTGTAAGGAGAGCAAGAAGAACTTCAAAGCGACCGTAGCCATGAGCCAGGACTTCCCTCTGGGCATTGAGTCGTGAGTAGAATCCCTCCTCTTATTGGCTAGTGGTCTCTCATCAGTCTCACCACTGACTGTAGTGCATTTGGAAACCTCCATGTATTTATTGTTATTGTGCACACAGATTCTGATTAAATGTATATTAGGCGGATGCAGATCGCCTATTCAGAAAAGTTATTGTCTAGCAAATGCTTTTGGAAGGCCTCTTGATTTTAGGTACATTTTAAGTTCAATTGAATAGGATCTAGGCTAGTAATGTACTGTTAGAATAATGCATACATCAATTCAAAATAAGTGTTTGGCACTGACCCTTTTTTCTGTCCTCTTCCAGGTTACTGAATGTGTTGGAGGTCATAGCCCCATTCAAACATTTCAACAAACTAAGAGAATTTGTTCAAATGAAGCTTCCTCCTGGGTTTCCAGTCAAGCTTGGTATGAATATATTGTACACTGAACTAAAATATAAATGCAACATATAAAGTGTTGGTCCCATGTTTCAAGAGCTGAAATAAAGTATCCCTGAAATGTTTCATAAGCACCAAAAGTTTATTTCTCTCAGATTTTGGGAACAAATTTATTTACATCCCTGTTAGTGAGCATTTCTCAATTGCCAAGGTAATCCCATCCACCTGACAGGTGTGGCATATTAAGAAGCTGATTAAACAGGTACACCTTGTACTGGTAACAGTAAAAGGCCAGTCTAAAATTTGCAGTTTTGTCACACAACACAATGCAACAGATGTCAAGTTGAGGGAGCGTGCAACTGGCATGTTGACTGCAAGAATTTCCACCAGAGTTGCTGCCAGATAATTTAATGTTAATTTCTCTACCATAAGCCACCCCCAGGGCGACAGGTAGCCTAGCGGTTAGAGCGTTGGGCCAGTAACCGAAAGGTTGCTGGATCGAATCCCCAAGCTGACTGACAAGGTAAAAATCTACCGTTCTGCCCCTGAGCCCACTGTTCCCCGGGTGCCGAAGACACCTCTCTGATTCAGAGGCGTTGGGTTAAATGCGGAAAACACATTTCAGTTGAAGGCATTCCGTTATACAACTGACTAGGGAACTGGAACACGCTGTCCCCCTTTCCCAACATCATTTTGGAGAATTTGTCAGTACGTCCAACCGTCCTCACAACCGCAGACCAAGTGTATGGTGTTGTGTGGGAGAGCTATTGCTGATGTCAACGTTGTGAACAGAGTGCCCCATGGTGGCGGTGGGGTTATGGTATGGACAGGCAAAAGCTACGGACAATGAACACAATAGCATTTTATGGATGGCAATTTGAATGCACAGGGATACCGTGACGAGATCCTGAGGCCCATTGTTGTGCCATTCATCCACTTCCATCACCTCATGTTAGCATGATAATGCACAGGCCCGTGTCGCAAGGATCTGTACATAGTTCCTGGAAGCTGAACATGTCCCAGTTCTACCATGGCCTGCATACTCACCAGACATGTCAACCATTGAGCATGTTTCGGATGTTCTGGATCGACGTGTACGACAGCGTGTTCCAGTTCCCGACAATATCCAGCAACTTCACACAGCCATTGAAGAGGAGTGGGACAACATTCCACAGGCCACAATCAACAGCCTGATCAACTCTATGTGAAGGAGATGTGTCGAGCTGCATGAAGCAAATGGTGGTCACACCAGATACTGACTGGTTTTCTGATCCAAGTCCCCTACCTTTTTTTTAAAGGTATCTGTGACCAACAGATGCATATCTGTCTTCCCAGTCATGTGAAATCCATAGATTAGGGCCTAATGACTTTATTTCAATTGACTGATTTCCTTATACAGTGCATTGCGAAAGTATTCGGCCCCCTTGAACTTTGCAACCTTTTGCCACATTTCAGGCTTCAAACATAAAGATATAAAACTGTATTTTTTTGTGAAGAATCAACAACAAGTGGGACACAATCATGAAGTGGAACGACATTTATTGGATATTTCAAACTTTTTTAACAAATCAAAAACTGAAAAATTGGGCGTGCAAAATTATTCAGCCCCCTTAAGTTAATACTTTGTAGCGCCACCTTTTGCTTCGATTACAGCTGTAAGTCGATTGGGGTATGTCTCTATCAGTTTTGCACATCGAGAGACTGACATTTTTTCCCATTCCTCCTTGCAAAACAGCTCGAGCTCAGTGAGGTTGGATGGAGAGCATTTGTGAACAGCAGTTTTCAGTTCTTTCCACAGATTCTCGATTGGATTTAGGTCTGGACTTTGACTTGGCCATTCTAACACCTGGATATGTTTATTTTTGAACCATTCCATTGTAGATTTTGCTTTATGTTTTGGATCATTGTCTTGTTGGAAGACAAATCTCCGTCCCAGTCTCAGGTCTTTTGCAGACTCCATCAGGTTTTCTTCCAGAATGGTCCTGTATTTGGCTCCATCCATCTTCCCATCAATTTTAACCATCTTCCATGTCCCTGCTGAAGAAAAGCAGGCCCAAACCATGATGCTGCCACCACCATGTTTGACAGTGGGGATGGTGTGTTCAGGGTGATGAGCTGTGTTGCTTTTACGCCAAACATAACGTCTTGCATTGCTGCCAAAAAGTTCAATTTTGGTTTCATCTGACCAGAGCACCTTCTTCCACATGTTTGGTGTGTCTCCCAGGTGGCTTGTGGCAAACTTTAAACAACACTTTTTATGGATATCTTTAAGAAATGGCTTTCTTCTTGCCACTCTTCCATAAAGGCCAGATTTGTGCAATATACGACTGATTGTTGTCCTATGGACAGAGTCTCCCACCTCAGCTGTAGATCTCTGCAGTTCATCCAGAGTGATCATGGGCCTCTTGGCTGCATCTCTGATCAGTCTTCTCCTTGTATGAGCTGAAAGTTTAGAGGGACGGCCAGGTCTTGGTAGATTTGCAGTGGTCTGATACTCCTTCCATTTCAATATTATCGCTTGCACAGTGCTCCTTGGGATGTTTAAAGCTTGGGAAATCTTTTTGTATCCAAATCCGGCTTTAAACTTCTTCACAACAGTATCTCGGACCTGCCTGGTGTGTTCCTTGTTCTTCATGATGCTCTCTGCGCTTTTAACGGACCTCTGAGACTATCACAGTGCAGGTGCATTTATACGGAGACTTGATTACACACAGGTGGATTGTATTTATCATCATTAGTCATTTAGGTCAACATTGGATCATTCAGAGATCCTCACTGAACTTCTGGAGAGAGTTTGCTGCACTGAAAGTAAAGGGGCTGAATAATTTTGCACGCCCAATTTTTCAGTTTTTGATTTGTTAAAAAAGTTTGAAATATCCAATAAATGTCGTTCCACTTCATGATTGTGTCCCACTTGTTGTTGATTCTTCACAAAAAAATACAGTTTTATATCTTTATGTTTGAAGCCTGAAATGTGGCAAAAGGTCGCAAAGTTCAAGGGGGCCGAATACTTTCGCAATGCACTGTATGATCTGTAACTCAGAAAAATCGTAGAAGTTGTTTCATGTTGCGTTTATATTTTTGTTCAGTATACATTGCACTTGGAAAGTATTCAGACCCCTTGACTTTTTCCACATTTTGTTACATTACAGCCTTAATTCTAAAATGTATATTTTTTTAACCTTTATTTACATTAGTATTCAGACCCTTTGTTATGAGACTCGAAATTGAGCTCAGGTGCGTCCTGTCCCATTGATCATCCTTGAGATGATTTCTACAACTTGATTCTTACAAGACACTTCCTGGCCGCCCGGCCAAACTGAGCAATCGGGAGATAAGGGCCTTGGTCAGGGACGCTCCCCATCCAACTTGATCTGAGAAGATCTGCAGAGAAGAATTGGAGGAACTCCCCAAATACAGGTGTGCCAAGCGTGTAGCGTCACACCCAAGAATACTCACGGCTGTAGTTGCAGCCAAAGGTGCTTCAACAAAGTACTGAGTAAAGGGTCTGAACGCTTATGTACATGTGATATTTCACTTTTTAATTTTGAACAAATTTGCAAACATTTCTGTGAATCTGTTTTTGCTTTATCGTTATAGGGTATTGTGTGTCGATTGATGAGGATTTTATTTTATTTTAATCCATTGTAGAAAAGGCTGTAACGTAACAAAATGTGGAAAAAGTCAATGGGTCTGAATACTTTCCGAATGCACAGTACGTTATGTGGCCACATGGCTGATTTTATTTAGAAGTTAAAATAAAATGAAATATTGTAAAATTATGAAGAAACTGACATATTAAACGCCGGAAACAATCCCTCCTATTTTTGTGTTCCAGACATCCCTGTGTTCCCCACTATCACAGCGACGGTCACCTTCCAAGAGTTTCGCTACGATGACTTTGAAGAGTCCATCTTCTCCATCCCAGCGGACTACAAGGAGGACCCCAGTCGCTTCCCTGACCTCTGACCTGGTTGTCATAGCAAGCAGAGGTGCCCCCGTCCCACCCGCTCGGAAACTGACAAACAGCCTCTACCTACCTACATTATTAAAAGGAAAATAACCAACTTAAGTTGAGACAAAATTAGAATGTGCCATCTTATTGTTTGATGTCTGTCTGTGTGTTCTGATGGAAAAAAAAGGGAATTATCTCTTGGCCCTGAGTGTTCAATTTGTAGATATGTCCTCATAGCAAACCAATGCAAACAGGACTCGCATTGCACCACAACCATGTTCATATGTGTAGCAATAACAGCACAAGGTCCCCCAAAAATATTTGATATCATCTGCTTAACAACTTCATTAACCTACTACATGATCACTGCTCTGAAAAGTTATGGAGTTGACTGTGACATCTCCAACGTGCACTTCTCCAGGCTTAGCACTCACTGCATCTAGCGTCTACCCTTTGGAGACTACCCTTTTCTTATAAACTAAGTGTTCGAAAAATAGAGATGTCATAACTGAACTGAGCATAAGTTTATCATATTTAAATTATGTAGATTATATAGGCCTAGTAAAAAGGGCCAACACTGTGTAGCAATACATTTTCAGTACATAAGAATGTTATTTATAAACCTGCTGGTTTAAACAGCATTCTTACACAGATCAATACCCAAGCCTTTCGCTCGCTCGCTCTCAGGATGCAAACACCTGTATTTTCAGGTTAGCTCATCTATCTTACCTCCTGGCTATCACCGTCTGTTTCAAGTGATCGTGTGAATTTGGGGCTCTGTTCAATCCGTAGCGCTGAAGATCCGCTTTATAGTGCGATTGACAATTATAGCCAATTTTCCTGTGGTCGCAGAGACTGCATTCACGGTAAATGCTGTCGGCTCAATCGGAAATTACCTTTACATTTTAATGCAGATCTTCCGTGATATGGATTGAATCCAGCCCTTAATGTGTTTTGTGTGTGACAGAGGACTGTTGTACTGTACTTTAAAGGTGTGTGTGTGAGGGAACCCAGATGGGGTTTCAGGAAAGCTGTTCTAGTTTGATACTGCACTGACGTTAAGTACATTTTATTGCATGCCATGTTGACCCAATTGGATTACTTATGTCCTCGAGTGTATATTTCCTACACACTTGTTATACCTGCTGCCATCTCTTCAAATTATTCAGGAAGACCAACTTCTACCATATAAATATTGTAACCACACTAAAACCCTTTGGTCGCATGCTGACCTGGTGCTTTTAGGTGCTTTTACCACAAGATTATTTCCTGTCCGTAGTACACTACTACATTACATTTCAATGAGAGCTTATACAGTTGGACTATCAACCTGTAAAATCCATATGGTTTTTGAGATATGACCAGCAGTAGGTAACAGTTTGAGTCATAAGAATGTATATCTGGCTTGAGCCTACTGGTATTTAGAAATGTATTGCAGCTTTTCCCATTCCTTTAAATAAATCACCAGCATCATGTCTCTGCACTGCAGTGTTCCATTGTTTGCCATGGGGCAGAGAGAACATTTGACAGTTTAAGCTAGTTTCCTGCAATTCTACACATAAGCCAAGGCAAAATGTTGTTCTTATGCTGAGTAACTCAAACATAAAAACAATGTGGGCCCCATGCCATTTTTTAAATTGTGACTTAGTTCTCAAAGATTCTTATTTCAAAAAATATATTGCTCCATTATCTTTACACATATGGGTTTTTATTGTATATAAAAGAATCACTGATAAAGCACAATACAAACTTATAAGAATGACAAGAATAAGATCTAATGGGTATTGTGAATAGGTGAGCTATAAGGAGTGGTTATTATAGCACCACAAGACTCACTATATGTCTTCCGTATAATAACAGATGGGATATGAACACTATACCACGTACAGGAGTGACAAAAAATAGTAAATGGTGAATTATTGAGGCAACAATACAAGAATGAAAAGCTAAGTCCACAGCAAACTGCTCCATCTAGCAGCCATGTCTGATGAAATGGACATACAGTGAATTTGTTAAGCAGTGCAACTGGCTGCTTCTGCTCCCAGCAATGAGTAGAAACTAAACAAAAAACGAAGTAAAATACACAAATGCCGTTATCCTTTAAGGAAAAAATAAAAAAAGGCTGCACACTTGCTAGAGTATACACTTAAAATTACAGCAATAAACCTTTCAACCAACCACACCTTTTCACCACCGAAATAGGACAAAATAAAGAATTATGTATCACCATACAAACAGAAAATTGACAAAACTGTGAGAAGTCTTAAGGTTCATCTTCTAATTGATCTATTTTGTCTAGTCATTCCAAAAGAAAGCTAACAATTCAAGTGAGATAGAGGGATGGAGTTGATTGAAGCCTGTATACAGTAAGGTCGGTGCAGCATGGAGGGTTGGGAACAATGGAGGGTTGGGTACACAGATCCATGATTAGGTGACTCAATCACTGACATCCATGTCGTCCTCTTCGTGGTGGTCAACGTCCTCTTCGCGGTGGTCGTCACCATTGACTTTGGGAGTCCCAGTGCCATTGCCTTCCACTGAGTGAGGAGACTGGGCTCCGGAGTCCTGGTCGGAATCCTTCTTGTCCAGCCTCTCCCTCTCCTTCTCACTGTCGTAGCCCTGCTCTTCCTCATCATAGTCTCTGGTGACCTGCAAAGACATCTAGGACATTTGAAATGATTAAGTTTCATATTTCTGAACCGCATTTCATACGACTTGTTTTTCATTTAAATACAGCGAGTCACGCTAGAACTGAGGTCAAAAGCCAGAAGGAAGAATACATAACTTAAGACAAATCAGTTCCAGTCATTGCTGCTTACCTTCATGTCGCCTTTCTCTCCATCAGTTTTCTTTTCCCGTTCCTTATCTTTACTCCTTTCTTTCTTTTCCTTCCGTTCCTCCCGACTGCGGTCTTTATCGCCCCTGCGCTCTCGATCATTCTGTCTTTCCTTGTCCCTCTTCTTCTCCTTCTTATGTCTGTAGAGAGGAGAGGTTAAGATTATGAAAGATCTAAAAAAAAAAAATGTAAAAAAATCTCAATCTAAAAATGTGTGTAGACAGTCCAACATTGTTTATATTCAGGTCCCTTAAAAGAAACCTTGATATTTGAAATCCAAATAAATTGAGTGCATGATTCGAGGGCATTCACACTGTAAAGAAAATGTCCAGAAGATCGTCTCATATTCACACTCTCAAAGTAGCCACCAAATCCACTGGCATGATTTCGAAAACGTGTCCCCTTCGGAAATGATTTTCTATGAGAAGCAATCAATAATAAAAACGGCAATAACGAGACCATAGATAGGCCAAAATATCCACCTTCTAGGAGAGGGAGTCCTGGAAACTTTCCTCTTGGGGGATTTCTTAGGAGATCGGCTGGTGCTGCGACTCTTCCTCCGCCTTCTGTACTCAACAGCAACAAAATGAAAAAATTAAAATGTCACAAGTAGTAAATATCTGACCAATCAACATGGTTAGGAGCATGGAAAAACATACAAGTCAGACGTGTGGCTCTGACCCAAAAAAAATGCACTCACCGATCAATACTGCGAGACCTCCTGGTAGTGCTGTAGCTTTTCGGAGGTGTTTTGGTGCACTTTTTATCCCGCTCCTCTTTCTTCCTATCCCTGTGGTTCAGAGACAAGTTAGTTACATCTGATCAATATTTGGTATTGTATATACAGTACCTTCGGAAAGTATTCAGACCTTGACTTTTTCCACATTTTGTTACGTTACAGCCTTATTCTAAAATGGATTAAAGAAAGCAATTTGCTCAGCAATCTGCACACAATACCCCATAATGACAAGCGAAAACAGGTTTGACATTTTTGCTAATTTATTAAAAAGAACAGAAATACCTTATTCTTATTAAGTATTCAGACCAAATGTTATGAGACTCAAAAATGAGCTCAGGTGCATCCTGTTTCCATTGATCCATGAGATGTTTCTACAACTTGATTGGAGTCCACCTGTGGTAAATTCAATTGATTGGACATGATTTGGAAAGACACACACCTGTCTATATAAGGTCCCACAGTTGACAATGCATGTCAGGGCAAAAACAAAGCCATGAGGCCGAAGGAATTGTCCGTATAGCTCAGAGACAGGATTGTGTCGAGGTACAGATCTGGGGAAGGGTACAAAAACATTTCTGCAACATTGAAGGTCCCCAAGAACACAGTGGCCTCCAACATTCTTAAATGGAAGAAGTTTGGAACCACCAAGACTCTTCCTAGAGCTGTCCGCCTAGGCCAAACTGAGCAATAGGGGGAGAAGGGCCTTGATCAGGCAGGTGACCAAGAACCCGATGGTCACTCTGACAGAGCTCCAGAGTTCCTCTGTGGCAATGGGAGAACCTTCCAGAAGGACAACCATCTCTGCAGCATTGCACCAATTAGGCCTTTATAGAAGAGTGGCCAGACAGAAGGCACTCCTCAGTAAAAGGCACATGACAGCCCGCTTGGAGTTTGTCAAAAGGCACCCCAAGACTCTGGTCTGATGAAACAAAGATTGAACTCTTTGGTCTGAATGCCAAGCGTCACGTCTGGAGGAAACCTGGCACCATCCCTACGGTGAAGGATGGGGGTTGCAGCATCATGCTGTGGGGATGTTTTTCATCTGCAGGGACTGGGAGTCTAGTCAGGATTGACGGAAAAGATGAACAGAGCAAAGTACAGAGAGATCCTTGATGAAAAACCTGCTCCGGAGCGCTCAGGACCTCAGACTGGGTGAAGGTTTCACCTTCCAACAGGACAACGACCCTAAGCACACAGCTAAGACAAAGCAAGAGTGGTTTCGGGACTAGTCTCTGAATGTCCTTGAGTGGCCCAACCAGAGCCCGCACTTGAACCTGATTGAACATCTCTGGAGATCTAAAAATAGCTGTGCAGCAACATTCCCCATCCAACCTGACAGAGCTTGAAAGGATCTGCAGAGAAACTCCTTAAATACAGGTGTGGAAAGTTTGTAGCGTCTTACCCAAGATGACTCGAGGCTATAATAGTTGCCAAACGTGCTTCAACAAAGTACTGAGTAAAGGGTCTGAATACTTATGTAAAATGTGATTGCTAATATATAAAATAAAAAAAACGAACGTTTGCTTTGTCATTATGGGGTATTGAGTATAAATTTGGCCGTCATTGTAAATAAGAATTTGTTCTTAACTGACTTACCTAGTTAAAGGTTAAATAAATCAAAAGTTTGGAAACACCTCATTCAAGGGTTTTTCTTTATTTTTACTATTTTCTGCAATGCAGAATAATAGTGAAGACATCAAACTATGAAATAACACATACGGAATCATAGTAACCCCAAAAAGTGTTAAATCAAAATATATTTCATATACTTCAGTAGCCACCCTTTGCACACTCTTGGCATTCTCCCAACCAGTTTCATGAGGTAGTCACCTGGAATGCATTTCAATTAACAGGTGTGCCTTGTTAAAAGTGAATTTGTGGAATCTCTTTCCTTCTTAATGCGTTTGAGCCAATCAGTTGTGTTGTGACAAGGTATGGGTAATATACAGAAGATAGCCCTATTTGGTAAAAGACCAAGTCTATATTATGGCAAGAACAGCTCAAATAAGCAAAGAGAAATGACAGTCCATCATTACTTTAAAAGGCATGAAGGTCAGTGAAAACGGAACATTAATATCTTTGAAAATGTCTTCATGTGCAGTCACAAAAACCATCAGGCGCTATAATGAAACTGGCTCTAATGAGGACAGCCACAGGAAAGGAAGATGTCTTGAGATGTTGCTTCAATATATCCACATACTTTCCCTCCTCAAGATGCCATCTATTTTGTGAAGTGCACCAGTCCCTCCTGCAGCAAAGCACCCCCACAACATGATGCTGCCACCCCCGTGCTTCACGGTTGGGATGGTGTCCTTCGGCTTGCAAGCCTCCCCCCATTTCCTCCAAACATAACGATGGTCATTATGGTTCTATTTTTGTTTCATCAGACCAGAGGACATTTCTCCAAAAATTACAAACTTTGTCCTCATGTGCAGTTGCAAACCGTAGTCGGGCTTATTTATGGCGGAGAGCAGTGGCTTCTTCATTGCTGAGCAGCCTTTCAGGTTATGTCGATATAGGACTCATTTTACTGTGGATATAGATACTTTTGTACCCATTTCCTCCAGCATCTTCACAAGGTCCTTTGCTGTTGTCCTGGGATTGATTAGGAGGCAGAATGCGTCTCCTTCCTGAGCGATATGACGGCTGTGTGGTCCCATGGTGTTTATACTGGCGTACTATTGTTTGTACAGATGAACGTGGTACCTTCAGGTGTTTGGAAATTGCTCCCAAGGATGAACCAGACTTCTGGAGGTCTACAAAAAAATTCAGAGGTTTTGGCTGATTCCTTTTGATTTTCCCATGATGTCAAGCAAAGAGGCAGTGAATTTTTAAGGTAGGCCTTGAAATAGATCCACAGGTACACCTCCAATTGACTCAAACTATGTCAATTAACTTCTTGGTGACTGGGGGGCAGTATTGAGTAGCTTGGATGAATAAGGTGCCCAGAGTAAACTGCCTGCTACTCTGTCCCAGATGCTAATATATGCATATTATTAGTAGTATTGGATAGAAAGTTTCTAAAAAAACTGTTTGAATGATGTCTGAGTATAACAGAACTCATATGGCAGGCAAAAGCCTGAGAAAAATCCAACCAGGAAGTGAGAAATCTGAGGCTTGTAGTTTTTTTTAACTGAGCCCCTATTGCAGATACAGTAAGATATTGGTTATGTTGCACTTCCTAAGGCTTCAACTAGATGTCAACCGTCTTTAGAAACTTGAATGAGGATTCTACTATAAAGGAGGGGCTCATAAAAACAGTACCGTCATTTCTGGACTATTAAGCACGCCTGAATATAAACCGCACCCACTGAATTAAAAAAATATATGTATTTTGTACATAAATAAGCCGCACATGTCTATAAGCCGCAGGTGCCTACCGGTACATTGAAACAAATGAACTTTACACAGCCGTTAAACGAAACACGGCTTGTAACAAAAATGTAAAAAATAGCAGTAAACAGTAGCCTACCAAGAAAGTCATTGGTCACTATCTTCCTCCTCCTGTGCACTGAAACCACTGAAGTCATCTCCTTCGGTGTCGGAGTTGAATAGCCTCAGAATTGCTTCATCTGGTGTTGGATCGCTGCCCTCTTCAACACGCAGCCGTCCAGCCTTTCGAAACCCGTTGATGATAGTGGATTTTTTGACAATGCTCCACGCTGTCAGCAGCTCTATTTCCTTTTCCAACAGCCAGAATGATCGCCTTCAACTTGAAAGCTGCATCATATGCATTTCTCCGTGTCTTTGCCATGAGGGTGACCATAATCAGAATGATGGGAAGTTTGAGCGCGCTCGATTTACATCACATTATGTGACGGTGCTCAGTTTTTGGCGGCATGAATCTTGTGGAAGCGGGAAAAATCCATAAATTAGCCGTGTCATTGTATAAACCGCGAGGTTCAAAGCGTGGGAAAAAAGTAGCGGCTTATAGTCCGGAAATTGCGGTAAGTGGTCTGGCAATGAGCCTCGGTCTCATGAACCGCTGTCACGAGAGAGTTAGCTCCCATTCCATTGCATTTCAACAGACAAAGGAATTCTCCGGTTGGAACATTATTGATGTTTTATGTTAAAAACATCCTAAAGATTGATTCCAGACTTAGTTTGGCATGTTTCTACGGGCTGTAACAGAACTTTTTGAACTTTTAGTCCGAAGTTCGGCGCGACCTGAAAGCGCTTTTGGATTTGTTTACCAAACGCCCCAACTAAAGAAGATATCTGGACATAAATGATAGACATTATCAAACAAATCAAACATTTATGGTGGAACTGGGATTCCTGGGAGTGCATTCTGATGAAGATCATCAAAGGTAAGTGAATATTTAAAATGCTATTTCTGAGTAATGTTGACTACCCAATTTGGCGGATATCTTTTTGGCTGCTTTGTTGTCTGAACGCTGTACTCAGATTATTGCATGGTTTGCTTTCTCCGTAAAGTTTTTTTAAATCTGACACAGCGGTTGCATTAAGGAGAAGTTTATCTAAAGTTCCATGTATAATAGTCATATCTTTATCAATGTTCATTATGATTATTTCTGTAATTTGATGTGGCTCTCTGCACAATCACTGCATGTTTTAGAACTACTGAACGTAACGCGCCAATGTAAACTCAGATTTTTTTATATAAATATGAACTTTATCAAACAAAACATACACGTATTGTGTAACATGAAGTCCTATAAGTGTCATCTGATGAAGATCAAAGGTTAGTGATTAATTTGTATCTCTTTCTGCTTTTTGTGACTCCTCTCTTTGGCTGACAAAATGGCT
This sequence comes from Oncorhynchus mykiss, assembly GCF_013265735.2. Classification (NCBI taxonomy): domain Eukaryota; kingdom Metazoa; phylum Chordata; class Actinopteri; order Salmoniformes; family Salmonidae; genus Oncorhynchus; species Oncorhynchus mykiss. Next base: position 70,499,969 of record NC_048572.1, read on the forward strand.
GTGTTTTTCTGTGGCTTGGTGGTGACCTAACAATCGTTTGTGGTGCTTTCGCTGTAAAGCCTTTTTGAAATCAGACACTGTGGCTGGATTAACAAGAATTTTATCTTTAAAATGGTGTAAAATACTTGTAAGCTTGAGGAATTTTAATTATGAGATTTGTTGTTGTTTTGAATTTGGCGCCCTGCACTTTCACTGGCTGTTGGCGAGGGTTTCCGCCAGTCCTAGAGAGGGTTAAACAAGAAATTTGTGGAGTGGTTGAAAAATGAGTTTTAATGACTCCAACCGGTGTATCTAAACTACCGACTTCAACTATATATGGAATTAGAGTTGTGGTTAGATATGAAGATATGAGTGTGCAATTTGAGGATGAAGAATGGGTCAAGTCTGTGCTCTGTGGCTCACCTGGATTTACTTGGTGATGGTTTGCTCCTGTCTTTGGAGCGGGACCTCCCACTTCTCCTTCGAGGGCTCTTGGAGCGTCTCCTGCTCCTGGAGTGTGAACGTCGCTTAGACCTGCTCTTTGAACGCCTGCAGACCACGAAGATCACACAGACACGACATCAATCTCTACCCCCAATATAAATTTGAAAAAAACTTATTTTTTAACTCAATCCAAATAATTTCTGTCAGGAAAACAGATTTCGTGTTCACCTGTGTCTGGAGCGAGAACGGGACCTTCTGCGTCTGGACCTGGACCTGGAACGCGAGTGCTTCCTCTTGCTCTCCTTGTCTGCATAAACAAAACGTTAAAATTACTTTGGTACAGACAATAATAGCTTTTAGCTAGGGCTAATGGTAATTTATCTGAAGATGTAAGGTATGTTTTGGAGATGCAATGCTTTAGCTACTCACTGCCAGGCTCGATGGCAGCAGAGATTAGGGACTGGGCCTCTCTGACCCTCTTCATGGCCACTTCTATCTCTTTGTTGGAGGAGTCTGCCTTCAGGCCTGGATTCATGTTCATGTTCATCCCTACACCCATGTGGTTCATTCTGAAGAAGAGGACATTATTTTGTGGTGATTATAAACCGGGTAGTTTGGGTCCTGGATGGTGTTTGGCTGAAACAGCCACAGCATTCCAGTAATGTGTATATCAGACAATATACCTTGGGTAGGATGCAAAACTACTTGTTTACTGTTACATTTATATTAATAACCGGTTTATAATAGAAATAAGGTACCTCAGGGGTTTGTGGTATATGGCCAATATACCACAGCTAAGGGTCGTCTTTGCGTTGTGCCTAAGAACAGCCCTTAAGCGTGGTATATGTAAGTAATAAGGACCCAGGGGGTGTGGCATATGGCTAATATACCATGGTTAAGGGCTGCTCTGGCCATTATAAACCGGGTGGTTCGAGCCCTGAATGCTGACTAGCTGAAAGCCGTGGTATATCATACCGTATACCATGGGTATGACAAAAAAAAGTACTATTTATTGGTCTATTTATGTTGTTAACTAGTTTATAATAGACACCTCAGGGGTTTGTGGTATATGGCCAATATACAACGGCTAAGGGCTGTATCCAGGTCGTGCCTAACAGCCCTTAGCCTTGGTATATTGGCCATATACCACACCTCCTCACGCCTTATTGCTTAAACATACCACACCCCCTCAGGCCTTACCGCTTAATTATAAACTGGGTGGTTCCAGCCCTGAATGTTGATTGGCTGAAAGCCGTGGTATGTCAGACCGTATACCACAGGTATGACAAAAATATTTTTACTGCACTAATTACTTTAGTAAGCAGTTTATAATAGCAATAAAGCCCCTCTGGGGTCCATGGTATATGGCCTAAGAACAGCCCTTAGCCGTGGTATATTGGCCATATACCACACCCCTTCCGTGCCTTATTGCTTAATTAGAACACACTGGAGTGCAATCCAACAAATTAATGGTTCATAGGTGTTACTGGAGGTAAGACATCAGACTAGCTTATGATGGGAATTTTCTAGAGACACGATGACTTACTTTGGATCCACCTGCGTCATAAACTTCAGAAGCTGCTCAGTGGGAAAAGACTGGGGAAGAAAAGTGTAAAATATATGATATACAAGTAAAACATATAATTTCAACATTTCCCTTTTAACACCAGCATTTGCGTGTGCATACAGAACACTATATACAAAAGTATGTGGACACCCCTTCAAATAAGTGGATTTGGCTATTTCAGCCACAAACATGGCTGAAAGGTGTATAACATTGAGCACAAAGCCATGCAATCTCCATAGTCAAACATTGGCAGTAGAATGGCCTTACTGTAGAGCTCAGTGACTTTCAATGTAGCACCATCATAGGATGCCACCTTTCCAACAGTTCACCAAATTTCTGCCCTGCTAGTGCTGCCCCAGTCAACTGTAAGTGCTGTTATTGTGAAGTGGAAAACACTAGGAACAACAGCGGCTCAGCCGCAAAGTGGTAGGCCCCACAAGTTCACAGAATGGGGCCGCAGAGTGCTGAAGAGCGTAAAAATCGTCTGTCCTCGGTTGCAACATTCACTACAGAGTTCCAAATTGCCTCTGGAAGCAACATCAGCATAAGATCTGTTCGTCGGGAGTTTCATGAAATGGGTTTCCATGGCCAAGCAGCCACACACAAGCCTAAGATCACCATGTGCAATGTCAAGTGTCGGCCGGAGTGGTGTAAATCTCGCCATCATTGGACTATGGAGCAGTGGAAATGCGTTCGCTGGAGTATGAATCACGCTTCACCATCTGACAGTCCGACAGACGAATCTAGGTTTGGCGGATTCCAGGCTAACGCTACCTACCCGAATGCATAATGCCAACTTTAAAGTTTGGTGGAGTATTAATGGTCTGGGGTTGTTTTTTTATGAGTCGGGCTAGGCCCCTTAGTTCCAGTGAAAGGAAAGCTTAATGCTACAGCATACAGTGACATTCTAGACGAGTCTGTGCTTCCAACTTTGTGGCAACAGATTGGGGAAGGCCCTTTCCTGTTTCAGCATGGCAATGGTTTGTCGAGACTGGTGTGGACGAACTTGACTCCCCTGCAGAGCCCTGACGGCAACCCCATCAAACACCTTTGGAATGATTTGGAACGCCGACTGCAAGCCAGGCCTAATTGCCAAACATCAGTGCCCGACCTCACTAATGCGCGTGGCTGAATAGAAGCAAGTCCCCACAGCAATGTTTCAACAGCTAGTGAAAAGCCTTTCCAGAAGAGTGGAGGCTGTTATAGCAGCAAAGGGGGACCAACTCCATATTATTGCACATGATTTTGGAATGAGATGTTCGACAAGCAGGTGTCCACATGCACTACATGACCAAAAGTATCTCCAGGTTGCAAGCAAACACTCACCTGGGGATTCATATTCATATTCATATTGGGGTTTGAAAACCCAAACGCTGCCATCGCATCCATGGAGGGACCACCGAAAGGATTGCCTCCCATCTAAAATGCAACACATCATTAACCCTTTCATTGTCTATTACTCTATTTTACAGACCATTGTCCCCATGGGGGAAATTTGTTGCAGTATCATGTACACCAGGGATCATCAACTAGATTCAGCCGAGGTCCAATTTTTTTCTTGAGTGGATGGTCGGAACATAATTACAAATCCTTTGTAGACTTCAAATCAACCGCAAGAATCCCAAACAGATATCATATTTGACTAAAACATAATCATTTCAAACCTTGCTTACATTTGTATACGATCATCTCTTTATTATGCATGAGAATACTTTGGAACAGATTTCCTAAATTTAAATCAACTAGAGCTGACTTCTTGGTGTTTTTACAGTCTTATGATCAACAACAAAAAATAAGTTTTTTTTGTTCTTTGCTAATAAGAAAGCTTGGGGAGCCAAATAAAACCACCTGCAAGCTAAATTCGGCCGACAGGCTGCCGTTGGGGAACCCTGATGTACACATTTAAATGATATATATATATATATATATATACCCGTGGTCATGTATATATATGCCTGTGTTCACGTGAAAGTGGACTTATCAGGGCATGTTCCATTTCATTAACTTAAGAACCGACATTGTCTTATGTCAGATGGCGTCACTCCTACACAACGCTCGCTTTAACAATCTGTCTTGTAGGAAGTGAAACTCGTATGTAAATATGAATATTCCAGAGCATCCACCATTCAACAATGAAAACATAGGAACTATTTTTTTTATCACTACGCTTTTGTATCCATGAAACAGGCAGAATAATTACCTAAATGAAAATGAAATAGATGGAATAATAAAAAATAAACAAAACTGTGGCTATCTCCTGCACAAATAATGTGCAAGGACCTCGGTCGCCAGTGCAGTGACTTGATCAGCAGCTTTGCTAACTGTTGTAGCTAGCTTACTGACAATAGCTGGCTAGCTCTACCTTTACTGACATGAAAAGCTTGCTTAGCCTGGTTAAATTACCCTGAAGTTGTAGACATGCAGCCTCAAAATGAGTGACCGTTACCAGAAATCAGTCCGTAAGTCGGCATGTTTCTCTGCGATCGCTAACATTTAACTTGTAAGTAACTTTGTAAAATTGGCTCAGCTGACTACAGCAGCTGACTCGGGAGGCTACTGCAATGACTCACGACAGAACAGCTGCTTGAAACTCATAAAAGTTAGTATCTGTAAACCCCCCCACAACTAAATAAATAAAAAATAAAATGTTGTGACCAAATTTGTTTAACCTGTTGCGACTCTAGGGGCAGTATTTTCACTTTTGAAAAAAAAACGTGCCAATGAGTCCCCATTGAGCTGTGAATGTGCTATTAACCAGTTTACGCTTTCTACGTATTCCCCAAGGTGTCTACAGCATTGTGACGTAGTTTTACACATTTATGTTGAAGAATACCCGTAGGGGGCTACATTGCGCAAGTGGTCACATGATGCTCCCGGAGAAAATCTTGCATAAGTACAGAGGTAGCCATTATTCCAATCGCTTCTACTGAGAAACCAATTGTCCCGGTGGATATATTATCGAATAGATATTTGAAAAACACCTTGAGGATTGATTCTAAACAACGTTTGCCATGTTTCTGTCGATATTATGGAGCTAATTTGGAATATTTTTCCGGTCGATTTCTCAACCAAACGTGTAGAACAAACGGAGCTATTTCGCCTACAAAAATAATCTTTTGGGAAAAAATGAACTTTGGCTATCTACCTGGGAGTCTCGTGAGTGAAAACAGCCGAAGTTCATCAAAGGTAAACGATTTAATTTGATTGCTTTTCTGATTTCCGTGACAAGGTTGCCTGCTGCTAGCAAGGCATAATGCTATGCTAGGCTATCGATAAACTTACACAAATGCTTGTCTAGCTTTGGCTGCAAAGCATATTTTGAAAATCTGAGACGACAGGGTGATTAACAAAAGGCTAAGCTGTGTTCCAATATATTTCACTTGTGATTTTCATGAATAGGAAGATTTTCTAAGAAGATTTATGTCCGTTGCGTTACGCTAATTAGTGTCAGATGATGACAACGGTCCCGTTCACGGGATGGGGTGTCACTAGAGGTTAAATTATAATGTTAAAATTAGCATTACTAGAGTAGTTTGCGAGCTAGCTTTTGTTTGAAGCATTTAACAAATTGTGTACGCAGCACTAAGTAGGTAAGCTTGTTGGTTAGCAGCAACCTTTCGCCTCTGGCAAGCTAATATTGATCAAATTTATGCTAGGTTTTGTGCCCAGTCAAACTTCAGAAATACCGCTCATTGAAGCACAAAAATCCATGCTAAATGTAAAATGACTAGAACTTCCTCACCAAAGAAACTTAATTATTGATCAATGTATTGTTTTAGCTGAGATTAATACAGACAGTTTAGAGGCAGAAATTAGGTTCAGCAGACGATGTTACCTAGGTAGCGTAAACTCAACCTATTACGTACAAATGTGCGTAACCGCGACATTCAAATGAGGCTTCAATGAAAACGAATGGGACTGTAGTAACTGTGTTGGCATCAAAATCTGGGTTGTGAACTGTGTTTCGATTCAGCGTTGATTGACATGGTAATGGACTAACAGTATTGGAGAAAATATGAAAAAAAAACTGACCCCTCTGATGCTGTACGTTACATCATAACGTGTCAGCGCGCATTTGCAACTCATTTTGTGCCGTACAGCCTCTTTCCACCAGGGGTAGCCGTTCTCAGATGAAAATCATGCTTAACCATATACACTTTTCAGAAAATTTAATTATTCATGATTTTTGTCTAAATTAACTTCTTGGTGACAGGGGGGCAGTATTGAGTAGCTTGGATGAATAAGGTGCCCAGAGTAAACTGCCTGCTACTCTGTCCCAGATGCTAATATCTGCATAGTATTAGTAGTATTGGATAGAAAACACTGAAGTTTCTAAAACTGTTTGAATGATGTCCGAGTATAACAGAACTCATATGGCTGGCGAAAACCGGAGAAAAATCCAACCAGGAAGTGAGAAATCTGAGGCTTGAGCCCCTATTGCAGATACAGTAAGATACGGCTTCCACTAGATGTCAACAGTCTTTAGAACTTTGTTTGAGGCTTCTACTGTGAAGTGGGGGCGAATGAGAGCTGATTGAGTCAGGTATCTGGCAGAGTGCCACAGGCTCTGAGGCGCGGTCACGAGGGAGTTAGCTCTCGTTCCATTGCTTTTCTACAGACATAGGAATTAGGAGAAGTAGGAGAAGTATATCTCTAATTCCTTGTATAACACTTGTATTTTCATCAACATTTATGATGAGTATTTCTGTAAATTGATGTGGCTCTCTGCACAATCACCGCATGTTTTAGAACTACTGAACGTAATGCGCCAATGTAAAATTAGATTTTTTTAAAATATAAATATGCACTTTATCGAACAAAACATACATGTATTTGATTAGATTTTTTATTGTGCAACATGAAGTCCTATGAGTGTCATCTGATGAAGATCAAAGGTTAGTGCTTAATTTTATCTCTATTTGTTATTTTTGTGACTCCTCTCTTTGGCTGGAAAAATTGCTGTTTTTCTGTGAGTTGGTGGTGACCTAACACAATCGTTTGTGGTGCTTTCGCTGTAAAGCCTGTTTGAAATCAGACAGTGTGGCTGGATTAACGAGAATGTTATCTTTAAAATTGTGTAAAATACTTGTATGCTTGAGGAATTTTAATTATGAGATTTTTGTTGTTTTGAATTTGGCTCCCTGGATTTTCACTGGCTGTTGGCGAGGTGGGACGCTATCGTCCCACATATCCCAGAGAGGTTAATATAATTATTGCTAATATTAAACTAATATTTCATGACTAGGGTGCCAATTGCATTTTTTTGCACGTCATTACTGCGAGCCATCATGACACTCAAGTCAGAACAGCTGCAGTTCACTTGTGAGGCTAATGTTAGCGCAGCCCTAAATCCCTCTTCAAATTCGACACAAACCTTCAAACCGGTATGTGATGAGACATTACATAAACTGTTTTATTTACATTTTAAAGTTGATTAGTTGGACAAATCGGGTGAAAAAAAACTTTCCCCCTTTCAAGATCACTTCGTAGCCTTCGCTCCCCACCCAACATTTTTAAAAAGACCCGATGAAGCTCACTGCCTTCTTAAATTATGCAGAGATGGGCATCATGAAGGTCTCGTCATTAATTTTGTTGGAAAAGAGAGAAATTGTGCTTCACATTGGTATTTTTTGGGCACAAATATAAGGTCAATTGTACGAACCAAGGCGATGTACAAAAGTGAGTGAGTTTATGTTAGTATTTTCAAATGTTAGACAGCACATTGTAGCTAAACTACTTTTGATCTATCCCGTACCTTTTGCAAGATACGAGACAGATTAGCGCAGGCAGAATTGTTGCGCTATCTGACGTAAGACAATGAAGGACCACATAATTAAATTGATGTTATAAAATATAAAATATTGTATGTCTATGCTGAGGACCTACCTGTGGATAGGACATGGGGTTTGGTGTTGGGAGAAGTCCTACCTGTGGATTGGACATGGGGTTAGGTGTTGGAAGGAGACCTCCTCCGGACATAATCCCTGCAACAGCATTTGCTGGCGCCAGCAGTGACAAAGCCTTAGCCTCCTCTGGGATAACACCTACAGAAAAACAAAACAGGCATTATGGGAAGAAGAGAACGTCTACATCTAGAATCTACTAAAGAGGAGAGACATTTTGAAAAACAAAAAGATTACTTGCTCAGGTATTCTTCAAACAAACATGTGTACAGGTTTCAATACTGTTACCTTAGATAGCTGCTACATTTGAGAAGGTTTGTTCCCTTTATTCTTTTAATCATTGTAGATAGTTATTCTTCTAAGGTTGGGAAAAAAGTATATCACAATACACACTACTCCACTGAACTCTGCCAAGATTGTATCACCTGAAAGTGTATTTTAAGTCATGAACCAAACGTTAGCTAGCACAGCGGCTTCTCCAGTGGGGTGTGCTCTCAATTTTCATATAGATTGAACAAGCGACTCACGTTGGTGGCTTCACTACTAAGGAGCACAGAGAAAAAAAAAAGGAAAAAAAATCGAGATACACAAAACAAAAAGAATTTCAGAGAGTTGGAGGTCAACAGTAAATACTGTACAGTCAGTTTCTACTACTTACCAGCAATACGTAGAAAAACAACCTAGCTAGCAATCAAATTCTAGGTAGGCGATATCTACTCTCCCAATAACCTTACTTGTCACTGCATCAAATATGCTTAAAATTAATGCTTTTTGATCAAGTTTAATAATCAACTTGGCAACATTAGATTAGCTTGTTTTTCATGTCTGACTAATATAGGGCAAAAAAAAAAACTATGATTTCACATCTCAATGTTACCAATGCTACCTAAAAAAAGAAACATACAATATCTTAATCAAGATGCAACGGGAAAAATAACATTTACATTTTTTTTTTTTTTACAGAAGACGCACAAACATACACACACCGAGACAGACACACATACGCACACACCCACAAAAAAAAACATTGAAAAAAATGGCACATGGGAGAGAGAATTTAGCTGCAGGAGACAAAACGGTTGGGTGGTATTTTCAGCAGGGCCTGGTTTACAGGACTGGCTGAGCCAGGAAAAAGAACTGTAAAACACAACAACAAAAAAGAAAGACCACTGTTAAAGAGAGAGCACTGAACCAGTTGCCATTGTCATGTGGGTGGATATCTAAGACAATTAACGACAACTAGATAGTCAGCAACCTTAAAGTACAGTATCACTGGTCAACATAGAAAACACACAGCCTAGTTATTTGAATCTGCCAATTTGAGGGACAGCGAGTGTTGAGTGCATCTAATTTTTAGCTAAATTAAAATTGGATACTAGATTGCAACTAGAGTTCACCCAACTCCCCAAACCAGGATGTGCCTTAAAGCTAAAGGTGAAAAAAGTATGAAATGCAGGTGTAGCAATAGCCGTGTCATTGAGATGTATGTGTATTGTTGACTGTTCAGTGACCATTTGGATCCAATGAGAATTAGATTGGATGTTATACAGGTCAGATTATTAAAATACCTATTTTGATACATAGACGTGTGAGTAGTCAAATAACATGTTGTGTTATACATGTGATCTGCCTTATGGTAATATCTAACTACTGCATTCCACTTAAACTAAAAATACATAGAGAATAGAAAATGAGAGAAAGAAGGACACAGAAAAAAGAGAAAGAGAAGGGGTTGGGGGGCTGCTTGAATGCTTGCTGGCCTTTTGTAATTGTCTACAATCCCCTGTTGGCAGGCAGAGGACCACTTTCAGCCATCAAGGAGGGGGCTCTGCTTTTGCCTTCTCCACTACAACAAATCACACACACAAATAACAGAGATAAGTTTAATAGAGGATAGTCCAATATGGGGGAGAAAATAAAAAGCATGGTTAAGTTTTCATATACATGTAAGTTCCTCTCTGCTTTCTTTTTGTCTGCCCGTGCAGTCTGGGCTTGTTCAGCTCTCTCTGTCGAAGCAAGTGCCTGTCCCTAAAGCAGATCTTGGTATACTGTGATTACTGGTAAAGGGGTTGCGGGGGGTGGGGGTGGAGAATAGGCTCTGGAGACCACTAAAGACTTAAAGTCATCTGTGTTGTTTAGTGTCTATAAGTCCAATACATCATGGGTGGCATTATGACCTTACAGTGTGGCAGTAGCTTTATATAATAAATTATGTGTATGGTGGTTATATGTTTGGTATTTAGTTCCACAGTATACCATGGATATGGGTTGAGAGATCTGATATAGAAATCTCTCATTGTAATTAGCAAGGGGATTGTACAAGACACACATGGAATCATTTATCACAGAATCAGATAGGCTTGTCAGATCGAGAATGGATACTAGGATCTGAAATAGCTAGGACACATGCTTAAATAGTATCTCAAACCACAGGATCATAGAACTCCATCATGAAATTAATGGGCGCGTCACTCTCCCATAACTACGTCATACAGTCAAGGATCATTCATACTGAAGAGGGGAGAACAAAGCACCAACCTTCGGCAAAAGGGACAACGATCAGCGCTCTGTCCACGAAGACTGTGTTGGTCAGATGCTGAGAAACTCCCACGGACTCCGACTCTTGGAACTTCACAAAACACACACGCGACGTCACTGGCAGAGGCGATTCACTGCAATACGGTAGTTTGTAAGTTAGTTAGATAGCAACAACATAGTAGTAGATTGTGTCCAACAAAACACCCCTGAAGTAGCTAACCAACATTATCTTAGCTAGCCCATGTTTCGTCTAATATTTTGGGTACGGCTAGCTTGGGCCTCCGATGCTAACGTTAGCTAGCGTTAGCTAAACTAAAGTTAATAATAAACGTTACCTATATGGAAATCAACCAAATCACAAATTGGTAAGGAATTAAGTCAAATAAACAATAACGATGTCTAGTTTGCGACAAAAGTTAAACAAATTAGTTACTTACTCTGGTGGAAACAATTTGAGTTCTTCAATGGTTCCAAGAAACCCGAACAGCATTCGCATCTGCTCAGATGTTGTGCTTGGCGACACGTTCGTCACTTGCACTACGTTCGTGGTACAATTCATTTTTTTCACAATACAATTTTAAAAACAAATATATAAACAACTACCCCTCGATTTGAGAAGGCTTTTTTAGAAATGTACTTCGTTGCTGTCCTAGCCGAAGATGTTTTATAAACTCAAACGTTCATCCCAATGTGTTTCGTCGCCATGTTGTAAGCGTGAATACACATAGAAAAGAACGGCATGCGCACTGTGAAAATCCTGCAGTGATGTAGATAGTTTACACGGGCGTGGGATGGACAACTGGCGGCGGGAGGGCCGCCCCCCTTTTGAACGCCCTCTGACCAATTCAGTCAGGGTCTCAATTTACTGTTGTTGCAAGTTATGTAGAATAATATAATACACAAGGTACACTATCGTAATTTGGTTGTGAATCAGCAGTTTTTCTCTTATGTCAGCCACTGATAGCCACTCAATTAGTCCATGTCAGCTAACATTTTTAGATTTTTAAATTAGTTTAGCAGCCAGCTGATGTTGATAGTCAGTCTCACTCGGGTATCATATTTAAACCTGCAAACATTTCTCTCCACCCTATGGAAAAATGTGTAGAATTGCAGGAAATTAGATGTAAAACAGCACTTTTGCATCTCTGCCCAATGGCAAAATGAGTAGAATTGAATGAAATTAGCTATAAAATACAAAGTCTTCTCTCCACCCCATGGCAGAATGTGTACAATTGTACAAAATGAAAAATGTTCTCTCAGGTGTTAAGAGGGAGGCTGCTAAAATGTTTTGCTCGAAATGTGGTGGTGGGGGGTGGTACGCAGAGCAACTGACTGTAGCCCCTCATGATGAATTTTTTGGGGCCCCCACCCTAAGCTAGCGTGTAGTGTTTTGTTTATTTATACATTTTTTATTAAAAGTACAAATTACAAATATCAGGCTCAAATATTTGTTATACAGATGATCAGCATTCAACAACTTACATCACAAGTAGTGTTAATGTGTGTTAGTAAAGGTCTGTCTCCCCCAGGAATCAAATTGTGAAATGTATCACATTTCTGTGGCATGTAATAAACAGTGAACTATACTGAAATAGATAGTGCAAGGCCAAGAGATATCTCGATCCCCCTGTTCAGATGGAAGTCATGATTGATAACAGACATTGAATATTTGAATATGTTATATCACAAAAGTGTTTTAGTGGTCTGTTTATATCACTTTACATCAGTAGGAAATAATAGAACATTCATGATTTTATTACAATATCTCAGTAGGGCTAATCACTGTTCATGTTAGATTTGTTGGTAACCAATGGCTTTGTTGAGGTCATTGATTTGAAAGTTATTAGGCTGACAAGTGTTATGTGGATATTGACTATGTTTTCAACCAGAATGGGTACAGTAACGTGTCAACTGAGACTTAGATGGTTTATGCAAATCTTTGCAGGAATGCAGTGTAGAAAATCAAAGCTCTCCTTTTATCCGCGTCAACAACAATAGGCCTTATATTCCCACCCAAAGCTTCACTCTGACGCTCAGTGTTTGTGTTTGGTACAAATCTGCCACAGCAACGTAACAATGGATTTGGTATTCATCTAAACGTTTTCAGAGAGTGAGTGTCCCTCTGTTCACAGAGTTTTTCATGATCAGCTGTGGCAGCCGTTTAGTTTGATGAAAAATGTATACTTTTGTGCCGAATACAACAGGTGTTACAGTGAAATGCTTACTTACAAGCCCTTAACCAACAATGCAGTTTTATGAAAAATAAGTGTTAAGTAAAAAATAGATAAATAAAATTAAAAGTAAAAAATCATTAAAGAGCATCAGTAAAATAACAATAGCAAAGCTATATACAGGGGCTACCGGTACAGAGCCAATATGCGGTGGCACGGGTTAGTGGAGGTAATTGAGGTAATATGTACATGTAGTTAGAGTTAAAGTGACTATGCATAGATAGTAAACAGAGAGTAGCAGCAGCGTAAAAGAGAGAGGGGGTGCAATGCTTATAGTCTGGGTAGCCATTTTATTAGCCGTTCAGGAGTCTTATGGCTTGGGGGTAGAAGCTGTTTAGAAGTCTTTTGGACCTAGACTCCACTACCGCTTGCCATGCGGTAGCAGAGAGACCAGTCTATGACTAGAGTGGCTGGAGTCTTTGACCATTTTTAGGGCCTTCCTCTGACACAGCCTGGTATAGAGGTCCTGGATGGCAGGAGGCTTGGCCAAAGTGATGTACTGGGCCATACAAACTACCCTTTGTAGTGCCTTGCGGTCAGAGGCCAAGCAGTTGCCATAGCAGGCAGTGATGCAACCAGTCAGGCAGGATGCTCTCGATGGTGCAGCTGTAAAACTTTTTGATGATCTGAGGACCTGTTTTAGTGGTCGGTCTTTTCAGTCTCCTGAGGTGGAAAAGGCTTTGTTGTGCCCTCTACACGACTGCCTCAGTGTGCTTGGCCATGATAGTTTGTTGTTAATGTGGACACCAAGGAACTTGAAGCTCTCAACCTGCTCCACTACAGCCCCGTCGATGAGAATGGGGGCATGCTCGGTCCTCCTTTTCCTGTAGTCCACAATCATCTCCTTTGTCTTGATCACATTGAGGGAGAGGTTGTTGTCCTGGATCTCTATACATAGATACATAGATGCATGCTTACTTCTAGTCCACGTGAAAATATGTTAGGTATATTTATCCCTTGAAACCTGCCCCTTTGATCTGTGAATTATACTATTTGTGATTTATCATTTGTTAGTGATGTAATTGGATACTAATGATTGTTTATTTATCATTGAGGCTACTTGCTTATTGTGCTTTGGTCCGAGTTTGAAGTTGCCTGTGTCTGTCTAAAAAAGCAACCAGCTATAATCCAGGTAGCTAGGGGCTTAGTACTCTGGACATGTGCAGAGGACAATCACCACATTGTTCTTTAGTCTCCTGGGAAAAAGCAACCCGCTCATATGAGGACAGCAAATTGTGTGCCCCTGGCAAAGTTCTGATGGCTACCTCTGTTCCTTACAAAATAACTGTCAAAACAAGTTTGTTTGCCATGATGCTATCAATTACATTTTTCACACTACACAAAATAGTACCCAGTATTTTAATATGAACATGATTAATGTTGGTAAAAACAATTTGACATCTACAGTGTTTAGTTACTGATGTGCTGCAAAACAATACACAACCTTGTGTTGTATTTTTTAGACACATTTCCCTACTTTAAAATCCTGACTAATGTTACTTGTAGACATACCCAAAATTATTTATTTATCATGAGAGGGCCATAAACAGTACCAAGTAATGCTTATGTCGGAAAGATATCAGTTTGTCTCTGTGAATGGTTTGTCCTCTGACAAATCAACTGTAAATTTCGATGTTCCTCAAGGTTCCGTTTTAGGACCACTATTGTTTTCACTATATATTTTACCTCTTGGGGGTGTCATTCGAAAACATAATGTTAACTTTCACTGCTATGCGGATGACACACAGCTGTACATTTCAATGAAACCTGGTGAAGCCCCAAAACCTGGTGAAGCATGTGTTTCAGACATAAGGAAGTGGATGGCTGCAAACTTGTTCTAGGTCCTGTTGAATCTGACAATTAATCTTAATGGTTGTACAGTCGTCTCAAATAAAACTGTGAAGGACCTCGGCGTTACTCTGGACCCTGATCTCTCTTTTGAAGACATATCAAGACTGTTTCAAGGACAGCTTTTATCCATCTACGTAACATTGCAAAAATCAGAAACTTTCTGTCCAAAAATGATGCAGAAAAATGTATCCATGCTTTTGTCACTTCTAGGTTAGACTACTGCAATGCTCTACTTTCCGGCTACCCGGATAAAGCACTAAATAAACTTCAGTTAGTGCTAAATACGGCTGCTAGAATCCTGACTAGAACCCAAAAATTTGATCATATTACTCCAGTGCTAGCCTCCCTACACTGGCTTCCTGTCAAGGCAAGGGCTGATTTCAAGATTTTACTGCTAACCAACAAAGCATTACATGGGCTTGCTCCTACCTATCTCTCTGATTTGGTCCTGCCGTACATACCTACACGTACGCTACGGTCACAAGACGCATGCCTCCTAATTGTCCCTAGAATTTGTAAGCAAACAGCTGGAGCCAGGGCTTTCTCCTGTAGAGCTCCATTTTTATGGAATGGTCTGCCTACCCATGTGAGAGACGTAAACTCGGTCTCAACCTTTAAGTCTTTACTGAAGACTCATCTCTTCAGTGGGTCATATGATTGAGTGAAGTCTGGCCCAGGAGTGTGAAGGTGAACGGAAAGGCTCTGGAGCAACGAACCACCCTTGCTGTCTCTGCCTGGCCGGTTCCCCTCTTTCCACTGGGATTCTCTGCCACTAACCCTATTACAGGGGATGAGTCACTGGCTTACTAGGGCTCTTTCATACCGTCCCTAGGAGGGGTGCGTCACTTGAGTGGGTTGAGTCACAGATGTGATCTCCCTGTCTGGGTTGGCGCCCCCCCTTGGGTTGTGCCGTGGCGGAGATCTTTGTGGGCTATACTCGGCCTTGTCTTAGGATGCTAAGTTGGTGGTTGAAGATATCCCTCTAGTGGCAAAGTGGTTGTGCTTTGGCAAAGTGGCTGGGGTTATATCCTTCCTATTTGGCCCTGTCCGGGGGTGTCATCGGATGGGGCCACAGTGTCTCTTGACCCCTCCTGTCTCAGCCTCCAGTATTTATGCTGCAGTAGTTATGTGTCGGGGGGCTAGGGTCAGTTTGTTATATCTGGAGTACTTCTCCTGTCCTATCCGGTGTCCTGTGTGAATTTAAGTATGTTCTCTCTAATTCTCTCCTTCTCTCTTTTTTCCTCTCTCTCGGAGGACCTGAGCCCTAGGACCATGCCTCAGGACTACCTGACATGATGACTCCTTGCTGTCCCCAGTCCACCTGGCCTTGCTGCTGCTCCAGTTTCAACTGTTCTGCCTGTGATTATTATTATTTGACCATGCTGGTCATTTATGAACATTTGAACATCTTGGCCATGTTCTGTTATAATCTCCACCCGGCACAGCCAGAAGAGGACTGGCCACCCCACATAGCCTGGTTCCTCTCTAGGTTTCTTCCTAGGTTTTGGCCTTTCTAGGGAGTTTTTCCTAGC
Source organism: Oncorhynchus mykiss (assembly GCF_013265735.2). NCBI lineage: Eukaryota > Metazoa > Chordata > Actinopteri > Salmoniformes > Salmonidae > Oncorhynchus > Oncorhynchus mykiss. The sequence goes on from NC_048572.1 coordinate 70,516,014, forward strand.
CACCGTGCTTCTACACCTGCATTGCTTGCTGTTTGGGGTTTTAGGCTGGGTTTCTGTACAGCACTTTGAGATATCAGCTGATGTACGAAGGGCTATATAAATACATTTGATTTGATTTATACTTATCCTGTCAAAAATATTAAAATCTCACCTTTCTGGTAGTCACTTTTGAAGACACAAGCTCAAGTATACAGTACAAATATGATACAAATATTAAATATTTATTTCTCCTATTCAACAGAAGTGTGTGTGTTTGGGGGGGAGGGGTTCATAATTGACACCCAGAAAATGTGATGTGTAGCTCCCTATGCAAATAAGGTGTCAGATTTCACATACTGCATTTCAGACAAGAGCGGAGAGTGACATGTGAAGCGGGACAACCAGAGCTTTCACGGAGTGCACAGCAATTGATGTTGTGTCATTCAACAAGTGCTCTGTACACAAAAATGTCGGTCAGAACGAGTCCAGATCCGCTCAAAGTCCCATACATAGGGGACTTAACGTTTATAGACCCCAATGTACACAAAGTACTGTATTACTCCATAGAAATGTACATTTAAATAAGCAATACTCAGCCGAGATAAGCATTTACACAGTAACTCTGAATCACTCATGCATATATACAAGTCAAGAGCATAAGGCCCATTTGAAATTTGTGCCTTTTGACTATTGTTAATGTTCTGCCAAATAGTCAATTGAGCAGGAGGGTAAGGGAAATCTATCCCAGTTACAAAATGTAGTCTACAGGAAAGTAGAAAATAATTACATTAATTTAGTGAAATGCCATGAATGTATCTATCTATAGGCTCTCCCTGCTACTTTGGTTTGGTAAATATATAAATGATTGAACAATCACATCTTATGTTATTGCAACACATTTGCCAGGCAAACACAGGCAAAATAAATCCGGTTTTAGAGGGCCACCATTGTGCAACCAAGCTAAGGATATTGGCACAATGGCATTCTTTCTCACGATGCAACCTGATTGGTCAAGAGAAAGGTTACAGCCACTCAGGGTCGAGAAAGAGAGAGGGGCTCGATGTATAAAGACGCTAAACCCACTGGGAGCGCCAAGACTTCCAGTTCAGAAGTGATCTGAAGCCACCTGTATGTGAGTGAGTGTGTGTCTCTGTGCTCCCACAACAAGGAGGAACCATGGTCAGCCGGTGAGTGATGGTTCATTTATTTAAGTCTGAATTCATGTCTGAACTCTCACGCTGTCAAGGGTCAACCATAGGGATAAAGTGGAAAATGTCAACTTCGAAAAATCTAACATATTTCATGCAAGTAGACCAATTTTATTTGGAATAATGTGTGTTGCTTTACTCAATAAAGAGAAAATATGCATGAATGTATGCATTTTGAATTATGTTTGAGAAATTCCTCCTTACCTATTCCCGAAGAGCTACACTCCTGTAGGTTTTCACTTGAACCCTAATCTAGTGTACCTGATTCTAATAACTAGCTGGTTGATTACCTGAACAGGTTAGTTACAACTGGGGTTGGATTGAAAACCTACAGAAGGGTAGCTCTTCAGGAACAGGGTTGGAGAGCACCTGGGCTTCAGTTTCTTACATTTTTTTCCAGATTTGAGCACCCTGCTGGTGGCTACAAGAAGATCTTTGAGACAGTTGAGGAGTTATCAGAGCCTGTCCCTGCAACAGTTACAGGTTTGTTAACTACATATTTAATTTGGTCATATGCAGCAGGTTATGTTAATTAATTTTACTACACTACTTGACCAAAGTATGTGGACACCTGCTCATCGAACATCTCATTCCAAAATCATGGGCATTCATATGGAGTTGGTCAGCCCTTTGCTGCTATAACAGCCTCCAATCTTCTGGGAAGGCTTTCCACTAGATGTTGGAACATTGCTCTGGGGTCTTGCTTCCATTCAGCCACAAGGGCATTAGTGTGGTTGGGCACTGATTTTGGTTGTAAAGTACTTAAGTATAAACTCCCAGTAATTTACTTGATACTTAAGGACATTTTAGCAATTACAATTACTTTTGATACTTAAGAATATTTAAAGCCAAATACCTTTAGACTTTTACTCAAGTAGTATTTTACTGGGTGAATTTCACTTTTACTTGAGTCATTTTCTATTAAATTTTCTATTAAGGTATCTTTAATTTTACTCAAGTATGACAACTTGATACTTTTTCCACCACTGGCTGTAGCATTAAGATTTCCCATCACTGGAACTAAAGGGCCTAGCCCAATCCATGAAAAACAGCCCCAGACCATTCATCCTCCACCAAACTTTACAGTTGCCACTATGCATTTCGGCAGGTAGTGTTCTTCTGGCATCTGCCAAACCCAGATTAGTCCACCGGACTGCCAGATGGTGAAGCGTGATTCATCACTCCAAAGAATGCATTTCCACTGCTCCAGTGTCCAATGGCGGCGAGGTTTACAGCACTCCAGCCGACGTTTGGCATTGTGCATGTTGTTCTTAGGCTTGTGTGTGGCTGATTGGCCCTGGAAACCCATTTCGAGAATCTCCCGACGAACAGTTATTCTGCTGATGTTGCTTTCAGAGTCAGTTTGGAACTCGGTAGTGAATGTTGTAACCGAGGACAGACTCGCTTCACTCCGCGGTCCCGTTCGTTGAGCTTGTGCGTTCTACCACTTCGCAGCTGAGCTGTTGTTGCTCCTAGACATTTCCACTTCACAATAACAGCACTTACAGTTGACCAGGGCAGCTCTAGCAGGGCAAAAATGTTTCTAACTGACTTGTTGGAAAAGTGGCATCCTATGACGGTGCCACGTTGAAAGTCACTGAGCTCTTCAGTAAGGCCATTCTACTGCCAGTGTTTGTCTATGGAGATTGCATGGCTTTGTGCCTGATTTTATACACCTGTCAGCAACAGGTGCAGCTAAAATAGCAAAATCCACTTACTTAAAGGGATGTCCACATACTTTTGTATATATAGTGTCGATTTCTGGTACACAAATAAATCACTGCCATCTTGGAAATTCATGTGAAAACAGTACTGTATCTATGAGAAACATCCCCTATTATACCTGTTACCTGCTCTAGATAAAATCACATTGAACAGTTCATTGATCAATTGTTTGACAAAGCTCTTTTCTCTCACATCTACAGGTAGGATTCCTTCATTTCTGAAGGGAAGTCTTCTTCGTCTGGGCCCTGGCCTGTTTGAGGTTGGAGATGAGCCTTTCTACCACCTCTTCGATGGCCAGGCCCTCATGCACAAATTCGACTTCAAAAATGGCCAAGTCACCTACTTCAACAAGTATGAATGGATGAATAATATCTGTTAGAGATCAGTGGTTACATTGCATTTGAGTCAAATTAACCTAATGGATTTGATACCCATCTCTATCTTTATCCTTTAGGTATGTTAAAACAGATGCCTATGTGCGTGCCATTACAGAAAAGCGTGTGGTGATCACTGAATTTGGCACCTTCGCCTACCCAGATCCCTGCAAAAACATCTTCTCCAGGTTGGTAGCTAACCTCGTCAGATGAATAACATAGCCGCAGGTTGGCATTTATTGGGATGACACATGTACCGGAGGCAGACCTGTAGGGTAGTCAATCGCTGGCACACTCACAAAGCCATACAATGTGATTTTAAACCTAAGCCTAACCACACTGCTAATCTTATGCCTAACCCTAACCTTAAATTAAGACCAACGTTTTTTTTTAACAATATATAGGCAATTTGACAATGCAGCTGTCCTATCTAGTGGACATTTCTCAGCCCTTCCTCCAGGACAATATTCATCCCAATAAACATCAACCTGCAACATATTTTTTTTGTTTATTTAACTTGACAAGTCAGTTAAGAACACATTCTTATTCACAACAACGGCCTAAGAATAGTGGGTTAACTGCCTTGTTCAGGGGCAGAAATACAGATTTTTACCTTGTCAACTTGGGGATTCAATCTAGCAACCTTTCGGTTACTGGCTCAACGCTCTAACCACTAGGCAACCTGTCGCCCCATATCCTGTAAATGGTTATATTTGCTTGCCATATAATGCCTTCAGAAGTATTCATACCCCTTGACTTATTCCACATTTTGTTGTTACAGCCTGAATTCAAAATGTATTAATATTACATGTATATATTTTTTCCACCCATATACACACAATACCCCCATAATGACAAAGTCAAAACATGTTTTTAGAAATTTTGCTAAGTTTATTGAAAATGAAATACAGAAATATCTAATTTACATGTTAGAATCACCTGTAGCAGCAATTACAACTGTGAGTCTTTCTGGGTAAGTTTCTAAGAGCTTTGCACACCTGGATTGTACAATATTTGCACATGATTATTTTTGAATTCTTCAAGCTCTGTCAAGTTTGTTGTTTATAATTGTTTATAATTGCCAAAAATATTTCAGCCATTAAACTCTGTAACTGATTTATTGATACACAATCCAACGTATAAGCAATATCTGCTTTTTATTTATATTTTTATTCTACCAATAGGTGCCCTTCTTTGCGAGGCATTGGAAAACCTCCCTGGTCTTTGTGGTTGAATCTGTGTATGAAATTCAATTCTTGACTGAAGGACCTTACAGATAATTGTATTTGAGGGGTACAGATATGATGTAGTCATTCAAAAATAATGTTAAACAGTATTATTACACACAGAGTGAGTCCACGCAATACATTATATGACTTGTTCAGCACATTTTTACTCCTGAACTTATTTAGGCTTGACATACAAATGGGTTCAATACTTATTGACTCAAGACATTTCAGCTTTACATTTTTTATTAATTTCTAAAAACATAATTCCACCTTGACATTATGGGGTATTGTATGTCAGTGACACAAAATCTAAATGTCAGACATTTTGAATTCAGGCTGTAACACAACAAAATGTGGATAACTCAAGGGGGTGAATACTTTCTGAAGGCACTGTATATCTGATCTTTCATATCAATCATTGTGTATATTTTGACTGCCGTTGCCTTGATCGTCGTTTTAATGATGACTGTTGGATCAATTTCAAAACTGGTGTGTGGGTGTGTGTTTCTCTGTGCAGGTTTTTCACTTACTTCAAGGGTGTTGAGGTGACAGACAATTGTCTGGTGAACGTTTACCCCATCGGTGAAGATTACTACGCCGTCACAGAAACCAATTACATCACTAAAGTCAACACTGACACGCTGGATACACTGAAGAAGGTATTACTCTCCTCTTTTCCCCCAGGCTGAAATTCCACCCCCCATCATTACAGTATTCACAATATACTGTACCAGAAACCACAGTGTATGTCTATATCCTTTGGCCTGATTCAACAGACTAAAAAAAAAACAGAACAAAATGGAAGTCTCACTTCTCATTAATAGTTATAACACATGTATAATGTATAACATTATAATGAATAACACATGAATAACACTATGACTTCACTTCTCCTCAGGTGGACTTGTGCAACTACGTCAACATCAATGGAGTGACAGCCCACCCACACATTGAGAGAGACGGAACAGTGTTCAACATCGGAAACTGCATGGGGAAAGGAGCATCACTGGCCTACAACGTTGTCAGAATCCCACCCACTCAGAAAGGTTGGGCTTGTGTCCAAATTGATTCAAGAAAATAAAATGAAAGATATTCATTCAGAATTAATGCACGTGTTCCAACTCTTAAACTAGAAAATGTAGGTAACATGTACTTAACTTGTTCTGGATAGGATAACATGTAATAGTAAGGCAATCTGAAGGCTTCTTTCCTGATTGCATCTTGTGTTCTCTCCTCAGACAAGTCAGACCCCATTGAAAAGTCCAAGGTTGTGGTGCAGTTCCCCAGTGCCGAGAGGTTCAAGCCCTCCTATGTGCACAGGTGGGTCATAATAACAAATCCATCATGTTCATAGTTGAACTTGAGGTCCCCAAAACAGCAAGGAGTCAATCATGGACATGCCTCCTTCTGTGTTATTTGACTAAGCCATATAACAACTTACAATGCATGCCAACTTAAATGGTCTACATATCACCCTTAGCTTTGGCATGTCGGAGAACTACTTTGTCTTTGTGGAGACCCCTGTGAAAATCAACCTGCTGAAGTTCCTCAGTGCCTGGAGCATCCGAGGCTCCAACTACATGGACTGCTTTGAGTCCAACGAGGTTCTCGGGGTAAGGAGGCAAACACTCAGTAGATTTGAGTTTAAAGTGACACATTTCTATATAGGACAATTATGTACAGTAACATCATACCTAGTCTCGACATCCAGAACCAAATCACATGTGTGCAGTCACAACAGACAATAAGCATAACAGACATTATTGTCAAACCTAATCAACTTTTTAAAATACATTTCACAGACATTGTTCCACATCGCCAGAAAGGACATTGGAGGAGGACAAGGAGAATACATTGACCATAAGTTCAGGGCCGCTCCCATCAACCTGTTCCATCACATCAACACTTATGAGGACAATGGTTTCATCGTGGCTGATGTGTGTACATGGAAAGGGTAATGGAACAGCTAAAAATTGTCTCTCTCATAATATGGCAATGTCAATACAGTGGCAGATGTAAGCGTATATAAAAAGTGATGACACATCATAAGTGACTAGATCAATTGTGGACTGAGGGATCTCAGGGGTGGCATTCATTTGAAGTTAATTGCCTTAGCAATGTCCTTTTTCAGAATAATTGATTAATGAATCCTAGCCCTTGGTCTTTAAACACTGTCTGTTTAAAGGATTAGGAAACTCATTCTCATTCGTTTCCTGGTAGGTTTGAGTTTGTGTATAACTACCTTTGGCTGGCCAACCTGCGCTCCAACTGGGAGGAGGTGAAGAAGGCAGCCATGATGGCACCTCAGCCAGAGGTCAGGAGATACGTCATCCCACTGGACATCCACAGGGTAAGTCATTTCCTTCTCTTTAAAAATATTTTTTTTAAGTTTACATTTCGTCTACATATTATAATTAATTTTTGGACAATAAAGTGCATATGTGTTACCTTGTATTTATTTTATTTTGGATCGCAATGTGTTCAGTGCACTCAGAAAGTATTCAGACCCCTTGACTTTTTCCACATTTTGTTACGTTACAGACTTCTTCTAAAATTGATAAAATCATTTTTCCCCCCTCATCAATCTACACACAATAACCCATAATGACAAAGCTAAAACTGTTTTTTAGAAATGTATTAAAAATACAAAACTAAATAACTAAAATATCACATAAAATAACTATTCAGACCCTTTACTCAGTACTTTGATAAAGCACCTTTGGCAGCGATTACAGCTACAAGCTTGGCACACCTGTATTTGGGGAGTTTCTTCCATTCTTCTCTGCAGATCCTCTCAAGATCTGTCAGGTTGGATGGGGAGTGTCTCTGCACAGCTATTTTCAGGTCTTTCCAGAAATGTTTGATCAGGTTCAAGTCCGGGCTCTGGCTGGGCCACTCAAGGACATTCAGAGACTTGTCCCGAAGCCACTCCTGCGTTGTCTTGGCTGTGTGCTCAGGGTCATTGTCCTGGTGGAAGGTGAACCTTCGCCATAGTCTGAGTTCCTAACGTGCTCCAGAGTGCTTTTCATGAATGATCTCTCTGTACATTGTTCTGTTCATCTTTCCCTCGATACTGACTAGTCTCCCAGTCCCTGCCGTTGAAAAACATCCCCACAGCATGATGCTGCCACCACCATGCTTCTTCATAGGGATGGTCCCAGTTTTCCTTCAGACGTGACGCTTGGCATTCAGGCCAAAGAGTTCCATCTTGGTTTCATCAGACCAGAGAATCTTGTCGATGAGTCTTTAGGTGCCTTTTGGCAAACTCCAAACGGGCTGTCATGTGGCTTCCGTCCGGCCACTACCATAAAGGCCTGATTGGTGGAGTGCTGCAGTGATGGTTGTCCTTCTGGAAGTTTATCCCATCTCCACAGAGGAACTCTGGAGCTCTGTCAGAATGACCATCGGGTTCTTGGTCACCTCCCTGCCCACGGCCCTTCTCCTCCAATTGCTCAGTTTGGCCGGGCAGCCAGCTCTAGGAAGAGTCTTGGTGGTTCCAAACTTCTTCCATTTAAGAATGATGGTGGATACTGTGTTCTTGGAGACCTTCAATGCTGCAAACATTTTTAGGTACCTTTTTTGGTACCTGAGCTCAATTTCGAGTCTCATAGCGAAGGGTCTGAATTCTTATGTAAATATGGTATTTCTCTTCAAAAAAAAATCTTAATTTGCTAACATTTCTAAATACCTGTTTTCACTTTGTCATTATGGGGTATTGTGTGAAGATTGATGAGGAAAAAAATACAATTAATTCATTTAGAATAAGGCTGTAACGTAACGAAATGTGGAAAAAGTCAACAGGTCTGAATACTTTTCGAATGCACTGTATATCTGCCCTAACTTATTCAAACTTTCTTTCATACTGATTGTGTGTTTCAGGAGGAGCAGGGAAAGAACCTGATATGCCTGCCGTACACCACGGCCACAGCAGTGATGCGTACTGACGGGACAATCTGGCTGGAGCCTGAGGTGCTGTTCTCTGGTCCCCGCCAAGCCTTTGAGTTTCCTCAGATCAACTATGAGAAGCACGGTGGGAAGAACTACTCATATGCCTATGCCCTGGGCCTCAACCACTTCATTCCTGACAGGGTGAGTAGTCTTGTTGTTTGCCACAAATCTATCTTCAAACTCTGAGAAGTGAATGGCAGAGGTCATAGCATGTTACGTGAGTGGCCATGAGTTTCTGTCTATATGTGGTTGTATATCATCAAGTTGAATGTGAAGACCAAGATGTGTATGTTAGACCTTGAGGAATCTCTATGCGGTTGTAGATCATCAAGCTGAACGTGAAGACCAAGGAGACCTGGGTGTGGCAGGAGCCGGACTCCTACCCCTCAGAGCCTCTCTTTGTGCAGACCCCCGATGGCGTGGATGAGGATGATGGTATGTACAGTATTGTACTGTACTCTTAGTGTACTATACTGTCACTGTTACAGGCATGGTGCAGGGCAAACACTGATACATAGTATTGTGTTAGTGTTTAGAAGAGAGTTTAAGAGACATTGGGCTCTATTCAATCCGCAATATAAATTGAGGTCATTTGCAATTGAGCTGACATATGCAGTGTTTATCGTGAATGCAGTCTCCTCTAAAGCAGGAACATTGCCTTTAAATTTAAATCATGCTGTAAAACTGAACTTCCGCAATGCGGATTGATTAGAGCCCTTTAGCTATTTATCCAGGGACAAGGTACTTAATTTTAGTAGAAAAATGTACTCAGCATAATTCATAAAAAGATGGGTTACAGTTACAATGTGTTGGGCACTGTGTTTTTCTAACAAACCATGTGTTTTTCCAATGACCCACAGGAGTTCTGTTGACCGTTGTAGTATCCCCCGGGGCCCAGAAGTCAGGGTACATGCTGATCCTCAACGCCAAGGACATGTCGGAGATCGCCAGGGCAGAGGTGGACTGCCCTATACCCGTCACCTTCCACGGAATGTACAAGAAATAACATTTCAATAATCCTCCAGGCACAAAGACTAGTAGTCACCATTCCACGGTATTCATACTAAGCATCACATTTCCCTCAGCAATAGAACAAACAAATAAAGTAAAGTAAAGTATAGGCTACAAATAACTTGGCTTGTTGTGTCAGCAAAAACGAGACAAGTATCTGATCATCTCCCATCATGATTTAACTTTCTGCCACCTACGATTCAGTATGGTTGGGTGTCCATTTTGATGAAAATGTACCATTTCGTGGTATGAATGGAACCTGCTGGTATCAGGGCATAAGTAGGTTTCCTACAATTATTTCTCAGTGAGCCCACAGCATAACAACATCAGCGGCCTCTCAGTCACGACACCCTGATTGGTTAATACAATTGTTGTGTCAGTGCTGGAAATCAATGAGTTTGTTCACAGTACCATGTCTCTTGAGTACTTCAGGGTTGGAATAATTAAAATATAATCAAAATACTGGCCTTTTTATTGTATGTCTGTTATTTTGGGAAAGAAAGTTGAATGTTGTGTGTAACTAATAATTTGACTATTCTATAGTGTATAAAAAAAACACATTTCCTAGATGCACACGTAGTACAGGTATATACATGAAAGAACTAGTCCCGAAGGACAACAATAAAGTCCATCTGCTCCATGTCATCTGTATAGCGGTTATTTTGGAGGAGTCGAAGGTGGAACTGCATTAGAGCTGTCAAATCCACAAATGGCTCACAAAGCGGACATTGCCATTGGCTGCACAGAGGCACATTAACATAAATCCCATGCAGCATTGTTTGCAAGTTTGAACACTGGAATGTGAGATGTAATCTACACCTCCATTAGGATGATAGAAACTCTAATTAGTGCAATGATTTTTACATTTATTTCTATACAGCCTACACTTTCTCCTTCTGAACTTCTAACAGGAGTGGGACAGTGTGGCATTGTGGCAATGATCTCAAGAGCAGCTGCTCACCGATTTGAAGGGTCCAACAGTTCCACCTCTGACACAGCCAAAATACCCGCTATGTCGGTGTCCGCTAATGCTGGTTAACTCTTGATCTGATTGAATCCAGGAGAAAGTCCCTCCGTTCCATGTTAATCAGTGGCGGTCGGTGCCGTTTAAGATGAGGGAGGATTTTTATGAACATGGCCTTATTTCTATTACAGCATATTGGATGACTGTCATTCATATTCCATTCACCCAGCTCAATGTAACATAGGGTTAGGTTACTACATGATACTCACATTTTCCCTATATCCATCATGAGGTTGCTACAACCTAGTTTACAATGTAGGTGCACAGGTCGAGAGAAAAATGTAAGAAATCAAGATGACACATTTAATACCGCCTTGCACGCTCTTGCCTGCATCTATCTGATCTAGGGTGTAATCATTAGTCTAACAGTTGCAAACAAGAGTATCTATTGGACATTTTCAGGTATGTTTATCCCCGTTCCATTTGCTTCCGTTTAAGAAATGGCTGAATGAATACACCCCTGATCACACTCAAACACAGTTCATGTTCATAGTGGCCACATACAAACAGTATTATCACTTTTCTTGATGTACAGTATAATTCCTTCTCGCATCTATACTCTCCTCCTTTCACCTTCACTTGTGGACTTTAGTGCACAGCACATCAGCTGTCTTGTGACCAGGCAAAATAACTTTTCAAGACAAACCTTCATATATAACCACCAACTGCTATACAAGGCCTACATAATTGTCACCATATTAGCTTACAACATAGTCAACATAGCTACTAGAACTAACGGGTTAGTAAACCCGCTACAATCATGCAGTACATTGTAGTCAGCCAGCAAGCTGGCCCAGGTGGCAGTAAATTAATAAAACCAAAAGCTTACCTTGACTTGGAAGAGTTCCAGTGTTGCATAGCCATCGCCAGCTAGCTAACATAGCATCCCTCTCTGTTTGAGCTGGGTGTTTGAGTAGGTTAAACTAGCTAGCTGCATTCGGTAGCTAAGTAAGTGAAAGTTCAAGTGAAAAAAAGAAATACAACAAGAAACAGCCGGCTCTTTCTTGCTTCTCCTTCATTTTTGAAAAAAATAATTTGTTTCATAACTGTTCAACTGTTGTCTTTGTCTTTCTTTGAGTCATCTACTCAGCACATTTTATGCACTGCAGTGCTAGCTAGCTGTAGCTTATGGTTTCAGTACTAGATTCATTCTCTGATCCTTTGGGTGGACAACATGTTCATGCTGCCACCAACCCCTGATGGGTTGGTGGACGTCCTCCGGAAGTTGTCATAATTACTGTGTAAGTCTATGGAAGGGGGTGAGAACCATGAGCCTCCTAGGTTTTGTATTGAAGTCAATGTACCCAGAGGAGGAGGGAAACTAGCTGACCTCCAACTACATCATGGTGCTACCCTACAGAGTGCTGTTGAGGCTACTGTAGACCTTTATTGCAAAACAGTGTGTTTTAATCAATTATTTGGTGACATGGATATATTTAGTATATTTGTATCTAAAAATGATAACCTTTTAAATGTTTCACTATTTTTATATTCATCAAATTCACTGAGGATGGTCCTCCCCTTCCTCCTCTGAGTAACCTTCACTGACCATTGCTCCATCGTGAAAAAAGGATCTGAATACATTATGAGGCTTTGCACCAAAAGCGCTGAGCATACTGAGTGTCATCACTAGTGAAAGGGCCACAAAGATTAGTTATGTTGCCAAAGAAAATCAGATTAGGTGTATTTAGCTTCAAGAAAAAGAACAAACAAGTTAGGATGTTGCAACTAGTAATTTGTTTGACCGAGCCCATGTTTTGTACAATGTTGCCTAACGTAATCTTGCCTCCGTACCATGGCATTAGCCCCACTAGTCTAAGCTGGTCAGGTGATTGCATTGCAGCATTGATAAACTAAGCTGATCATACTGATTAATTGGGTCAAATTAATTGGGTCTAATCTGAGAAACAAACAGGCATGTCGCAATTAGTCACTTCTGTAAAAGCACAGATCACCATGATTATAGCAGCAACAAATCTAAGCAGAAATAATTACAGTATGTACTGTGCTGATAGGATAAAAGGGGAAATGTAACATTTGACTAACACCTGGTGTAACAAGATACTACAGTCTCAGAACAATAATAAGTCAGGCATGACACAAATGTGTGCTTTCTTGTTTATTTACATTTTTTTACAGCTTCAATATGAGGGATGGTTGGCCTTTCAAAAACCAAGATTACAGGAGATGACATTTATTTTCAGAATCCTGAAAAACACTGCAAAACAAAGCTAATAATTGAAACACGTGTGTTGTCTTTTAATGTCACCGTGAAACCATGAGAGAAATCTTCCCCCTCTTACAAATATCTTTGGGACAGAGGTTTGCAAATGCATACTCAAGCCAGTGTAAACTCTAATGGGAAATACTTATCTCCCACAAACACAATGACAAACAATACATCTAAAAGGTAGGAGATACACAAACATCAATACAGAAAAGGGTATCACTATTATATAAACAAAAAATGTAATGGAAATAATTCACTGCAATGCTACTTCGCTACAAACAAAACTAAAAAAGCAAAGAAAATGCTGGCCTAGTTTTTTATTTGTTTTTTTACAGCAAGAAAGAAAATTGCGTAATGATGACTGTGGGATTGAAAATATAGGTAAGTAAGCTAAGTACTTAAGGGAAGAAATATTATTCTATTCCATATTGTCTCATTCGAGACAAAGCAAACCTCTGTCCCCTTCACTCAGTCACTTCCACACAAAAACACACACTAGAATCAAGACAAGAAAAACAAAGCAGGTGCACACTACTGAATCACACAACTCATGAATACATATTCAGCTATTGAGCTTTACTTCAACTTGATACGTGACCAATGGTAGCATTGACAGCATTATCAATATCAATCTTAACTTCTGTGCTGCGAAAAGAAGAAACAATATTGAAAAGTGCAAGGTTATAGGTATATATATATTAATATAATGCTTCCGTTATTATCCTATAAGTAAAGTGCAAATCTTAGGATCAGATTAACGTGTGTGCAAGCATTCCTAACTTTTAGACGGATCCTCCTGCACACGCACAAATGAGCCCTTTACATTGTCTGACAGCTATGCTACTCCTCTTATTGTAAAACCTATAAACCTTACACAGAGTGATTGACATACAGCTCATCCACTTCTTCAGGCCATTTGGAATGGCAGTGGAGCATTTAGAATGGTCAATCTGAAAGACAAAACAAAAGGTAACGGATGTACACTAATGTTCAAAAGTTTGGGGTCACTTAGAAATTTAGAAAAATATATAAATGTGTCCATTAAAATAACATCAAATTGATCAGAATCCCAGAGTCGCCTCTTCACTGTTGATGATGAGACAGTTGAGGACTGTTTCTCAAACTAGACACCCTAATGTACTTGTCCTCTTGCTCAGTTGTACACCGGGGCCTCCCACTCCTCTTTCTATTCTGGTTAGAGCCAGTTTGCGCTGTTCTGTGAAGGGAGTAGTACACAGCATTTTACGAGATCTTCAGTTTCTTGGCAATTTCTCGCATGGAATAGCCGTCATTTCTCCGAACAAGAATAGACTGACGAGTTTCAGAAGAACGGTCTTTGTTTCTGGCCATTTTGAGCCTGTAATCGAACCCACAAATGCTGATGCTCCAGATACTGAACTAGTCTAAAGAAGGCCAGTTTTATTGCTTCTTTAATCAGAACAACAGTTTTCAGCTGTGCTAACATAATTGCAAAAAGGTTTTCTAATGATCAATTAGCCTTGTAAAATTATAAACTTGAATTAGCTAACACAACGTGCCATTGGAACACAGGAGTGATGGTTGCTGATAATGGGCCTCTGAACGCCTAAAAATCGGCCTTTTCCAGCTACAATAGTCATTTACAACATTAACCATGTCTACACTGTATTTCTGATCAATTTGATGTTCTTTTAATGGACAAAAAATGTGCTTTTCTTTCAAAAACAAGGACATTTCTAAGTGACCCCAAACTTTTGAACGGTAGTGTATGTGTTTCTCCATTAAACATATCATAGTCTAATAGAGGATGGGCTTTGGGTGATTTCTGCACTGTGTGTGTGCATACTATAATTGTTTTTGTTGTAATCCTAAAAGGAGACTATGCTCTGTAACTTATTTTATTTTGAAACACTAAAACAGGGTACGCTTCAGTCCGTAGAGAGATAACCATTATTGCGCCACCATGCCGGCTTTCCTGGGGCTGTTTTGCCATTACTAAGTCATATTCAGAGTGCAGGATTGAGACTTTAGAAGACTGATGAGTCATGTTATTGTCTTGTTGTTGCCAGCTGTGGGTTCCAAAGGAATCTTATAGGATACCTCCTGGTGACCAAATTCAGATGACAGAAAATGATCTAATCCCATTCCCAGCTACTAATCATGGTGAATAATGATTGGCTGGGATGGGATGCCACCGAGACCTGCTCAAGTGGAAATGCAGTGAGCCATCACTACAGTAACAGCCCCTCCCCCTTCTGACCATAACATCACCAACCCAATCCTAGTACTGTATTCAACAGCTGACTCAGGAATCCAGTCCACCACAGACGCACATATTATGCCTGCTTGTCCTCCTATGTAGACAGTTGCCTAATGTTGCCTTCTTTCAGTCAGACCATGACTCAGCCAGTTCAGAGCCAGTTCAGTTCAGAGCCAGTTCCAGTGCCAGCTCCAGTTCAGAGCCAGTTCAGTTCAGAGCCAGTTCAGTTCAGAGACAGTTCAGTTCAGAGACAGTTCCAGTTCCAGTTCAGAGCAAGTTCCAGTTCCAGTTCAGAGCCTGTTCCAGTTCAAAGCCAGTTCCAGTTCTGAACCAGTTCCAGTTCAGTTCCAGTTCAAAGCCAGTTCCAGTTCAAAGCCAGTTCCAGTTCTGAACCAGTTCCAGTTGTGAGCCAGTTCCAGTTGTGAGCCAGTTCCAGTTCAAAGCCAGTTCCAGTTCTGAACCAGTTCCAGTTCAGTTCCAGTTCAAAGCCAGTTCCAGTTCTGAACCAATTCCAGTTCAGAGCCAGTTCCAGTTCAGAACCAGTTCCAGTTCAGAACCAGTTCCAGCTCAGTTCCAGTTCAAAGCCAGTTCCAGTTCTGAACCAGTTCCAGTTCTGAGCCAGTTCTAGTTGTGAGCCAGTTCCAGTTCCAGTTCAGAGCCAGTTCCAGTTCAAAGCCAGTTCCAGTTCTGAACCAGTTCCAGTTCAGTTCCAGTTCAAAGCCAGTTCCAGTTCAGAGCCAGTTCCAGTTCAGAGCCAGTTCCAGTTCTGAACCAGTTCCAGTTCAAAGCCAGTTCCAGTTCTGAACCAGTTCAAAGCCAGTTCCAGTTCTGAACCAGTTCCAATTCTGAGCCAGTTCCAGTTCAAGTTAAGAGCCAGTTCCAGTCCAGAGCCCGTTCCAGTTCAGAGCCAGTCCCAGTTCAGAGCCAGTCCCAGTTCAGAGCCAGTCCAAGTTCAGAGCCAGTCCAAGTTCAGAGCCAGTCCAAGTTCAGAGCCAGCCCCAGTTCAGAGCCAGTCCCAGTTCAGAGCCAGTTCCAGTTCAGAGCCAGTCTCAGTTCAGAGCCAGTCTCAGTTCAGAGCCAGTTCCAGTTCAGAGCCAGTCTCAGTTCAGAGCCAGTCCCAGTTCAGAGCCAGTTCCAGTTCAGAGCCAGTCTCAGTTCAGAGCCAGTTCCAGGTGATGGGTGGATGGATGTCTTTTCATTGTTAATCACTAGTGTTTCCATAGTCTCTCTCTCTCGTATGTCATCACCGACCAAGACACTGTGCTGCTCCTTATCCCAAGGTAAAAAGCAGAGGGGAAGGGGGCAGCATGTGTGTGTTTGTTGGGGCTGGTGGAAGTGTGTGTGTATGTGTACATGTGTTTGTAGGGGGGGTGGCAAGGCAGAGCTCGGCAGAAGGGGGTAGTGTTGTATTTAGGGTCAGTGGTCAGTTGGTCTCGTAAGTGGAGAGCAGGGCGGCGTCCACAGGCTCCATGCAGGAGGGACAGGTGAAGGACCTCATCAGCCAGTCGTCTATACAGTCCATGTGGTAGATGTGCATACAGGGCAGAAACCGGATGGGGTCCCCGTACACAAAGTCCATCATACATATCACACACCTAGAAAATGGGTCAAAACATGTATGAATAGTGGTTTTGATCATTTTTTCCTCAGCACTTTAACTGACCAGGAAAAACTCTGGGCACTAGTTATGTTATACACAGTTACATGCTACAACTAGGGCCAGAGTTTTACCTGCTCAGGTCACATGAACAGTGACCTTTATATATTACATCAGAGAATAAAAACAGTAGTAAACTAATAATATTAAGATATTAATAAAAACAGTGGTAAACAGATGCTTACTCTCTGATTTTCTTCTCAGAGCCGTCCCGTCCTCCGTCGTAGACACCCCTGGGGAGGTGCTGGATGAGGCCGATACGCTGGGCGATACGGACCTGCTCCTCCTCAGTCAGCTGGCTGGCCAGGCGGGCCTGGCTGGGGGTGGGGTGGTACACCGGCATGTGGGCCTCCTCCTGGAAAAAAGACATACCCATACAGAAAGTCAATCCATGGGCCAACTCAACTGAACTGTTCCCATGACCCAGTGTTTCAACAACCATTGTATAAGCGGGGTTGGGTGGTCTGTTCCACCTAAGGCTGTTCTACCTAATGACGTATATACAGTTGAAGTCGGAAGTTTACATACACCTTAGCCAAATATAATTAAACTCAGTTTTTCACAATTCCTGACATTTAATCCGAGTAGAAATTCCCTGTCTTAGGTCAGTTAGGATCACCACTTTATTTGAAGAATGTGAAATGTCAGAATAATAGAAGACAGAATAATTTATTTAAACTTTAATTTCTTTAATCATATTCCTAGTGGGTCAGAAGTTTACATGCACTCAATTTGTATTCGGTAGCATTGCCTTTAAATTGTTTAACTTGGGTCAAACGTTTCGGGTAGCCTTCCACAAGCTTCCCACAATAAGTTGGGTGAATTTCTGCCACAACTTTGGAAGTATGCTTGGGGTCATTGTCCATTTGGAAGACCCATTTGCGACCAAACTTTAACTTCCTGACTGATGTCTTGAAAAGTTCCTTCAATATATCCACATAATTTTCATTCCTCATGATGCCATATATTTTGTGTAGTGCACCATTCCGTCCTGCAGCAAAGCACCCCCACAACATGGTGCTGCCACCCGCGTGCTTCATGGTTGGGATGGTGTCCTTCGGCTTGCAAGCCTCCCCCCTTTTCCTCCAAACATAACGATGGTCATTATGGCTAAACAGTTCATTTCTCCAAAAAGTACAATCTTTGTCCCCATGTGCAGTTGCAAACCGTAGTCTGGCTTTTTTTATGGCCGTTTTGGAGCAGTGAACGTTCCTTGCTGAGCGGCCTTTCAGGTTATGTCGATATAGGACACATTTTACTGTGGATATAGATACTTTTGTACCTGTTTCCTCCAGCATCTTCACAAGGTCATTTGCTGTTGTTCTGGGATTGATTGGACTTTTCGCACCAAAGTACGTTCATCTCTAGGAGGCAGAACGCGTCTCCTTCCTGAGCGGTATGACGGCTGCGTGGACCCATGGTGTTTGTACTTGTGTACTATTGTTTGTACAGATAAACGTGGTACCTTTAGGAGTTTGGAAATTGCTCCCAAGGATGAATCAGACTTGTGGAGGTCTACAAAAAAAATTCTGAGGGCTTGGATTGATTTCTTCTGATTTTCCCATAATGTCAAGCAAAGAGGCACTGAGTTTCAAGGTAGGCCATGACCTCATTTTCTGGAATTTTCCAAGCTGTTTAAAGGCACAGTCAACTTAGTGTATGGAAACTTCTGACCCACTGGAATTGTGATACAGTGAATTATCAGTGAAATAATCTGTCTGTGAACAATTGTTGGAAACATTACTTGTGTCATGCACAAAGTAGATGTCCTAACTGACTTGCCAAAACTATGGTTTGTTAACAAGAAATTTGTGGAGTGGTTGAAAAACAAGTTTTAATGACTCCAACCTAAGTGTATGTAAACTTCCCACTTCCCACTGTAAACCCTGGATTGCTGATGCTATATATTGGCCATTGAAAGGCTTTGAAGCCACTGGTCGGTCATATTGGCGACAGTGTTTCAATTAAATGGTTCAAGGACAAAATTACATGTATTTATTCTGTTGTTGTAGTGGGGACAGTAACATTAGTAATCTAAAATAAATACTTAAAAAAAAAAAATTGTTGTTCATTTTTGTTGATTTTCTTTTTAATGTTTAGCTCACATAATATAATTTTAAAGTATGCACTAAAGTGTCTGTAATAGAATAAACGTGTCAAAAACAAATACAGACATTAAGAAATGCATTTCTAAATCTTCCCAAATAATTTGTATAATTGAGGAATACCAAGATGGATGTGCGGTGTCTTCAATACAGCGCCACCTGTCAGTCATCCAGGGTTTATACACATACATCATCGGTTCCACCCTGCCTATAAGAGTTTGTCTTGCATTTGTTTCAATTGACAATGTTGTTGCCAGAGGGAACCTGGAAATTAAACTAGCAGAAACACTGCCACGGCAAATCCAATTCATAAACAATTACACTACTTTTGGGCAGCCAGCGTATGACTAGGCAGCCATCTAGTATTGGGTGATTTGAGGTGGAATCATGTGTGAGGCCTACATGAAAGTGTGATACAACAAGGAGAAAGAAGGAGTCTATCATAATGGTTTATCACGCTGTGTGTTCTGCGCTGTGGCGAGCCAAAACACACACCCTGCCATGGATAAAGCAGCCGGAAAAAACTGCCCAGTCTGGACATTCTTGGCAAGCCTGTTTAGAACACTTTTGTGAGATTGAAAAGCGTTTGGGCATTAAAAGTGTTGTGTGTGTTTTTCTCTTTGTGTGACTGAGCATGTTCAACTATTGCTATGTGAAAACTGAGACCCACAACAATCAGTTGCAAATAGGCCTACCTATGAAAACAATCATTTCAATGCAACACTATTGCTCAGCCCTTTAAATATTTTATTGTGGCTCATCTGATGTAGCCTAGCTTTTAAAACCATACATTTGACAGCAACATTTAACTTTAAACTATACCTAGATGAATGGGTCAGTAATGGTATGGAATCATATAAAATAAAATAATTAATCTTGCTAAATAATTAGGAAATATTTGATCAGATTCTCTAAAGATGCTCTTGACCTCTGGCTCTTGCATGATTCTGTCAATTCGCATAGCAATACTTAAAGCTAGGGTCCTTAATTGATGCAATAACAAAGTGGTTACCGCGCCTCTGTTTTGGTAAAATGCTGAGGGATGGGCCTGGAGAAATGGAACCCCTCTTAAATTAATTCAGAGCTATGGATGCAATAAGGACTGACCATCCATGATATCAAAACTATAATTATAACCATGATTAGAGGCTATACAGTGTTTGTTTACAAACAAAACAAGCTTATATTTTGGGTTCTGATAGGGTACGACTGTTGAACTAAGCTCATGAGGCATTTATCAGTTATACTCTTCAAAGATCAGGGGTTATAACCATATGATGAATGTATAAGTCCAATAATTAATGTAGCAACTAAGGATTCTAGCTTTAACATTAGTAGCTAAAAAGTCTGACCTGGTAAGGCGGAGGTGGCTCCAAATCTGGGTCTGCCTCCCCATAACTTGCTCTGTCAGACTGGGATTCGTGAAGCAGAGATATATCGTCGGACGTCGGCGATTTGAGACAATTGCCCATGTCCACTTCTCAGTCCCTCGTTGTTTAGCTAGCTTGTAAACTTGCTATTGTTCGTTTACAACCAAATGTATATTCCCCTCGTTGAAGAAGTAATGTTATTGCACATTAAATACTATTTAACAACCCATTAAAACATAATATACATGTTCATATAAACATTAGCTCGAGACCCATCAGCTGTCCAAGCTATTCAACATCATCAGACCATCACAGTCAAAACAAAGAGCTAGCTAGATACTGCTGCTAGCTAACGCTTTTGGCTAACCAGCTAGTGACTTCCTTGATTAATATAATTCATTCCTCGGCCTAAGATTTGAAATGAAAAATGTTCGCTCAAATAGAAACTATCATAACGACATTAGCGATAGAACATCTATATTTTTCACAAATATAGACCACTGACTTCGCGAATAAAGTAAGTGTCTGGCTAGCTTGCAATATTATTCAATTTTTTCAACCTGAACTCGGTGTCCATTGGATATGACGTAACGGCTTTAGTGTTGTTGTCTTTGTCATAAAGTGAATGAGAGGAGTTTGCATTTTGCACTTTCATTGGATGGTTGCAATGCAACGTCACACGAGGAAAAGAAAAGTGGTGTCTGGCACAAGACCCTAAATAGTCTGTTATTTCAGGGGGTTTTGAATGATATTCAATTTTGTTCTTAAACAAAGATCGCAATTGTTGGTTTAATCTCATAATTCATGTATAGTTATTCCTGGCGCGGCAGGATAGCCTACTGGTTAGAGCGTTGGACTAGTAACCGGAAGGTTGCAAGTTCAAACCCCCGAGCTGACAAGGTACAGACAGATCTGTCGTTCTACCCCTGAACAGGCAGTTAACCCACAATTAATGTAGCAACTAAGGATTCTGGAAGTAAGGATTCTCTAGCTTTAACATTAGTAGCTAAAAAGTCTGACCTGGTAAGGCCAGGTCATTGAAAATAAGAATCAGTTCTTAACTGACTTGCCTGGTTAAATAAAGATAAAATAAAGAAATTCCCTGAAGTGTAAAGTGTAAAAAAACATTCAGCAAAATGTTTATTCCTGACCTTACCCAGTCATTAGAGCCTAAGGACTGGAGTTGACCATTGGTCTAGATACCTAGACATAACTGCAATTAAGGATACTTTTCTTGGAATTTAGGAAACTTTTATTCATACTGTATATACAACTATTTTAAACAACTATTTGCATTCAAGGAACTTATTATACAATTCTGTTTTTTGGTTAAGTGAGTTTCACAGAATCATTACCCTTTTTCAGGCAAATAAAACAAATGAACATTCCAGAAATATCCTATTCCGTCCTTCAAGTGTGTTGTGAGCTGAAAGGGATATGTTCTCTTACAATATTGCAGAAAGCATGGTATAAATGTACTGTACATTATTAGTAAACCATTCTAAATAACAGGTAAAATCAGGTGTGTTGAAAACATCTTCCTACATGTGTCGTCTGTAATGGCTCATACAGTATTTTAATAAACCAATCTAGGTAGAAAATATACAGTTGCAGTGAGGTGTCTGACACATACTGATTACATGGTAGGCTAATGAAGAAGAGGAGAACATGGATGGCTACATTGATGAGGAAAATACTCAAGTTCATTATTGTTTCTGGCCAGTTATTGACTCTGGAAGATGAGAAGGAATGAATCAGTCAAATGTTTAAAAAAATATTGTAACATCTGAAGAAAAACAGGTACAGTACAGTACATCGACAAGATGAAGGTAGGTTCAAGACAGCCACAGGTTCTGCTGGTTTTCCTATTGGCTTAATAAAGGTTTGGATAGAAGCCATGTTCTGGGTATAGTCCTAGTCATTTGGTTCTCTAGAGTCCTGCTCATAACAAAGCCCTATCTTTCAAATCACACTAGATATTTAGGCATTCCTTTTCTGAAAAATAATGTATAATTTTATTGAAAGCAATTACATTTCATGACCTTGTTGGTTGCTGTCCATTGTCCTGCAAGTTGGTAAAAAAATAAGAAATCATACAGATTTCCAACAGAAGACAATGTGCCATTCACTTTTCTGCTTGTATTAATGATTGTTTTATTCCTTTAAAAAATGACAACAGGAGTTACATGGTTTACGTATGAATAGATTCTGATTAAGGAAGTGTGTTCCCTTTGTAGACAGTAAAGGGATAGGAAATCTAATGGTGGAGGGTGCAAAATGTCAAAAACAAACTCAGTTCTACTCAAATTTGAAAAAACATTGCTTGATCAATTATTGTTTGGGTGTATTTTGTTACATAGACATGACTACATTTCATTCATTTATAAAGTACTTTTACAGTTACCCTTCTTTATGGCCATGTATCCTACTCAAGACAATCAAGTGGTACTGGTGGTAAATTTATAGGAAAAAAACCCACATGTATTTACAAAAACCATGGCTTTCAAAGACATTGTTACTCCTTATTTTGCACATAGTTACATATTCACACCCCACACACACCGTTAAGAGCAACACTGAATCAATGCCAGAGAAACACCTTCAGATATGACAATACCTATTGACACAAATTACAATTCTATTCATTTAATCTCTTTTCTGTCCATCCAAGGCTATTTGAGGTTTATTATTACGCTCTTTATTTTGATAGTCAGAATATAAATGAACCACAGTCAAATATTTGTGGGTAGATATTTATTGTACATTTTTTGTGTGGATTTGAAAGGGATTCCACTTGCAAAAGTCAAAAACAATGTTCTTATTTTTTGTTCTTCTCTCACATTTGAGCAAACATACTACAATCACACAGGTATGCAGTAGTAAAGCAAGAGAGTGACAAATGTCCCTTTTCCATTATAATGTAATACAACTTTAACTCTTTACTCCCTACACTCCTTCTTCACCGCTCCTCCGCCTCCACTTCTTCCTCTTCCTAGCAGCGGTCGTCCTCTTCTGTGTCGCTGAGTGGCTCACAGCCCGCAACAGAGACCGTCTGAGCCAGGCGTTTCCGGAAGTGTCCATTGGGGACCTGCCAGCTGCTCCTGGAACCCCGTCGAGCGGAGCTGAAGCTGGAGCTGGATGTGGAGCTGACCGTGTTAGCACGTCCCAGGCTGGTGGCTACCGCCGCCTCGAAAGTCAGCGTCTCCATGAACCCGGTGGGGTCCAGACTGTGCTCGTCCTCCTGCAGGGCCAGGTAGGGCTCCGACGGGTAGCGACGCAGGGGAGAGCCCTGCTGGTGGCGACGGCCCCTCGCCCCACTCTGTCCCTCTCCCCCTGCCCGGTCTCTGGAGGCTTCCCCTCTCCTCTGAGTCTCTGGGCTGCCCCTGTCGTCATCATCGTCCCCTGAGGGAGGGTGCGTGCGACACACCAGAGGAGAGTAGGAGATGTGGGGATGGGAGCGTGTTGAGGTCTGGGACAGAGGGCGGCGGCTAGGGGTACTAGATTCAGAGGTGGGGAGGGGGCTGTCGGAGCTGTTGCCCTGGACACAAGAGTGGAAACACATTTAATACAAATGACTGACTGTTTTTTTATAAGTGTGTATGTGGCCTACCAGTTCTTCAAATGTGGGTATGTGTTTGTGTCTAGTTGGTCTAAACTAGTGTTTGTGGCTTCAGGTGGTACTACTGGTGTATGGGTCTTTAATATGTGTCCTTGGTAAAGCATCCTGCATGTGTGTGGCCTACCTGTTTGTCCAGGGGGTGTGTGCGCTCACGGCTAGGGGAGCGTGAGGGTTGCAGGCTCCTCTCCTCGGAGGTACAGCGGGACGTGTCTGGGGAGAGGAGGTGGCGGCGCTCTTTAGACCTCCCGCGCTCCTTCTCCGTATCCAACTGCCTCTTCCTTTCTGACCGCGACACTGGATGAGAAAGAGGAAGACCATGGCAAGGAGCACAGAGAGAGGGGAGCAGCAACAGATAAACAGAGAGGGGGACAGAGAGAGACAACAGCAGATAAACAGAGAGCGAATAGAGAGAGACAGCAACAGATAAAGAGAGAGGGGACAGAGAGAGACAGCAACAGATAAACAGAGAGGGGGACAGAGAGGGACAGCAACAGATAAAGAGAGAGGGGACAGAGAGAGACAGCAACAGATAAACAGAGAGGGGGACAGAGAGGGACAGCAACAGATTAACAGAGAGGGAACAGAGAGAGACAGGAACAGATAAAGAGAGAGGGGACAGAGAGAGACAGCAACAGGTAAACAGAGAGGGGGACAGAGAGAGACAACAACAGATAAACAGAGAGGGAACAGAGAGAGACAACAACAAATAAAGAGAGAGGGGACAGAGAGAGACAACAACAGATAAACAGAGAGGGGGACAGAGAGAGACAACAACAGATAAACAGAGAGGGGGACAGAGAGAGACAACAACAGATAAAGAGAGAGGGGACAGAGAGAGACAACAACAGATAAACAGAGAGGGGGACAGAGAGAGACAACAACAGATAAACAGACAGGGGGACAGAGAGAGACAACAACAGATAAACAGAGAGGGGACAGAGAGAGACAACAACAGATAAACAGACAGGGGGACAGAGAGAGACAACAACAGATAAACAGAGAGGGGACAGAGAGAGACAACAACAGATAAACAGAGAGGGGGACAGAGAGAGACAACAACGGAAAAAGAGAGAGGGGGACAGAGAGAGACAACAACAGATAAAGAGAGAGGGTATGATCAAAATACAGGATTGAGGCTACATGCTTGCGCCCATAAGTCGAACAATTAGCCTACAGTAAACAGTGTAGATCAATAGATAGCAATGTTGTCAGTACACTGTAGATCAATAGATAGCAACGTTATCAGTACACTGTAGATCAATAGATAGCAATGTTATCACTACACTGTCGATCAGTAAACAGTGATGTTATCACTACACTGTCGATAAGTTAACAGTGATGTTATCACTACACTGTCGATCAGTAAACAGTGATGTTATCACTACACTGTAGATCAGTAAACAGTGATGTTATCACTACACTGTAGATCAATAGATAGCAATGTTATCAGTACACTGTAGATCAATAGATAGCAATGTTATCACTACACTGTAGATCAATAGATAGCAACGTTATCAGTACACTGTAAATAAATAGATAGCAACATTCTCAGTACACTGTAAATAAATAGATAGCAACGTTATCAGTACACTGTAAATAAATAGATAGCAACGTTATCAGTACACTGTAGATCAATAGATAGCAACGCTATCACTACACTGTAGATCAGTAAACAGTGATGTTATCACTACACTGTCGATCAGTAAACAGTGATGTTATCACTACACTGTCGATCAGTAAACAGTGATGTTATCACTACACTGTCGATCAGTAAACAGTGATGTTATCACTACACTGTCGATCAGTAAACAGTGATGTTATCATTACACTGTAGATCAGTAAATAGTAACGTTACCACTACACTGTAGATCAGTAAATAGTAACATTACCACTACACTGTAGATCAGTAAATAGTACCATTACCACTACACTGTAGATCAGTAAATAGTACCATTACCACTACACTGTAGATCAGTAAATAGTACCATTACCACTACACTGTAGATCAGTAAATAGTAACATTACCACTACACTGTAGATCAGTAAATAGTAACATTACCACTACACTGTAGATCAGTAAATAGTACCATTACCACTACACTGTCGATCAGTAAATAGTACCATTACCACTACACTGTAGATCAGTAAATAGTAACATTACCACTACACTGTAGATCAGTAAATAGTAACATTACCACTACACTGTAGATCAGTAAATAGTAACATTACCACTACACTGTAGATCAGTAAATAGTAACATTACCACTACACTGTAGATCAGTAAATAGTAACATTACCACTACACTGTAGATCAGTAAATAGTAACATTACCACTACACTGTAGATCAGTAAATAGTAACATTACCACTACACTGTAGATCAGTAAATAGTAACATTACCACTACACTGTAGATCAGTAAATAGTAACATTACCACTACACTGTAGATCAGTAAATAGTACCATTACCACTACACTGTAGATCAGTAAATAGTAACATTACCACTACATTGTAGATCAGTAAATAGTAACATTACCACTACACTGTAGATCAGTAAATAGTAACATTACCACTACACTGTAGATCAGTAAATAGTAACATTACCACTACACTGTAGATCAGTAAATAGTAACATTACCACTACACTGTAGATCAGTAAATAGTAACATTACCACTACACTGTAGATCAGTAAAGAGAATGTTGATGACAAGTGGATAATCATTGATGCACTTAGGATAAAGACATAAAAAAGACATGGAAAAAGAATAACTCTTTAAACATACAAGAACCACACACGAATACCACCCCTCATCATGCCAGTGGGACTGATAAGAGGAGAGGTCACGTGAGTAGAGAGTGGCGACTGACCAGCAGCCTTGTAGCTCTTGTGGCGTGGTCTGTACAGTCTATCAGGACTTTTCTTCTCCTCCTGCCTCAGGCCATTCACCCTCTGGTCAGCCACAGCGGACGAGGACCGCTTCATAGAGCCACCTGCCATCTCGGTCTGCACACGCACACACGCACACGGACATACACACAGAGGAGAAGACCAAATACCCACAAATACCATAAAATACGTTTTATTACTTTGGAAGAAATCCATCCATAATTTCTATCCATGCTCACTATTCCAGGCAATTAACAGGTCAACTAGAACGCTTGAACTGCCTAATTTCCCCCCTCAACTCATTGTGAAGAGAAAGACAGAGAGAGAGGTCAGGCCAAACATACCAGTAACCCAGGATCAATAAAACACAATTCTGAACCGCTAGCATTCCGTAGAAAAACATCCATGTTGATTATATCTCTCCAGACACACCAGCAGCAAACGGTAGACAGATAAAATCAATTTCTCTCTCTAAATGGCACAACCAGTGTAGCCTGGTCATTGTCTTCTGTCACACAGACATGCATGTCACACTCTGGTGCCCCCTTGCTGCCCGGGCCCTTCCGGCCCCTGGAGGAGTCAGTGTGGTCAGAGGGCAGTACCTGTGGCTCTACAGCCAGACGAGGCATGGAGGAGGCCCGTACACACAGCCCCCTGCCAAACGGGAGCTCCAGTGGGTCAGGAATCAACCCACTGCACTCCCCTGCACTCACCTATATCGGACCAGAGACAGAGAGAGGGGAGAGATAGAGTACAGTACAGTAGAGATCAGGCTGGTCAATTCAGTACTGGGACTAACTGCCTTTTGGGGTTCCAGCCAAGGAGGACTTCAGACAATGTTACATGGTAAAAATTATCAAGGCCTTTCTGCAATTGGGTGAATCAAACCTAGACCATTCCATTGTCACCAACCAATCAGAAGCCATTCCAGCCAAAGAGCCACAGATTAACAACCAATGACAACAAGGAGACTGACCCCAGAAAGATTGGGCAAAGCTGGAGGAGAAAGTCAGAGAGCAAGACGAGATGGCAGCACAAGCACATCACTACAACAATACATGAGAAGAGAGAGACCAGAACAACAATTGGGCCTACTGTTATACATACTCATGCAAGTTCAGATCTGGATACACCAAACATCCTGAGCCAGACAAGTTCACCTTTCCTTAAAGCCCGACATGACTCATGTAACTCCCTAGTGGAAATATACATAGAATAAGGCAAACAGTAACAGATATCCAGGGTCAAAGTCGTAACATTCTTATAGGGAAAACAGTACACTGAAGACTAGTTCAACCAAACAGCCTAAAAACAGCACAATGAACAGCGAGAATGCCTGCATCTCCTTTAAACCTCCACTAATCAGACTACAACTTAGGCAGGGATAGAAACACATAGAAACATGAATGCTGTGCTCTGCGATGCACTATTAGTATCTTCATTCAACCATTACTATTAGATAAGTGTAATTGATTCATTGTTGTCTATGAGTGGGTTGATATTTTGCGCTTTACCGCAAGAGGTTAGGTTTTCAACGGGCAGTATTTTATATTTTGCCCACAGCTGACTTTCTTTTTTTGGCTCCTAGCAAAGGGCTTTATAGAGCTATCATTGTACACTTACTAAATTATATAAAGGCTTCTTTGTGTGTGTACTTTGTGTAGTTGGTGTTTGTGCTAGTTTAGTGTGGTGTACAGTACTCCTGTGATGTGTTTCTACAGTACATAGGACTTGGTCCTTCTCGTTACCCTGGAGTGTTGGCTTCTGGTGTCCGTGTCAGAGGTCATGGGCTGCATGTTGAGCAGGTCCTGGGGGGAGAGAGGACTCAACGCCACCAGGCCTCCTCTGGTCCTACAGAGGGAGGCAAGTCACAGAGGAAATTCTGTCAAACACAAATGTGACTCATTTCAGGAAACTAGGCATATGTCGCACGTCACTACTTTAAAAATGTTTTATTATTACTCTTTTTTATCAAAATGTGTTTTTTGGCAGAAATGCCTTCTAGAACATGTGAACTTTCATGTGCCTTAATAACAAATTTGTATTCCATCCATAAATACGAATCAAATTGTCAAAGTACGAGCCTAGATGGTTTAGCCACGGAAAAAGACAGAAACCTTCCCGCTAGCCATGATTGGCTGTGATAATGGATGGGCTGGACATGCCGGGAGATGAGTTTGGATTGGTCTGCCATGTAGCATGCTTCTGTCTATAACGTGAGCTGTTCAGTATGTTTTGACAGCCCTTTCTACCACACCATTTTTTAAAGATATAACGTTAGCCAACGAGAACAACAAAAGTGTTGCAACTTTTCTCAACAACATTGCACACGCCACAGTCCGTGTGAATCGGAGTGACTTGACACAACGCTGGCCAAACAAGATGTAGCTACAAACAAAACGGAGTTAAATGGTTCCAGTCTGCTGTGAAGTGTTTCTCCATGTATATGTTAAGAGTCTAGCTACATTTTCAGATATAAGTTTCTAATTTTGTGAGAAAGTTGTTTTTATTGCAAGCTAAAGCATACTGTTAGTTAGGTAAGCAAATGCTAGCTTGCTGGCTCGCTAGCTAACATTATGTGTATGACCAGTGTAGTAATACTATTCGAATCAGAAATCAATTTGCATTGCTAGTTATAGCCTAATGTTAGCTTGCTAATATTGAACCTAGTTTGATAGCTTTAGCTACCTGCAGATTCACACTACAGCTATTAGAATGTTTGTTTTCGCAGTAGTATGAGTTGGGATTATGCCGGTTAATTGTTTAGCTAGCTAGCTACCTAGCTACATGTCTAAACAAAAGACTCCACTTCGGCCGGATTATTACATGATCCATCAAATTAGCCAGGTGTGTCTGGGGGTGATTACGGCCATCTATTGTATTTCATGAACATGTGTACATGTCTAGACAATAGTGACCCATCCACTTAGCTAGATGTGGCTGGGAGGTGGTTATAGCATTTCCTTCACATGACCAATCAATTTAGACAAGTGTGTCAGGTAAGTGTCATCTAATATTGATAAAATATTTATGCAATATTTTTATCTGGACACTTTCTGTTTTAGATATTACTACTATGCAAGTAACCACTTCTGTATCCTGTGCATGTGACAAATAAACATAGATTTTATTTGATATAGCGTGTGTTTACCACATGGCCTCACATGTGAATCTTTAAAGAGATGGGTGAGGCTAAGGCTTAAGAGGGTGTGAACGATGCTGAATGGGTGTAGACAAAGAAAAGCTCTCCAGTAGGTGTACCAAAACATTCAAGGGCCATTTTCTCAAAAGTGGGGTTACAAGTTTCAAGTATCAACTTTCAAAGCAGAATTACTTTCCCATTGTTTCTCAACTGCAGTGTATGACATACCATTTTCTAGCTCTAGGCCTCTACTTTAATCCAACGTAAAAAAAACCTTTAAAATGTTGCTACATAAGGCTGAATCAAGGGGGTCGGTCACAAATACTTACTAAAGGCACAAGGCACACACACACACACACACACGAATGCAAGCAAGCCTGCACGCACGGACTGACTCACAGGGCGGAGCCAGCACTGTGGGGCATGCAGGGCAGGGGCTGAGCATTGGACAGAATGTCATCAGAGAGGGTCGAGGCATCCAGCCGCTGGAATGGCATCAGACTGGCCTTCTGTAGAGGAGACCACACCAAGCAATACATCACAACAGGCACTAGGTTGTGTCAACAGAGGCCAGATGCCATGGTAATGTTATACAGAAGAGGACTGTGGTATAAACACTGAGTGTACAAAACATTAAGAACACCTTCATAATATTGCGTTGTACCCCCATTTGCCCTCAGAACAGCCTCAATTTGTCAGTGAATGAATTCTACAAGGTGTTGAAAGCCTTCCACATGAATGCTGGCCCATGTCGACTCCAATGCTTCCCACAGTTGTGTCAAGCTGGCTGGATGTCCTTTGGGTGGTGGACCATTCTTGATACACACAGGAAACTGTTGAGCGTGAAAAACCCAGCAGTGTTGCAGTCCTTGAGACAAACCGGTGCAACTGGCACCTAAACTCAGCAAAAAAAGAAATGTCCCTTTTTCAAGACCCTGTCTTTCAAAGATAATTCGTAAAAATCCAAATAACTTCACAGATCTTCATTGTAAAGAATTTAAACACGGTTTCCCATGCTTGTTCAATGAACAATAAACAATTAATGAACATACACCTGTGAAACGGTCGTTAAGACACTAACAGCTTACAGACGGTAGGCAATTAAGGTCACAGTTATGAAAACTTAGGACACTAAAGAGGCCTTTCTACTGACTCTGAAAAACACCAAAAGAAAGATGCACAGGGTCCCTGCTCATCTGCGTGAATGTGCCTTAGGCATGCTGCAAGGAGGCATGAGGACTACAGATGTGGCCAGGGCAATAAATTGCAATGTCCGTACTGTGAGACGCCTAAGACAGTGCTACAGGGAGACAGGACGGACAGCTGATCGTCCTTGCAGTGGCAGAGCACGTGTAACAAGACGTGCAAAGGATCGGTACATCCGAACATCACACCTGCGGGACAGGTACAGAATGGCAACAACAACTGCCCGAGTTACACCAGAAACGCACAATCCTTCCATCAGTGTTCAGACTGTCCGCAATAGGCTAAGAGAGGTTGGTCTGAGGGCTTGTAGGCCTGTTGTAAGGCAGGTCCTCACCAGACATCACCGGCAACAACGCCACCTATGGGCACAAACCCATCGTTGCAGGACCAGACAGGACTGGCAAAAAGTGCTCTTCACTGACGAGTCACGGTTTTGTCTCACCAGGGGTGATGGTTGGATTCGTGTTTATCGTCAAAGGAATGAGTCTTACACCAAGGCCTGTACTCTGGAGCGGGATCGATTTGGAGGTGGAGTGTCCGTCATGGTCTGGGGCGGTGTGTCACAGCATCATCGGACTGAGCTTGTTGTCATTGCAGGCAATCTCAATGCTGTGCGGTACAGGGAAGACATCCTCCTCACTCATGTGGTACCCTTCCTGCAGGCTCATCCTGACATGACCCTCCAGCATGATAATGCCACCAGCCATACTGCTCGTTATGTGCATGATTTCCTGCAAGACAGGAATGTCAGTGTTCTGCCATGGCCAGCGAAGAGCCCAGATCTCAATCCCATTGAGCATGTCTGGGACCTGTTGGATCGGAGGGTGAGGGCTAGGACCATTCCCCCCCAGAAATGTCCAGGAACTTGCAGGTGCCTTGGTGGAAGAGTGGGGTAACATCCCACAGAACTGGCAAATCTGGTACAGTCCATGAGCAGGAGATGCACTGCAGTACTTAATGCAGCTGGTGGCCACACAAGATACTGACTGTTACGTTTGATTTTGACCCCCCCTTTGTTAAGTGACACATTATTCCATTTATGTTAGTCACATGTCTGTGGAACTTGTTCAGTTTATGTCTAAGTTGTTGAATCTCTTTTGTTCATACAAATATTTACACATGTTAAGTTTACTGAAAATAAACGCAGTTGACAGTGAGAGGACATTTCTTTTTTTGCTGAGTTTACTACCATACCCTGTTCAAAGGAACATACATATTTTGTCTTGCCCATTCACCCTATGAATGGCACAAATACACAATCCATATCACAAATGTCTCAAGGCTTAAAAATCCTTCTTTAACCTGTCTCCTCCCCTTTATTTACACTGATTGAAGTGGATTTAACAAGTGACATCAATAAGGGATCATAGCTTTCACCTGGATTCACCTGGTCAATCTATGTCTTGGAAAGAGCAGGTGTTCATAATGTTTAGTACACTCAGTGTAAATAATGTGTATATGGTGTGTATAGCTGACCTGTGCTTCCAGCTGTGCTCTCAGCTTCTTGGCTTTGTTCTGTTTGAAGTAGTCCATGATCATCATGGAGGCATATATCTTACCTACTGTCATGTCAGAATCTGTAAAACGCAGATTAGATTAGATTGCTAGTCACTGACTGACTGACTGACTCCCAGGTCTACCTCTCCATGTCTCTCTCCAGTGTGGGTCTGACCTTTGTTGATGGGCACCAGTACATCCAGGGTCTTCTGGGGGAGGTACGGCCATATCACACTGATCTCCTTCTGTAGCTCAGTGTCCAGAGCTACCCGGTCCTCCCCACCTGGACCACATTACAATAGATCTTTATTCAGCCATTATACACAGACAGGGGAAATGCTTAATGTTGCTAAATTTCCTGATTGAACTACTCAACCAATCACCAAGCCATTTATATGTTGAATCAGGTGTGTTACCGGTACTGGGCTGGACCAAAAGCCTGCATGCCCTAGGCAGTGTGGGTCTCCAGGCTCAAGATGGAAGACCAAGTCTAAATTGGAAAAATTATGCAAATGCAGTGAGGCGTGGTGGTTTTAAACTCAACTCATTCCCTGACCTCGTGCGATCTTGATCTCCAGAGCGGTGCGGATGAGAGACATCAAGGTGGAGGTGAAGTGGACTGACATGTCCTCATCCACTGGCATGTTCATCAACACCAGCCTCTGTGGAGGGAGAGGGGAAATGAGGGATGGGCAGAGAGAGAGTGAGGGAGGGAGAGATAGAGAGAGAGAGAGATGGAGGGCAGTAGAAAGGGAGGAAGAGAGATAGAGAGAATTCCACATGCTTTACAGTGAAACAACTGTAAAAAATATATGTCTATGCTAAATTTAACTGAATAAAATAAAGTAAGTGTTTATTCCATACCTTGTAGGCCATACCTCTGGGGCATTTCTTCCCCAGGCCCAGGGGTGGAGACATGTGGGTCAACATCTCATACATGGCGGTGTAATGTATACGGCCACTACAGAAGAAACAGGGAACATTAGGAAGGAGAAAGAGAGAGTTGAGGAGAAAATGTAAGGGTTAAGGCATTCATTTGGAGTTTGAAACAGAAGACGTTGGCCAGTCTAACACAGGAATTAAGGCAGTTCAGGCCTATTTAGCTTTTAAAGAGTCAATACACTGTCCTCTGCTGGGAAGAGTTGAGACATGGTGGTGTCTTCTCTCTCACCATGCTGCACGGTCGTACTCTCCCCAGACACGGACAAACTCATCCAGGTGATGAGGACCCAGGATGGAAGAGTCTCTGGTCAGATACTCAAAGTTATCCATGATCACAGCCACAAACAGATTCAGCATCTACAGAGTCACACAAGAGGAGAAGACGTGTGAGAGATAGCATCATGAACAATACTGATGTCCACATGTCCGTGCATACAATCCAAAGAATTGCTTTTGTGTATCTGTGTAGTACTATCAAAAATAGCTCGTCTATCAGAAAAATGGACAGTGAGGGAAAGAAAGAGTGCTGAGAAAGATTGGAGGAAAGGAGAAACAGTTTATTCCTGCAGCGTCCTCACCAGGAAAGAGCTGAAGAAGATGAAGGAGACAAAGTAGCAGTAGGCAAAGTCAGTACCACAGCCTCCCTCGTGGTCAGGGGACATGGTCATGGGTGCCATGGAGGAGTCTGGCTCACACTCCTGCCCCCCCAGACACGATAGCATGATCTCCTGCCATGACTCCCCCGTCGCACTCCTGTGTCAATTAATGAGTCAATTAATCAAGCAAGCAAGCAAGCAATTTATCAACCAATTAGTCTATTAAACATTAACCAATATATTAATTCATCAGTCAGCAAAATAATCTACTTATAGTTTTGAATATTTCTCAGCTTCTGATTCCTTCTCAATGCACCCACCTGAAGAGAAGCATCAGTGCACCGGAGAAGGTCTTGAAGTTGTTGTGCTGATTGATATGGTTTTCATCGTTCAGCTTGATGTTTCCAAACACCTTGTGTGAATCAAGTGAGAAACACATGAAGCCGCAGTACAGCATCCTTTTTGTGGCTGAAGTTACCATTGTAAAGCATATAAGCTTCGGAGGTCTTACCTGCATCCCAATGATGGCATAGATGAAGAACAGCATGGCGATGAGCAGACAAACATAAGGAAGAGCCTAGAGCAAAGAAGAGATACAAATAAAGAAGAATGATTTGGTTTTCCCAAGAACACACACCAGCAGCCGAGTCCCATCTGTGTGTGCAGTGGCCAGCTGGGACTAAGGACATACAAAATAAAGACAGACTACTGGTTCTATTAACAAAGTCAGATATTTCATAAGTGGACATGACAGATGGTAAAAGCAGGGGAGAACATGGCTGACCTTGAAGGATTGTACAAAGGTCCAGAGCAGGATTCGTATGGTGTAGCCCTGCCTCAACAGTTTGATCAGTCTGGCAGCCCGGAACAGCTTCAGGAAACTCATATTGAATGTGTTTATTGACTGAGGTAGACAGAGCACAGGAAATATAGAAGTCAGAATCACTTTTATTCACCAAGTACATTCATACATACCCAGAATTTGCCTTAGTGAATAGGTGCTGTCAGCAATAGACCACAGGTTGGTGGCACCTTAACTCGGGAGGACGGGCTCGTGGTAATGGCTGGAGCGGAATCGGTGAAATGGTATCAAATACATCAAACATGTGATTTCCATTTGCTCTGGACCAACCATTATTATGAGCAGTCCTCCCCTTAGCAGCCTCCACTGCTATAGACAAACGTACAGATACTATACAGACAGAGGAATTTACACAAAGTCAACATACAGAATATTCTATATAAATACAGTAAACATAAAACTGATGTATGACGGCAAGGTGGAAACGGCAGGGCATATACGGAACAGAGAAGTGTTCGGGGACAGAGAAGACAGAACATACCCATAGGCAGATAGGGATATATAGAGATCGATTTGATTGATGGCGAGTAATTGAACAAGTAAGTTTACAACTTTAATAGCCTATTTTTACTGAGAGAAAAAGCTTTACAGCATTACCAGCTCATGAATCACAGTGGTTATGAAGTAAAGGTTAAAGAGCTAAAGTGAAACGTTACCTGTAAATCCACAATGATCTCAGTGATGCTGCCGAGCACAGTGATGAAGTCAAAAATGTTCCAAGTGTCTCGAAAATAGTTCTGTCAGGGGGCAAATGAGCACCATTATACAAAAGCAAGCCTCCTTTCTTGAATGGAAATGATTCTACCATAACATGCTACCATGTCCACCATAACATTTATTTTCCCAGTTGGACAGTTTAGTCCTGTTGTCTTGCTCACCACAAAACCAAAGGCCATGATCTTGAGGATACACTCCAGGGAGAAGAGAACAGTGAAGGCCGTGTTCAGGTGCTTCAGTACCGTGTCATATGCTGCTGGAGCTGAGTAGTACTGCGGCCAAACAGGACACATTCAGAGTGAGACCGGAATGTATCGAACAGTGATGGCAAAGAAGTGGGTTACATGTTTAATACAAAGAGACAGAGATGTGTCATATTCAACTGTTATCAGACAAAGAGGGTTCCACTGGGCTTGCTCCTATGGATTTGAGACTTTGAGAGTGAAACTAAATTCTAACAAAGGCCTGCACATATGTCATGTTTATAAACTGTGTTACAAAGACATAGGCTCCATACCTTCATCATGAGCACCACAGTGTTGAGGGCGATCATGACCATCACTGTGTACTCAAACGATGGTGACGCCACAAAGTGCCACAGTCGGTACTGGAAGGTCTGTCTGTTCTGGGGCATGTAGCGCGTCAGGGGCTTGGCACTGATGGTAAAGTCAATGCATGCCCTCTGACGGAGAGAGAATAAAAAGAAGAGGAAGAAATCAGGAATGAAACTGTGAGATTATTGTGATCAATCAAATGTGTATATCTGATCAAGG
Source organism: Oncorhynchus mykiss (assembly GCF_013265735.2). Classification (NCBI taxonomy): domain Eukaryota; kingdom Metazoa; phylum Chordata; class Actinopteri; order Salmoniformes; family Salmonidae; genus Oncorhynchus; species Oncorhynchus mykiss. Next base: position 70,552,354 of record NC_048572.1, read on the forward strand.
TAACAAGATGGTTATTGTAGGTCAGGTATTCCCAAACTGGGGTATGCCTACCCCCAGGGGTACGCAATGCCGTCAGGGTTAAGCCAAATCAAAATGTGATTCACATTTTTTTTATATAATAATAATAACTTACATTTTTTTCTTCACATTTTCAAACAGTATATTTATATTTTCCAACAGGGCTATACATTTGGATGAGTTTTTATCTCTCGCATGAGTAGCCTCGTTTCACTGCCAAAAATAAAATGAAACCATCTAGTGTTCATCGAAATAACAACACAATGTCAAATACAGGTAGCCTTGTCAAATAATTAACATCCAATCACATTAACCATTACTCTCTCGTGGGAAACCTTCACTCTTGAGCAGACATTTAGAAACGAAACATGACAATTTGAAAAATAAGCCACAGGAGTTTTTTGAGCGAGAATAAAGACAATTTCGAGTAGTAAGACAACAACACTGTTTCACGACACATCAGTGACATGGCAGGAGATGTTTTGAAACAATTACTGCTTCTCATACAAGCCAGTGAATTCTATGTGTTACAGCTGGATGAGTCAACAGACGTGGCGGGCCTGGCACAGCTCCTGGTATATCTCTGTTATGTTTATGGGGGGTCAATTAAGGAAGCAGCCTCTTCTGGAAACCACTGGAAACCAGGACAACATGAGAGGATATTTTTAAAGTACTGGACATCTTTGTGACATCAAATGGACTTTGTGTTGGTATCTGTACTGATGGCACAAAAGCCATGACAGGGAGACATAGTGGAGTGATAACGCGCGTGCAAGCAGTTGCTCCCGACGCCACTTGGGTCCACTGAGAGGCTCTTGCTGCCAAGGGAATGACTGACAGCTTGAAAGACATTTTGGACACTACAGTGAAAATGGTTAACTTTGTTAAAGCAAGGCCCTTGAACTGTGGTGTATTTTCTGCATTATGCAATGATATGGGCAGCGACCATGTAATGCTTTTACAAAAGTGAGCTGGTTATCAAGGGGCAAAATATTGACACGTTTTTTAAAATTGAGAGACGAGCTTAAAGTTTTCTTTACTGACCATAATTTTCACTTGTCTGACTGCTTGCATGATGACGAGTTTCTCACACGACTGGGTGATGTTTTTTCTTGCCTGAATGATCTGAATCTGCAGGGACTCTCAGCAACTATATTCAATGTTCGGGACAAAATTGAGGCTATGATTAAGAAGTTGGAGCTCTTTTCTGTCTGCATTAACAAGGGCAACACACAGGTATTTCCATCATTCTATAATTTGTTGTGTAAAAATGAACTCAAGCTTACTGTCACGTGTACTCCCTCTCCGGCCTCTAGGTCATCAGGCTGCTCGTTATGGAGCACACCTGTCACCAGCGCTACACGCATAATGACACTCACCTGGACTCCATCATCTCCTTGATTACATGCCCTTTTATATATCACTCCCTTTGGTTTCTTCCCCAGTCATCACTGTTTCTGTTCCTGTTCCATGTTGGTGTGCTGTTTGTGTTACATGTTTGTTTCATTTATTTATTAAATGTATTCACTCCCTGAACTTGCTTCCCGACTCTCAGCGTACATCGTTACACTTACGGACAATGTCAAATGTGATATAGCGAAGCACCTGAGTGAGCTGGGTGCGCAATCACGCAGGTACTTTCCTGAAACGGACGACACAAACGACTGGATTCGTTATCCCTTTCATGACCTGCCTCCAGTCCACTTACCGATATCTGAACAAGAGACTCATCAAAATTGCAACAAGCGGTTCTGTGAAAATTGAATTTAATCAGAAGCCACTGCCAGAGTTCTGGATAGGGATGCACTCAGATTTTCTTGCCTTGAAAATCACGCTGTTAAGACACTGATGACCTTTGCAACCACGTACCTATGTGAGAGTGGCTTCTCGGCCCTCACAAGCATGAAAACTAAATACAGGCACAGACTGTGTTTGGAAAATGTTTTAAGACTGAGACTCTCTCCAATACAACCCAACATTGCAGAGTTATGTGCATCCTTTCAAGCACACCCTTCTCATTAACCTGTGGTGAGTTATTCACAATTTTTGATGAACAAATAAGGTTTTACATGTAAGATGGCTAAATAAAGAGCTAAATTATTGATTATTATATTATTATAAGTGCCCTGGTCCTATAAAAGCTCTTTGTCACTTCCCATGAGCCGGATTGTGACAACTCACACTCATTCTTATGTTTAATAAATGTATCGTATAGTGTGTGTGTGGGGAGGCTTACAATGATGGAGAAAAAAAACAACATTTGAGAGTGCGCTGACCCTGGTGCTAGAGAGGGTACGCAGCTGGAGGTTGAATGTTTGAAAGGGTACAGGACTATAAAATGTTTGGAAACCACTGTTTAGTGAATCAATTTCATGAAATCCTGTGTTTATTTTTGTGTTGTAAGAATGTATGTACAAGTTGAGGATTTGTATTTATTATGGATCCCCATTAGCTGTTGCCAAGGCAGTAGATACTATTCCTGGGGTCCAGCAGTAAGGTGCCACCAACCTCCTGTGGTCTATTTCTGGCAGCACCTATTCACTAAGTCAAATTCTGGGGTGATGGGGTCCAGCAGTATGTTTAAGCTATAGTAGAATGGGAGTGCATCTGTGTGCTGCTTTTCTGTCCTGTACCTCGTTCTTCTCCAAGCTACACTCCTCCATCATCTTATCACCCTGTTCCTGGAAGGTAATGATGATGAGAGCGACGAAGATGTTGACAAAGAAGAAAGGGAAGACCACAAAGTAGACAACGTAAAAGATGGACATCTCCATCCTGTTGCCCCGACTTGGACCCATGTCCTCCTCTGTCACGTCCACAGAGTGCTGCAGAACCCTGGAGGTAAGGAGGGAGAGAAAAAAAGTAGAGCGAGATAGGGAGGGAGAGAGAGAGAGAGAAGGAGAAGGAGAGACAGAGAGAGAGAGGAGACAGAGAGAGAGAGAGAGAGTAGACAGAGAGAGAGTGAAAGAGCGAGAGAGTGAGAGAGAGAGAGAATAGTAACAGGCAAATGTCAACATTCTCTCTGAATCCCATATCAGTTGCATTCATGTTGTGTTAGAGCATAGTGCTGGGAACATCAGGGACTTACTGCGGCCAGCCCTCTCCAGTTGAAACAGTGAAGAGAGTGAGCAGAGCCCAGCACACGTTGTCATAGTGGAACTCATGCCTCTTCCACTCCCTCTTCTTCACTTCCTTCTTGTCTCGAGCATAGTCAATGTAGTAACCTCTGTGAAGAACAGGACAGAGGTTAAAGGACAGAGACAGAGGAGGTAAGGATTCCTCTGATCACTCACCAATTTGAAATGGGTGTTGTGTGGACGATTGTGAATAAGTAAACGATTTGTTGTCTTTGTTCCAGTGTTTGTACTGTAAGTGGAGGCTGCTGAGAGGAGAACGGCTCATTATAATGGATGGAATGGAGTAAATGGAATGGTATCAAAAACATGTTATTTATGTGTTTGATACCATTCCATTCAGTCCATTCCATCCATTATTATGAGCCGTTCTCCCCTCAGCAGCCTCCACTGGCGTACTGTACATCTGTGTGTTGCACTCACTGGCACTCCTTCTCTGTGTCCATGGAGCTGTCAGTGCAGTAAAAGAACTTTCCCTTGAAGAGCTGAACGGCGATGACAGCGAAGATAAACATGAAGAGCTGGTAGACGATGAGGATGTTGAAGACGTTCTTCAAAGATGTCACCACACAGTCAAACACCGCCTGTATAGGAGGAGGAGAGGAGGAGAGGATACATGGTTCCACGGATAGAAGGTAAAAACCCACATTCACTGGAAATTCCCTGAAAGATTTGAAAGATTTCATTCATTTTAATGAAGGACCTTTATGGAAAAACCCCTTGGATATCACGTGATCTTAACGCAAAGTTAATATGATAACGTGACAACATGTAAAGCAACATGTGATAAAATGAAACTACACATGTGAAATCATGTGATTTTCCTGTAAGGGGAGCCAAGGTCAACAAAGCATTGGCATTGGTAGACAAGGTTGGGGTCAATTCCATTTCAATTCAGTCAATTCAGGAAGTAAACTGAAATTCCCCAACCATGTTGGTATATGAACATAAACACAGTACAGTATGGTACCTTGAGTTTGGGGAGTCTCTTGATGGTCTTCAGAGGTCGTAGGACTCTCAGAACCCTGAGGGACTTGATGGTTTTGATGTCTCTGCCTTTGTTGTTCCTGTTGATGCAGACATGTGTTTTAGTGTACTGTGGACTCACAGGGAAGAAACACAAACACACATAGATGCACGCATGCACACACACACATGCACGAGCGAGAGCACACACACACACACACACACACACACACACACATACACATCTCACAAACACACAAGTGTTCACACAAATTAACAAAGGTCTTCATTTATTTTTTGTCATTTGAATTCATTTGAATTCAGTAAAATGTTTCAAATATTTGTAGCTGAGTGAGAAGTATCCGAAAAAAGACATGGTGAATCGTGTACAAGAAGTATATGTATGAGAATTCTATAAGAAGTTCAACAGGGAATTGTATGAGAAGTACATGAGAATTCTATGGGAAGCGCATGAGAATTCTATGGGAAGCGCATGAGAATTCGATGAGAAGTGCATGAGAATTCAATGAGAATTTTCTGAGAATGAGAAGTGTGTGCTTTACCCAATCACATTCCTGGAAGCCCCAACAGTGATAAATTCCACAGGAACAACAGAGAAATAGAAACATAAAGAGAGATCCACAACGAGCACCGCTCAGAGGATCACAGCTATATCCACAACAGAGAAATCAACACACAGTCATATCTACATACAAGGCAGGGGAGAAAAACACATTCATTAACCTCGCAACCCAGAACTAAATCCTGTGTGCGCTAGCTACTGAACTTGATGATGTTGTTAGTCTGTTAGCCTACAAAAGATTGAAAGTTCATTAACATGTCCACTTACATTTTAGTAATTTAGCAGACGCTCTTATGCATAGCAATTAGGGTTAAGTGCCTTGCTCAAGGGTACATCCACAGATTTTTAACATTGTCAGCTCAGGGATTCAAACCAGTGACCTTTCGGTTACAGGCTAAACACTATTAACCGCTAGGCTACCTGTCGCCCCTTGTCAGAGGGAAAGAGTTATTACAAAGACATAGGAAATGCAATATTTCCAGGCATCAACTAGAAGACGCATAATATATGTTGAGATATGCTACAGTGCAGTCAGTATATAATATAAGTTCTGCCACTCTGCTACAGTGAGTCAGTGTGATTACTCATCCAGCAGCAGAAGCGTTGTGAGTGTGACTCATGTTTAGGGTTGCAGAAGAAGGGTATAATACTGGAAAGTTTACCAGTAAAGTACCAAAATTTTGCTAATTGTGGAATTTTATCAGATGAGATCCAGTGGCCTTTTGGGTACATCAGATTATCACAGGTATCTGTATTTATCAGTGTGGCCTACAGTAATATACAGTACCAGTCAAAAATTTGGACACACGTACTCATTCAAGGGTTTTTCTTTATTTTTACTATTTTCTACATTGTATAATAATAGTGAAGACATCAAAACTATGAAATAACACATATGGAATCATGTAGTAACCAAAAAAAGTGTTAAACAAATCCAAATGTGTTATATTTGAAATTCTTCAAAGTAGCCACCCTTTGCCTTGATGAAAGCTTTGCAAACTCTTGGCATTCTCTCAACCAGCTTCATGAGGTAGTCACCTGGAATATATTTCAATTAACTGCCAATCAGTTGTGTTGTGACAAGGTAGTGGTGGTATACAGAAGATAGTCCTATTTGGTAAAATAACAGCTTAAATAAGCAAAGAGAAAAGACAGTCCATCATTACTTTAAGACATGAAGGTCAGTCAATCCAGAAAACTTCAAGAGCTGGCTCTCCTGAGGACCGCCACAGGAAAGGAAGACCCAGAGTTATCTCTGCTGCAGATTATAAATTCATTAGAGTTAACTGCACCTCAGATTGCAGCCCAAATAAATGCTTCACAGAATTCAACTCACTGCCTTCCTGACGACAAACAATGTATAGGAAATGATTCAGTCTGGTTTTAGACCCCATCATAGCACTGAGACTGCATTTGTGAAGGTGGTAAATGACCTTTAAATGGTGTCAGACCGAGGCTCTGCATCTGTCCTCGTGCTCCTAGACCTTAGTGCTGCTTTTGATACCATCGATCACCACATTCTTTTGGAGAGATTGGAAACCCAAATTGGTCTACACGGAAAAGTTCTGGCCTGGTTTAGCTCTTATCTGTCGGAAATATACCAGTTTGTCTCTGTGAATGGTTTGTCCTCTGACAAATCAACTGTAAATTTCGGTGTTCCTCAAGGTTCCGTTTTAGGACCACTATAGTTTTCTTTATATATTTTACCTCTTGGGGATGTAATTCGAAAACATAATGTTAACTTTCACTGCTATGCGGATGACACACAGCTGTACATTACAATGAAACATGGTGAAGCCCCAAAATTGCCCTCACTAGAAGCCTGTGTTTCAGACATAAGGAAGTGGATGGCTGCAAACGTTCTACTTTTAAACTCGGACAAAACAGAGATGCTTGTTTTAGGTCCCAAGAAACAAAGAGATCTTTTGCAATGCTCTACTTTCCGGCTACCCGGATAAAGCACTATATAAACTTCAGTTAGTGCTAAATACGGCTGCTAGAATCCTGACTAGAACCAAAACAATTGATCATATTACTCCAGTGCTAGCCTCCCTACACTAGCTTCCTGTCAAGGCAAGGGCTGATTTCAAGGTTTTACTGCTAACCTACAAAGCATTACATGGGCTTGCTCCTACCTATCTTTCCGATTTAGTCCTGCCGTACATACCTACACGTACGCTACGTTCACAAGACTCAGGCCTCCTAATTGTCCCTAGAATTTGTAAGCAAACAGCTGGAGGCAGGGCTTTCTCCAATAGAGCTCAATTTTTATGGAATCGTCTGCCTACCCATGTGAGAGACGCAGACTCGTCTCAACCTTTAAGTCTTTACTGAAGACTCATCTCTTCAGTAGGTCATATGATTGAGTGTAGTCTGGCCCAGGAGTGTGAAGGTGAACGGAAAGGCTCTGGAGCAACAAACCGCCCTTGCTGTCTCTGCCTGGCCGGTTCTCCTCTCCCCACTGGGATTCTCTGCCTCTAACCCTATTACTGGTGCTCTTCCATGCCGTCCCTAGGAATGGGTTGAGTCACTGACGTGGTCTTCCTGTCTGGGTTAGCTCCCCCCCATGGGTTGTGCCGTGGCGGAGATCTTTGTGGGCTATACTCGGCCTTGTCTCAGGATGGTAAGTTGGTGGTTGAAGATATTCCTCTAGGGGTGTGGGGGCTGTGCTTTGGCAAAGTGGGTGGGGTTATATCCTGCCTGTTTGGCCCTGTCCGGGAGTATCATCGGATGGGGCCACAGTGCCTCCTGATCCATCCTGTCTCAGCCTCCAGTATTCATGCTGCAGTAGTTTATGTGTCGGGAGGCTAGGGTCAGTCTGTTATATCTGGAGTATTTATCCTGTCTTATCCGGTGTACTGTGTGAATTTAAGTATCTTCTCTCCAACTACTCTCTTTCTCTCTTTCTTTCTTTCTCTCGGAGGAGGACCTGAGCCCTAGGACCATGCCTCAGGACTATCTGGCATGATGACTTCTTGCTGTCCCCAGTCGACCTGGCCATGCTGCTGCTCCAGTTTCAACTGTTCTGCCTGCGGCTATGGAACCCTGACCTGTTCACCGGACGTGCTACCTGTCCCAGACCTGCTGTTTTCAACTCTCTAGAGATAGCAGGAGCGGTAGAGATACTCTCAATGATCGGCTATGAAAAGCCAACTGACATTTACTCTTGAGGTGCTGACTTGTTGCACCCTCGACAACTACTGTGATTATTATTATTTGACCATGCTGGTCATTTATGAACATTTGAACATCTTGGCCATGTTATGTTATAATCTCCACCCGGCACAGCCAGAAGAGGACTGGCCACCCCTCATAGCCCGGTTCCTCTCTAGGCTTCTTCCTAGGTTTTGGCCTTTCTAGGGAGTTTTTCCTTGCCACCGTGCTTCTACACCTGCATTGCTTGCTGTTTGGGGTTTTAGGCTGGGTTTCTGTACAACACTTTGATATATCAGCTGATGTAAGAAGGGCTATATAAATACATTTGATTTAATTTGATGATTCAAGTAACAGACACATCTCAACATCAACTGTTCAGAGGAGACTTCGTGAATCAGGCCTTCATGGTCGAATTGCTCGCAAGAAACCACTACAAAATTACACCAATCAGAAGAAGAGACTTGCTTGGGCCAAGAAACACGAGAAATGGACATTAGACCGGTGGAAATCTATCCTTTGGTCTGATGAGTCCAAATTTGAGATTTTTGGTTCCATCCGCTGTATCTGTGTGAGACACAGAGTACGTGAACGGATGATCACCGCATGTGTGGTTCCCACCGTGAAGCATTGAGGAGGAGGTGTGATGGTGTGGGGGTGCTTTGCTGGTGACACTGTCAGTGATTTATTTAGAATTCAAGGCACTCTTAACCAGCATGGCTACAACAGCATTCTGCAGCGATAGGCCATCCCATCTGGTTTGCGCTTAGTTGGAAAATAATTTGTTTTTCAACAGGACAATGACCCAACACACCTCCAGGCTGTGCAAGGGCTATTTGAACAAGAAGGAGAGTGATGGAGTGCTGCATCAGATGATCTGGCCTTGACAATCACCCCACCCCAACCCAATTGAGATACTTTGGGATGAGTTGGACCGCTGAGTGAAGGAAAAGCAGCCAACAAGTGCTCAGCATATGTGGGAAATCCTTCAAGACTTTTGGAAAATAATTCCTCATGAAGCTGGTTGAGAGAATGCCAAGAGTATGCAAAGCTGTCATCAAGGCAAAGGGTGGCTACTTTGAAGATTCTAAAATCTAAAACACTTTTTTTGGTTAATTCATCATGCATGTATATGTGTTATTTCATCGTTTTGATGTCTTCACTATTATTCTATAATGTAGAAAATAGTAACAATAAAGAAAAATCCTTGAATGAGTAGGTGTCCAAACTTTGACTGGTACTGTATATAAAATAATTAAATACAGTTAAGATAGCAAAACAATTGAATTACAAAACTGTAAAACATTATCCTAAATATAAACCATAAACTTAGTGAATTCCATTGGTGTTAAATATGAGGTTTTCAGAAATAAATATACTTCACATATTACACACTTTTATTATTTATTTTACTATGTCTATATGTATTTGTTGTAAATGTTTTGGCGGAAAACTAGTGGCAGAAAAAAAGTAAATAGTTGGAAGAGTTGCAGAGATGCTTTTTTCATTAGTTATGCTATCTTGAACCGTATGGTCTATCCACTAGGACAATATGGACACAGATATAATTTTTTTAAACTTCAAAGGTTAAAGTATAAAAGACCAAAATTACCATAGATTACCTGTTAATTTCCAAAATTACAGAAGACTCCGGTAACTTTGGTAAATTACAGGTAACTTTGCAACCCTACTCACGTCAGAGCGAAGGCGATTAGAGCTCCCACCACCACGATGAAGTCCAGAATGTTCCACAGATCACGGAAGTAGGAGCCATCATGAAGAAGCAGTCCCAGGTCAGTCATCTGGAGGACACCCCACACACACACACAAGCCCACACACAACAACAACATACACACACACACACACACACACACACACACACACACACACACACACACACACACACACACACACACACACACACACACACACATACAACAACAACATAGACACACACACACACACACACACACACAACAATATAGATACACACACATACGTACATATAACACCATAAGTTACTACACTGAAAACATTGTTACATGTTTATTTCTGTGCATAGTTTCATTTGATAATTTTAGTTGATCATAATTGATCACTTCTCTTTGAGTATCCCACCTTTATAATCATTTCAAACGTGAAGACTCCAGTAAAGACGTAATCAAAGTAACGGAGAACCTAGAAAAGTCAACACATCCAACAATTATGTGAGAAGATACACACATCCACATCACTGATAGCAACATTCCAGATTCAAATTGAACTAACCCTGTTTCTGTCAGAGTTGGTGCACACAGGGTCTTCAGCAGCCAGAGCGATGCTGCTAGCCACAATCACCAGCAAGATGGTCATCTCAAAGTAGCGCATGGTCACCACATAGTGACAGATCCTCCTGATCCTACAGATCAATAAAGCGGAGAGATGGTCAACAGTATCAGAAACACAAGTGATCGCTCATGACGACAATGATGATAAATATAATGACTACTATATTGTATCTGCAAACATGGTCACAAAAAAAAGATTACTGATTGAGAGCTGTAAAGCTACAATGTATGAGAGAGTATATGAATGTGTATTTGTGCAGTAAAAGCACACTGACTGATGCATAAATATAGTAGCCTTTTCTAACTGGGTTCTGACTCTGAACTGCACGTGAATGCCTTCCAAGACATGGGCAGGAAGGAGAGTCTTACGGGTTGGAGGCCTTGAAGAGGAACATGCTGCCAGGAGGTACAGGTTTGGGCGGGCTAGCCTCCTCCTCCTCCTCCTTCTCCACCTGCGACTCCTCCTCCTCCTTCTTCTCCTTCCTCTCATGATGGTACATCTCCACCTCCTTGCTGCTGTGTAAAGCTAAAAGTAAATTGAAGATAAAACCTGTTATTTGACCTGGCTCCTCCCGAGCATGACAAAAGAAGTTCCATCGTTATCGTAACCATCCTTGTTCCAGCAGGAAACCATACAGAACAGTCAACGGCCCTTGCATTGCTTTCAAAGAACTACTGTAAAATGTTGAGCACCATACCTGTCATGGGGGTGACCTCCAGCAGTGGCTGTGCTCCAGACATCTCTATGATCACACTGGTCTGGCTGTCTGGACCTTGCTCAGACTCCTTACCCTCCTCAAGGTTCAGGGAGGCTTGGTTGTTCTCTGAGTCACTGACCCCTGCTGCTGCCTGGAGCTCTGAGGGGTCTGCGAACTGCTCTGGGGCTGGCTCCACTGGACGGTCCAAGGACAAAGGCTCACACTGCCCAGTCTCCCCCACCTCACCCTCCTCCATCTGCGGTGGAGGTTCCAGCAGGGGTGGGGGTAGGTACTCAGGGAAGTTATCACATAGGGGAGGCTCAGGGATGTCTGCAATACACACCCTGCAGAGGAGGTGTATGGAAGAGAATGTGTACATGTGTTTAGACACTTAGTCTAATCTCAAGAATCACAATGCCATAACCCTTTTCATAAAATAATGCAACCTAGAACCACTGTCTTACCTCAGATGCTCTTCTTCACTCTCTAAGTTGATAATAAGGGCTCCTCCTTCATCCTTGCCTGACACTCCTCCCTCCACCTCAGCGAACTCTCCTTTGACCTCCTTCTCGTCTTTCTCCTCCTTCTCCTCCCTCTCTTCCAATATCTTCCTCTCGCGGCTGCCTGATTCACTGACCTCCTCATGTGGCGACTCTCTGCTCTTGGCCTCAGCCCGGGCCTCACGGTGACGGTGCCTCCTATGCCGCGCCGTCCCTCCCTCCTCCGCCCCCCCAGGGCCAGGTCTGGATTTCCGGGCCACCCTGTGCCTCCTTTCCCCACCGGTGGGGCGATGGTTCACCGCTCTCTCCTCAGCTAACGTAAACAGAGGCACAGGCTCCGAGTCTGGGGGTTCCGGTAGCGGGATGGCGATGGACATCGGGGGTTCAGGCATGGGCATGATCCCGGACATGGGCGACTCGGGCAGGTGACCGGGGCTGGCGTCTGGGGAGAGGGTGGGAGCACGGTAGGCGGTGGTAGGGGTGTCAGTGGTGTCCTCGGTGGGGCTGCCTCCGAATAGGACCTCCTGGCTCTCCATCTGGCGCCGCTTGCGTAGCTGGTTGGCCCTCTGCTCCCACACGGACCTTCCCCCTCTTCCTCCTCCTCCCCCCCTCCTCCGTCGGTCACGGCGGTTGGAGAAGGCATTGGTGCCATTGGGGGGTTGGTCGGCTCCGCCCCCAGCAGTGCTCTCCTCCTCCTCCTCGGGGACGGCCATACGGCCCCTGTGGATGGCCTTCTTCCTGCGGAGGTAGGGCCGCCTCCTCCTCCTACAGAACACAACACAAAGTTTGTCACTAGAGGGCAGCATCTCGCCCACGTCACATGTACACTTATCAATGATAAGTTACACCTCACACTCAATAGAGTATAGACATATTACATATTATATAACATAGTATCTATGTATGTAAATATGTCAATAATGAAGTACGAAAATTGCACGACAGAGCAATTTGCCATGAACATTTTGAATCAGAGATATTGTATGTTTTATGGCTTAAGATGAATTCAATTCAATTTTTGAATTATCATCTAAATAAAGCAAACATCCAGAAATTGGATTGAAATTCAAATGATGAAAATACCTGGGAAGAAAGCACACAAAATCAAAAAGCCACAAAAACAAAAAGGAATAGTGCAGGATTAAAATAGGGAAATACTGTGATATATAGAAATCAACTTCTACTAAGATAAAGGAAATTGAATTAGGTGTGACAGGGGTACAGACAGACATACAACTTTACTTACGGTATTCAGACTCTTTTGTAATCCATGTATTCAATGAGTGATTGGTTGAAAACAAGACATTAGTGTTTTTGGAACAGAGACAGAATAGAACAATCCTTGTGACACAGTCCAAAACCAGGTCAAGGGTCATGCCAGTAATGCCAGTCTAGTATATTTGGTTCTATCTTATTTTATTTGTATTATTATAATATTTAGTATATTTGGCATGGGGATTTGGCTTTGACAGCTTGATAAATGGATCTATAAATGGATCCAGTAGTGACAGTGGATGTTGATAAATCCTATCTAATAACAGTGGATATTCAAGTGTTATTACAAATTGTTTCAACTTGACCCTACAAGGGCAGTACTAGAATTGTTACTTATATTTTGTACTATTTATTTTGGTTAGTGCCACATTACAGGCATAGAGTAACAAGACAACATGATGGAAGCAGCGTGACATAACATTACACCATACATAGTACAGCATACGTATCAAAAGCAGTGGCATCTTGATAGCTCTGAAGCACATAGGACTGACACTCAAATATGTTGTAACAGACAAATGACACAGTCAGTGTAACGTGCCTGGAGAAGATCAGAGGACAGTACAATCCATGCAGCCTTTTCCCCCCTACCTGTACCTGTTACAGAGGGAGCAGAATGGTTGGTGGTGCTTATACACTAAGCATTATACTATGCTTATACTCTATAATTGCCCTGTCATTTGGTTGAATTGATCTGTTTACTGATATTCCCAAATAAACAAATCCTAAATAAATAAAAACATGCTTATATGACTGGCCTGTTATCTTTCTTCATTTACCATTTGACTGACATGCTCAAATAAACAAAAAACGTATATCCTAATTATAATCATGCATTATCTTACAATAGCATTTTAGCATTTGCATTAGCAAGTCCCCGGAGCAACATCCGACTCAAAGCGAAGATGCTTGTCTTAACTTGGACGTGTGGTGTGCCTCATCCTTAATTTCCCTAATGCAATTTCCATTACACATGCTATGTAACAAGCAAGTACACATTCATTTTCCACACACAGCCCACAGAACATGCCTCTCTAACCCTGAAGATTGATCATGCAGCTGTATGCAAAGAAAATCAACATTCTGCCTACGCCTACACCAGATTCTCAAAGAGAATAGTAGACCAGTGTTTTCCTGTGAGTGTTATGGCTGTGTAATCGATAGATATTGAGTTCGCATGATGATCACCCCTCAGTTTCAAATCTCCTCCTAATCTTCGCCAAGACTAGGCCAAAGTAGGTGCCTGACCAACTGCCATTGTAATAAAAGCATAAACAGAGCACTTACTCAGACATCGGGCCATCTGTGCCTCTGGCGTATCTTGCATTGAAAAACTCCTCTTCCTCCTCTTCGTCCTAACGAAGGTAAAATAAACACAAAAAGTCATTTAAGTCCCACAAATAGTTTAGGATATAGGGCAGCTAACATTTTTTGGGGCACTGAGTAAATTTCAGGTCTGCTGAGCTCAAACTTGAACGTTGTGTAAATTCTGTGCAACTTCCAGCGTGCGTTGACTGTGAACACTGAGGCTATAACAGCTTTAAGTTAATTTCAGACAGTGGTCAAGTAGGCTACTGTGGCTATTTGATCATAATGTAGGCCTACCAGTAGCCTACCATCAAAAACAATGTATAAAATGGATCTCATAACATTTTAGCATGGAAATTGTTGTGCTATCATTCAGCCTACAGTAGCAGCCAATGTGTGGTGTTCAATGTAGGCTTAAATTCCATGAGACTTTTGGAATGTATTCACTGGTCATTAAGACAAGGAGGTGACTGAATATGTTGTTGTGCTGTTTGATGCAAGAAACCACTTTCTAAAATAAAATGCATTATTATTCCCATACCATTATCACAGAGAATCAGACAAATGATGCTACCCTCTGCCTATGGGCTACTTAGCTTATTCAAGCCTGTCTCAAAATACAACACTGCCCCTTTAAGACAAAAAAATCTTTTAACTGACTCGCTTTTCAAAGATGTCTAAAAATGCTCACTTTTTGTGCTCTTGTAGGAAGCAATCACTTCTCCCTTGCTGACTACAAATGATCTATAACTGGGCTAATAACTCACAAACTACCAAAGGATATGAACAAAATGTGCACATGTGGCTACATGCAGTTCTAGCTTTGATCTCAAAACAAGCTCATCCAGTGGTCGGAAAAGTACCCAATTGTCATACTTGAGTAAAAGTACCTTAATAGAAAATCATTCAAGCAAAAGTCACCCAATAAAATACTACTTGAGTGAAAGTCTAAAAGTATTTGGTTTTAAATATACTTAAGTATCAAAAGTAAATGAACTCAGCAACAAACAAAAAAATCCCTTTTTCAGGCCCCTGTCTTTCAAAGATAATTTGTAAAATCCTAATAACTTCACAGATCTTCATTGTAAAGGGTTTAAACACTATTTGCCCATGCTTGTTCAATGAACCATAAACAATTAATGAACATGCACCTGTGAAATGGTCGTTAAGACACTAACAGCTTACAGACAATTTAGGCAATTAAGGTCACAGTTATGAAAACTTAACACACTAAAGAGGCCTTTCTACTGACTCTGAAAAACACAGAAGAAAAGATGCCCAGGGTCCCTACTCATCTGTGTGAACATGCCTTAGGCATGCTGCAAGAAGGCATGAGGACTGCAGATGTGGCCAGGGCAATAAATTACAATGAACGTACTGTGTAACAACATGTAACAAGACCTGCACAGGATCGGTATATCCGAACATCACACCTGTGGGACAGGTACAGGATGGCAACAACAACTGCCCGAGTTACACCAGGAGCACACAATCCCTCCATCAGTGCTCAGACTGAGGCTGGACTGAGGGCTTGTAGGCCTGTTGTAAGGCAACTTGCTTGTGGGCACAAACCCACCGTCGCTGGACTAGACAGTACTGGCAAAAAGTGCTCTTCACTGACGAGTCACGGTTTTGTCTCACCAGGGGTGATGGTCGGATTCGTGTTTATCGTCAAAGGAATGAGAGGTACACCAAGGCCTGTACTCTGGAGCGGGATCGATTTGGAGGTGGAGGGTCCGTTATGGTCTGGGGAGGTATGTCACAGCATCATTGGACTGAGCTTGTTGTCATTGCAGGCAATCTCATCGATGTGTGTTACAGGGAAGACATCCTCCTCCCTCATGTGGTACCCTTCCTGCAGGCTCATCCTGACATGACCCTCCAGCATGACAATGCCACCAGCCATACTGCTCGTTCTGTGCATGATTTCCTGCAAAACAGGAACGTCATTGGCCAGCGAAGAGCTGGTTCTCAATCCCATTGAGCATGTCTGGGACCTGTTGGATCAGAGGGTGAGGGCTAGGGCCATACTTGTAGGTGCCTTGGTGGAAGAGTGGGGTAACATCTCACAGCAAGAACTGCATTACTTAATGCATCTGGTGGCCACACCAGATACTGACTCTTACTTTTGATTTTGACCCCCCCTTTGTTCAGGGACACATTATTCCATTTCTGTTAGTCATATGTCGTGGAACTTGTTTAGTTTATGTCTCAGTTGTTGAAACTTGTTATGTTCATACAAATATTTACACATGTTAAGTTTGCTGAAAATAAACACAGTTGATATTGAGAGGACGTTTCTTTCTGAGTTCTTTCTGAGTTTATAACTGCTAAAATATAATTAACTATCAAAAGTAAAAGTACAAGCATGAATCATTTAAAATTAGTTACATTTAGCGAACCAGGCAGCACATTTTTGGGGGCACACTCCAACACTCAGACATAATTTACAAATGAAGTATTTGTGTTTAGTGAGTCCGCCAGATAATAGGCAGTAGGGATGACCAGGGATGTTCTCTTGAATGTGTGAATTGGATAATTTTCCTGTCCTGCTAAGCATTCAAAATGTAACAAGAACTTTTGGGTGTCAGGGAAAATTTATGGAGTAAAAAGTACATACTTTTCTTAAGGAATGCAGTGAAGTAAAAGTTGTCAAAAATATAAATAGTAAAGTAAAGTACAGATACCCCAATAAAATTACTTAAGTAGTACTTTCAAGTATTTTTACTTCAGTACATTACACCACTGAGCGCATCTACTCATAACAGCTCATGCTGTAAACACAGTCCAGTTCAAAGTGAATGGCACAGATCCATATATGGCAATTGTCTATTTGCATATAGCCTACTGCAGCTCTGATTGGTTTTGGCACACTGGTCTGTGTAGAGTATGGGCTGAGTCATGCGTGTCAATGCAACAGAATCCTACTCTAATGCATTCTGCCTAGAACAAAATCTCTTGCATAGTTCATTTTTTTTCCTCGGTATGTTGCATTGAAAGTGGCTAATATTGCGTTGATTTGATCACAATTCCCACAATAAAGGGAAATGTTGATAGTGTTAATTAACTAACGGGGAAAACGAATAGGAAAATCTCATGCTTCTCTGCGCGGGCTGATATTTCTTCTGCTCTGCAGTCCCGGGGGAGCTGTGTGTCCTGCACACGTACGCAGATTAGAGGGAACATTGGCTATGACCATAGATCATGACCCTTAAACATTTATTTGAAAGCACTTATTTTCATTTCAAGATAACCAATTCTGTAGAAACTCTTAAAATAGTACTACACACCTTGGTGAGTTCCTGTGCGTTGGCAAGGTTATCCACAGCGATGGCCAAGAAGACGTTGAGCAGTGTATCTGGTCACAGTATGGTCAAGAATGCTTACAGGGGTGGAAGAAACTGAAATACATGAACTTCTGTCCAACAGTTCCACACAACATCAAAACCTATGACCCCTACTTTAGGCCTGCTACAACTTTCACATAAGGAGAAAGAAATACACTACCGTTCAAAAGTTTGGGGCCACTTAGAAGTGTCCTTGTTTTTTAAAGAAAAGCACATTTTTTTGAACAGTTTGGGCTGTTCTGTGAAGGGAGTAGTACACAGCGTTGTACGAGATCTTCAGTTTCTTGGCAATTTCTCGCATGGGAAAGCCTTCATTTCTCAGAACAAGAACAGACTGACGAGTTTCAGAAGAAAGGTCTTTGTTTCTGGCCATTTTGAGCCTGTAATCGAACCCACAAATGCTGATGCTGATCCCCGGCCAGTTTTATTGCTTCTTTAATTAGAACAACAGTTTTCCGCTGTGCTAACATAATTGCAAAAGTTTTTTCTAATGATCAATTAGCCTTTTAAAATGATAAACTTTGATTAGCTAACACAACGTGCCATTGGAACACATGAGTGATGGTTGCTGATAATGGGCCCCTGTACGCCTATGTAGATATTCCATTAAAACATCTTCCGTTTCCAGCTACAATAGTCATTTACAACATTAACAATGTCTGCATCATATTTCTGATCAATTTCATGTTATTTTAATTGACAGAAATTGCGTGTTTCTTTCAAAAACAAGGATGTTTCTAAGTGACCCCAAACTTTTGAATGGTAGTGTATATAGAAACCTATCTACAATGTGAGCAGAATCAGTAGACGGTGGTTCGTAGGAAGTTGAAGAAGGATACAGTTCCCAAACAGGGTGAGCACTATGAAGTATATGGAGGACCACATTCCGTACTGCACTCCTCCTTGTGAGCGGATCCCATTGTACATCACCTCATTCCAGTCCTCACCAGTCAGGATCTAGAGTCACAATTACAGGATCAATAATGAGCAGCCCAATTCAATTTGAATGAAAATAATACAAAAACGCAAAGTATATCATTGAAGATGCAGACACACAAATACCACACACCAATACATAAGAAGACTCAAAATGGCAGGAACCTTTGTTCCTCTGAATTGTTTAGTCATTGTTGGGCCATAATTGAATCATATTGGTAATAGGGTTCTTTCTCTCTGCAGAGTTAAAAATGGCAGGCCAACTATTAATTGATTTACTTCTTAAAAACCTAGTTTATGGTTTTGATCAAACATTCTTCCATACTTCACTGCTCTGACATTCATGCGTATACGTGTGTGTATGTGTGGGATGCTAGTAAATGAAGGGGAGGCAAGCGGTGAGCAGAGTTGTTTAATCTTGGCCCTGGGGGGATGTGGGAGATATCCCTGGGTTCTGTGTGTCATCATGGGGAAGCCAGAGTGAGAGGGAGAGTCTGGAGTGAAGAAGCCAAACCTGGAACACTGTCATGATGGCAGCTGGAAACGTGTCAAAGTTGGTAGGAGTGTAATCTTCAAAGATGAACCTAGAGGGAGAAAGGATAGGCAGATGTGACCGGGGAAGAAGAGGAGGAGGAAGAGGTAGGAAGAGGAGGAGGAAGAGGTAGGAAGAGGAGGAGGTGGAAGTTGATATTTTCAGCCAGACGTTTCATTTCAGATTTATCATTCCATTTCCGATGCAGCACAACATAACATGGAACAGCTTCAGGCTGCTCCTGAATTTATATTTGGAATAATATCTGGTGATATGGTCATGGCGAATCCACATCAATAGTCAATGAACAGATCAACTGAAAATACATTTATGGGACCTGAGACCTGTCTATAGAAGACATTCTTAATATCCTGATATTGGAGAACTACTGAATAATTATCCTGATATCAGTGACACTGTATCTAATAAATGAACCCAAACCCTATGGTTCTGCTCACCTGCCCCCAAAGAGCTGCATGCCCAGCAGGGCAAAGACAACAATGAAGAGGAAGAGGAGAAAGAGCAGACTAATGATGGACTTCATGGAACTCATGAGAGACACCACCAGGTTCCTCAGTGATGCCCAGTACCTGGTCAAGAAAAAGGAGAGTAGGTTGGCACACTAAATAGACAGACCTCAATATCTTCCTTCTGCCATTTTGACTGCCTTTTAGAGTGGTAAATCATTGTACTTACAGCAGTAACACCAATGCTGACCCTAAACCTAACATTAATCCCAACCTTAACCCCAGTGTGATAATACATTGTACTTACAGCAGTAACCTTAACCCTAGTGTGATAATACATTGTACTTACAGCAGTAACCTTAACTCTAGTGTGATAATACATTGTACTTACAGCAGTAACACTAACCCTAGTGTGATAATACATTGTACTTACAGCAGTAACCTTAACCCTAGTGTGATAATACAATGTACTTACAGCAGTAACACTAATGTTGACCCTAACCCTCATTCTGGTTGATGTCCCACTCACTTGGTGATCTTAAAGATCCTCAGGAGTCTCAGCGCCCTCAGGACGCTGATGCCAAAGGACATGCCAGGCCGGAAGAAGCCCCACACCACCTCAAAGATGCTGCCAACTATCACCTGCACAAGAGACACCAAGCAACACTCAAACACTGTAAGAGAAGTTCAGTTTAGACAAACCTCTATCATTAAGAACACACATTAGTCTGCAATATAGGACAGTATCACATAACAATAGCACTTAATTGTCCATATTGTTAGAAATGTAATGCCTCTTGATCCACCTGTATAATAATAAGCAAATATTTTGTTGCCACATTTGTAAATCTTGATTCCACTTAGCTGTGGTAATCAAGGTTCACCATAAGCTATCAGGGAGTAAACGTAAAGGATTAATGAACTCACTCCGCAGTCGAAGCAGTTGAAGGAGGAGTGGAAATAGAGGCGGAATCCCAGGCCGTACATCTTTAAGAACATCTCTGCCAAGAAGAGCCCCAGGAAAACAAACTCTGCATAGTCTGAAAAAAAGAATAAATCATTAAAAATGAAAGGCTTGGCAGATGTTGAGTTTTTCTCTGTTCAAACCCAGCTTTTTTTCAGGCTATGTTATAAACACTGTACGATGGAATAGCGCCATCTTCATAGTCTGGAGAGATATTGAAAGTTATTCAGAATGCATTTAAAGTTTGCTACTGTAAATACAATGCGTAGCCTATGCTTAGGGCCAGGAGTTTTTTTTCTTCGGAATGTGTAATTGTTGTGGTGGAATTGTCTATATCAATAAAATGTTATTGATTCAATCAATTGATCGCTCAACCGTACACAGGAAGGTGGAGAGCCAGTCTGGCTGGTTATGGTGGACAATGGCCACACATATGGTGTTGAGAAACACCAGGCTGAGGACAGTCCAGTAGAAGGTGTCTGTCTTCACCATGCGCCGCAGGGAGATACGCAGCATACGCTCCTTACGACGCATGTACGCCACCGGGCCACGCCGTACTGTACGGATCCGCATACGAGGTGCTCCTGGGGGAGGAGGAATGAGAGGAGAGGAGGATAGTTTAAGAAAATAGAAAGAAAGAGCGGGAGAGAAAGGATATGGAGAGAGAAAAAGGTCAGGGTTGGAGAGAAGAGAGAAAAGGTGTAGAAAATATTAGAGGTCTAATAGGTACGGGGGAAAGAGATCAGAAATGGAGGTAGAGAGAAAGACAACAAGAAGCCTTAATATGAGGGTCTAGGTTGTGTGTTCGTCACTCACCTATAGTGGAGATCTCCGCATCCCCAGGACCTCCTCTACGCTTTGCATTCTTACTGGTGGCCCGCTTCAGCACTGAATACACACACGACAGAAAATGAGAACAAACAGAGAATGTCTCTAATAGCCGAGATAGTCTGACATGAAACCACAGATGCTTTATGACACAACACATTTCACGAGCCAGCATAGTGAATGGCAAACTGGCTCCAAATAGAAATAATGATATGTTAACGGTGGGAAATGGCACATATTCACGCTGACATACTAACTTTCAGGGCAAACTGACTGAAGTCCTCTGAACATGAGAGGAAGGGTAGATATTAGATACGGTGTAAATGAAAGTGTCATATGAATCATTCACGTCTTCTGAAAAGGAGTGAGACAAACAAAAACATTCTAAAAACAAGACCTTGTTGACAGATGGTATATCACTACAGGCACACGCCAAGCCTTTTTCACTTTACTGTTACCAAGACAACCACAATGTCCACACAGTAAACAAAGCAAATGAACTTCTTGAGGTGTTTTACAGTATATTTTCACTTTTCACAGGCATTTGCAACTGTCTGCAGCATCGACAAAGGTCAAAGAGGAACAAAATGTTGCCTTTGTCAAAAGCTGGAGTTGTCGTGTAGTGGATGGAGAAAGGCAGGTTGTGAAAAGGTGAAGTGTTCAATGTATCATCAAAAACAGTGTACTGTACTGTATTGACTGTAAGGATTACAGTGTACTGTACTGTATTGACTGTAAGGATTACAGTGTACTGTACTGTATTGGACTGTAAGGATTACAGTGTACTGTACTGTATTGGACTGTAAGGATTACAGTGTCTGGACAATGTGTCTGGACTGTAAGGATTACAGTGTACTGTACTGTATTGGACTGTAAGGATTACAGTGTACTGTACTGTATTGGACTGTAAGGATTACAGTGTCTGGACTATGTGTCTGGACTGTAAGGGTAGTGAATGTGGAAGGGAAGGGAAGGACATTAATAGGACATTTTGGTGGTGATTCCTCTCAATGTCTTCTGGTTCTTACCATCTAAAGCAGATCTCCCCGACTTCTTGTTCTCCTCAGCCAGCATAACCTCCTCTGTGACATTGGGATGAACACATTTCAAGGTCATCCACACTAAGTGATCATAAAGTGTTACTGAAACATAAATATGTCTCTCTCCCTCTCTCAGCACTCTCTGAAGATTGTGAGCAAATCATGGGGCTAACCTGTTGAAATGTAATATTGAAATTATTGTTTTAGTATTGCAAAGGTGGAATTATTGGGGTATTGGGGCTGAATGTATAGTGTTGCATAGTGTCGATGCTCTAAGAGGAGGAGAAACTCATCATCAGGTAAGAGCTCATCTAGTGCTCGCCTGGCAGCCAACGTTTCTCTTTCAGGGCCCTGATAAACCCCTCCAGAGATGGAACACATTGATTTCTATGACTAACGCATACATTTTAAACACACACACGGACGGGCACACACAAACACAGACGTGCACACACACACACCCACACAAACACACACACGGACGAGCACATGTACACAAAAATGGACGCGCACACACACATGGATGCACACAGACTCGCATTCACACATACACACTTGAGTCAGTGAGTCAGTCTCACCTTCCTCTCAACCTCAACTTGCGTGGGAGAAAGATACTGTAGATTGCCATTATAGCACTGCAGCTTCACAAAGTCACCCTCCAGCCACATATTCACCAGGTATCTCCATCAGGGCAGAGCCATTTCAAAAGCAACACAGCAGCTTGCAAAATGAACATGATCTACTTCGACCAAACCACAACACCCAAATCACCACTTGGATCTTATAATATATACATTGTTCCATCTTACGTAGTTCTGGTGGTGGTTCTAAGGTGACAGTACAGTACCTGCTCGGTCTATCCAGGCTCTGTATCCGTTGAGTTCTCTCTCTACCTGCTGTTGGCGTCTCAGCTTCATGAAGGCTCTACGGTTCTCCACCCGCTCCCTCTCTTTGGCAAACTCCCTACACATGCAGGACATGGGGCAATCCATTGAAACCCCTTCCAAAACCCTCATACTATCACACAAACTTGCACACACAAACTTGATTTCTATGACTAACGCATACATTTTAAACACACACACGGACGGGCACACACAAACACAGACGTGCACACACACACACACAGACACACAGACACACAGACACACACACACACACACACACACACACACACACACACACACACACATACACACACACACACACACACACACACACACTTTTATTTACTCACCCGGAGAGGACTCCCAACACCAGGTTGAGTACGAAGAAAGAGCCGATGATGATGAGAGGAATAAAGTAGATCCAGTTCCACATAAAGCCCAAGGCATCGTTGGTCTAGCACACACGGGACGTGTATGTAAATACAAGGAGTACAAGAACAGATACAAGATAGAGGCACCTATCAAACCTGTGCATTCAGGAATCCTCCACGAATCCACAAACCTTAGAGATACCCATGCAACACGCCAACATTCAGACAAAGCTCCCATTGACATCGATAAATCATTCACTGTACGTGAAACATTGAATTACACATGAAGTTAGGGTTTGACCCTCAATGTGTCTGCCCAAAAGAAACATATTTTTGTTGTTGTTGAGTAACCTTAAAGTAGTTGGAGTGTACAGTACTCACATTGTAGAGCACAGCTGTCCATCCCTCCATGGTGATGCACTGGAAGACAGTGAGCACAGCGAACAGGATGTTGTCAAACTGGGTGATGCCGTCATTGGGGCCGATCCATGACCCGACACAGTCGTACTTCTCTGGACACTTCCTCACTCCGCACGCAAACTCCACCTCAGTCGTATCCATCGTCTCATTTTCTAACACAGGACAAGGCAGAGGTGGTTAAAATGTAAGTAGCACGCTCCTTTCTTCACCAAACTAACAACACAGTGTTGCAGTATTCCACCTAACAGGATGGGGAGCCCTGACAACCACTGTCCATGGTGTGTTGTTTCAAATCCAATTGTATTGTTCACATGGGCCGAATACAACAGGTGTAGACTTTACAGTGAAATGCTTACCTACGAGCCCTTTCCCAACAACGCATAGTTGAAAAGTAAGAAAAATATTTGAACAAAATAAGGAAATAATAACACAATAAAATAACAATAGCGAGGCTATATATAAGGAATACCAGTACTGGGTCAATATGCATGAATACGAGGTAGTTGAGGTAATTGAAGTAATATAGAATCTAGATATACAGTACCAGTCAAAAGTTTGGACACACCTACTCATTCAAGGGTTTTTCTATTTTTACTATTTTCTACATTGTAGAAAAATAATGAAGACATCAAAACTATGAAATAACACATATGGAATCATGTAGTAACCAAAAAAGTGTTAAACAAATCAAAATATATTTTAAATGTGAAATTCTTCAAAGTAGCCACCCTTTGCCTTGATGACAGCTTTGCAAACTCTTGGCATTCTCTCAACCAGCTTCATTAGGTAGTCACCTGGAATGCATTTCAATTAACAGGTATGCCTTTTAAAAGTTTGTGGAATTTATTTCCTTCTTAATATGTTTGAGCCAATCAGTTGTGTTGTGACAAGGTAGGGGGTGGTATACAGAAGATAGCCCTATTTGGTTAAAGACCAAGTCCATATTATGGCAAGAACAGCTCAAATAAGCAAAGAGAAAAGACAGCCCATCATTACTTTAAGAACTTTAAGAACATTTCAAGAAATATGAATGTTTCTTCAAGTGCAGTCGCAAAAACCATCAAGCGCTGTGATGAAACTGGCTCTCAGGAGGATCGCAACAGGAAAGGAAGACCCAGAGTTACCTCTGCTGCAGAGGATAAGTTCATTAGAGTTACCAGCCTCAGAAATTGCAGCCAAAATAACTGCTTCACAGAGTTCAAGTAACAGACACATATCAACATCAACTGTTAGAGGAGACTGTGTGAATCTGGCCTTCATTGTCAGATTGCTTCAAAGAAACCACTACTAAAGGACACCAATAATAATAAGAGACTTGCTTGTGCCAAGAAACAAGAGCAATGGACATCAGAACAGGTGGAAATCTGTCATTTGGTCTGATGAGTCCAAATTTGAGATTTTTGGTGTCTTCGTGAAACGCAGATTAGGTGAGCGGATGATCTCCACATGAGTGGTTCCCACCGTGAAGCGTGGAGGAGGAGGTGCGATGGTGATTTGCTGGTGACACTGTCAGTGATACATTTAGAATTCAAGGCACACTTAACCAGCATGACTACAACAGCATTCTGCAGCAATACGCCATTCCATCTGGTTTGCGCTTATTTGGACTATCATTTGTTTTTCAACAGGACAATGACCCCAAACACATCTCCAGGCTGTATAAGGGCTATTTGAACAAGAAGGAGAGTGATGGAGTGCTGCATCAGATGACCTGGCCTCCATAATCACCCCAACTCAACCCAATTGAGATAGTTTGGGATGAGTTGAACCACAGAGTAAAGGAAAAGCAGCCAACAAGTGCTCAGCATATGTGGGAATTCCTTCAAGTGCTCAGCATATGTGGGAACTCCTTTTGAACTCCTTCAAAAGCATTACATAATGCTGTGTGCAAAGCTGTCATCAAGACAAAGAGTGGCTACTTTGAAGAATCTAAAATCTAAAACCTATTTTGATTTGTTTAACAGTTTTTTGGATACTACATGATTCCATGTGTAATTTCATAGTTTTGATGTCTTCACTATTATTCTACAATGCATAAAATAGTAAAAATAAAGTAAAACCTTTGAATGAGTAGGTGTGCCCAAACTTTTGACTGGTACTGTGGCTAGGGGTAAAAAGTAACTAGGAAATCAGGATAGATAATATATGTGTGTGTGTGTGTGTGTGTGTGTGTGTGTGTGTGTGTGTGTGTGTGTGTGTGTGTGTGTGTGCGTGCGTGCGTGCGTGTGTGTGTGTGCATGCGTGCGTGTGTGTGTCTGTGTGTGTGTGTGTGTGTGTGTGTGTGTGTGTGTGTGTGTGTGTGTGTGTGTGTGTGTGTGTGTGTGGTGTCCGTGCGTGCGTGCGTGCGTGTGTGTGTGTGTGTGCGTGCGTGCGTGTGTGTGTGTGTCTGTGTGTGTGTGTGTGTGTGTGTGTGTGTGTGTGTGTGTGTGTGTGTGTGTGTGTGTGGTGTCCGTGCGTGCGTGCGTGCGTGCGTGCGTGCGTGCGTGCGTGCGTGTGTGTGTGTGTGTGTGTGTGTGTGTGTGTGTGTGTGTGTGTGTGTGTGTGTTGGAGTGTCAGTGTAGTATGTGTGGGTGTGTGGGTAGAGTCTAGTGAGTGTACATAATGTCAGTGCAAAAAAAATACAAATAATAATAAAGGAGGTCAGTGTAAATAGTCCTTTTAATAACCTTTAACCTTTTCCAATGTCACCATAGACTGAAATAGGATTTAGGAGTAGGGGATGTCTAGAGCGGTGTCCCTCTCAACCTTAATTACAACAGGGGAGCTATGATCCCTTGTCCTTGGAGGACCACTTATATTAAAAACTGTCACTTGAGAACTGACTGAATCTGTGTCAGCTAACCATCTCAGGGACCACTCACCAACATCCCAGGGGTCAGTGTTGCTGCATGAATTGACAGTTGAGAAATACCCATTTCTGGAGATTGATCATACAGTATATCACTGGGTCAAACCATATTTTTTCCATGTTAGAGTAAATAAAATACTATTTGTGGCTTGTGTAATTACAGAGTAATCATTGTTGGCTAATTGAAATGTAGCTAGGCAGCTCAGTTGGGCACACTAACATTAATAATATGTTTGCCCCATGTCATCATCTAACAAAGGAATTGTCCATCCTTTGTGCAAATTAGAAGCCTGTAAGTACAGTAAACCAGTCAGACAAAGCAATTTGAAACATGACTATGTAAATAAAAACAAAACAATAATACACTCTAAGAAAAAAAGGTGCTATCTAGAACCTAAAATGGTTATTTGGCTGTCCCCATATGAGAACCCTTTGAAGAACTATTTTTGGTTCCAGGTAGAACCATTTTCGGGTTCCATGTAGAACCTTTTCCACAGAGGGTTCTACATGGAACCCAAAAGAGTACAACCTGTAGCCAGAAAGGGTTATACCTGGAACCAAAAAGGGTTCTCTTATGGGGTCAGCTGAAGAACCCTTTGGAACCCTTTATTCTAAGTGTACTTAGAAAAAAGTGTTAGATGGGACAGAATGGTCCCCGTGAAGCTGCCAGGTAAAAGAGTCCCATTATAAAGATGTTCTTATAAACAGTGCAGGGGGAGAGAGAGTTAAATACAGAGTATGTTATAGAGTATGTTACAATTAAATACAGTATAATACAGTATGTTAAAGTTAAATACAGTATAATAGAGTATGTTACATTTAAATACAGTATAATAGAGTATGTTACATTTAAATACAGTATAATAGAGGATGTTAAAGTTAAATACAGTATAATAGAGTATGTTAAATTTAAATACAGTATAATAGAGTATGTTAAATTTAAATACAGTATAATAGAGTATGTTACATTTAAATACAGTATGTTAAAGTTAAATACAGTATAATAGAGTATGTTAAAGTTAAATACAGTATAATAGAGTATGTTAAAGTTAAATACAGTATAATAGAGTATGTTACATTTAAATACAGTATAATAGAGTATGTTAAAGTTAAATACAGTATAATAGAGTATGTTAAAGTTAAATACAGTATAATAGAGGATGTTAAAGTTAAATACAGTATAATAGAGGATGTTAAAGTTAAATACAGTATAATACAGTATGTTAAAGTTAAATACAGTATAATAGAGTATGTTAAAGTTAAATACAGTATAATAGAGGATGTTAAAGTTAAATACAGTATAATAGAGTATGTTAAAGTTAAATACAGTATAATAGAGTATGTTACATTTTGCTCTGTCCGAGGTACCCCTGAAGTACTGTGAGAGAAAAATGACGTATTTACCTTTTAATTTCTTATTAATGGTTAACAATTCATATTTCACTAATAGTAAGATATTTCTGTCCTACTAATACTGTGTTTTTATGGTCTCCACTCTAGTTCCCTGCAGTCAATCTGGGCGTATGGTCACTAGAGATGGCTTGAGCTGACAAATGAGTTAAAGACTGCATTACAAGGACAATAATGTGTTTTACTAGAGATAGCTTAGGAGAAGAACAATCCCCCAATGTCTCAAAATCATCCCTGCATTTGAGAAACTAAACTAGGGTAGGGGTTAAGACAACAACTCCGCGCAGATAACGACCGGATGAACCCAGAGTGGCTTATGGTGCCCTTGGTCTGCATGGGACGGGTGGAACCAGCCATGACTAAGCATTGTTAGTGTCAGCTATATAAAGAACACTGCATTTGCGTATAGGTTAGATTACTCGACCGAACAGTCAAGAGTGTTGGGTTGACGGGTCTCATTATTGCAATAATTAATCGATATTAAATAAAGATGATTATTTGAAGAAATGACAAAGTTTCTCTCACTTGATTAGAATATTTCACGACAGTACCCCGTCGGCTCTGACTTAGACTATGTGGACAACTACAAATACCTGGGTGTCTGGTTAGACTGTAAACTCTCCTTCCAGACTCACATTAAGCATCTCCAATCCAAAATTAAATCTAGAATCGGCTTCCTATATCGCAACAAAGCATCCTTCACTCATGCTGCCAAACATACCCTCGTAAAACTGACCACCCTACTGATCCTCGACTTCGGTGATGTCATCTATAAAATAGCCTCCAACACTCTACTCAACAAATTGGATGCAGTCTATCACAGTGCCATCCGTTTTGTCACCAAAGCCCCATACACTACCCACCATTACGACCTGTACGCTCTCGTTATTTGGCCCTCGCTTCATACTCGTCGCCAAAGCCACTGGCTACAGGTTATCTACAAGTCTCTGGTCACCATAGCAGCACCCACACGTAGCACGCGCTCCAGCAGGTATATCTCACTGGTCACCCCCAAAGCCAATTCCTCCTTTTCGGTCATCTTTCCTTCCAGTTCTCTGCTGCCCATGACTGGAACGAATTGCAAAAATCTCTGAAGCTGGAGACTCACATCTCCCTCACTAGCTTTAAGAGCAGTTTACAGAAAATTGCACCTGTACTTAGCCTATCTGTAAAAGCCCATCTATCCACCTACCTTATCCCCATACTGGTATTTATTTATTTATTTTGCTCCTTTGCACCCCAGTATCTCTACCTGCTCATTCATCTTCTGCCGATCTACCATTCCAGTGTTTAATTGCTATATTGTAATTACTTCGCCATCATGGCCTATTTATTTCCTTAACTTACCTCATATGCACTCACTGTATATAGACTTTTTGTTTTCTTTTGTTCTACTGTAATATTGACTGTATGTTTTGTTTATTCCATGTGTAACTCTGTGTTGTTGTATGTGTCAAATTGCTATGCTTTATCTTGGCCAGGTCGCAGTTGCAAATGAGAACTTGTTTTCAACTAGCCTACCTGGTTAAATAAAGGTGAAAAAAAAGTGCATTTTACCAGTAGGCCTATGGTCTCAAGTACCCCAATGGATAAGCCAAGTAACCCTGGGGGTCCTAATACCGCAGGTTGGGAACCACTGGGGTAGTGTATGAAATGCAGGGAGTGTGAGGGAGAGTGGAGTATGTTCCTACCCAGGATGTCAGCTGTAGGTAGACAGGTGTGGTGGAGCTTCCCGCTGTAGAACTCCAGGCCGATGATGGCGAACATGAGAATGGCGAAGAACAAGAGCAGGCCGATCTGGAGAAGAGGCACCATGGCCTTCATGATGGACTTCAGCACGATCTGCAAGCCTGGTGACACCACACACGTGTATGAATAGTTAATGCCCGATTGCCTCTGGGAATAAGACATTGTAGTAGAGTACAGACAGAGGTATTATGATATTGTAACTAATTAATATTTCAGCTGGTGATTGATATGCAGAGTACTTACTAGGGATCCCAGAAACCAGTTTGAGAGGCCTCAGGACTCGCACCGCCCTCAGAGTCCGCAGGTCCACGGGGATGTTCATGTGGGCCCCTGCTGTAGCCAGGATTCTGCCGACACATGTTTTCAATGTAATAAATGGTTAATAGGTAGTGTGGCTTATGGATAAGGAACTTTGAGTGACAGAAGCAGTCTACGTGGAGGAAATCAAATTAACCCACAATTATCATCATCTGATAACGTATCACATTCAGAGCGACACTATCAGTTTAACAGAATATTTCCATCATTCAGTATGGATTTGGGTAGAAAGCCAATAGCTTTTGTTGATGATTGAAATAAATTGTGCTGTCATGCTCACAATTCAAGCCAATCTTCCATGAAAGCAATTCAGTATGTCTAATTCTTATTCTTAATTTGTGTCTAGGAAACGGTCCCTCTGTGTGTGGTTTATTCCATTTAAAAAATGGATTAGTTAGACCTTTCCCGACGAACAGCAAACCTTTAGGTTACTGCAGTTCTAATGGTTTCAACGTTATGTCCTCTAATGGTTTCAACGTTATGTCCTCTAATGGTTTCAACGTTATGTCCTCTAATGGGTTCAACGTTATGTCCTCTAATGGTTTTTACGTTATGTCCTCTAATGGTTTCAACGTTATGTCCTCTAATGGTTTCAACGTTATGTCCTCTAATGGTTTCAACGTTATGTCCTCTAATGGTTTCAACGTTATGTCCTCTAATGGTTTCAACGTTATGTCCTCTAATGGTTTCAACGTTATGTCCTCTAATGGTTTCAACATTATGTCCTCTAATGGTTTCAACGTTATGTCCTCTAATGGTTTCAACGTTATGTCCTCTAATGGTTTCAACGTTATGTCCTCTAATGGTTTCAACGTTATGTCCTCTAATGGTTTCAACGTTATGTCCTCTAATGGTTTCAACGTTATGTCCTCTAATGGTTTCAACGTTATGTCCTCTAATGGTTTCAACATTATGTCCTCTAATGGTTTCAACGTTATGTCCTCTAATGGTTTTTACGTTATGTCCTCTAATGGTTTCAACGTTATGTCCTCTAATGGTTTCAACGTTATGTCCTCTAATGGTTTCAACATTATGTCCTCTAATGGTTTCAACGTTATGTCCTCTAATGGTTTCAACGTTATGTCCTCTAATGGTTTCAACGTTATGTCCTCTAATGGTTTCAACATTATGTCCTCTAATGGTTTCAACGTTATGTCCTCTAATGGTTTCAACGTTATGTCCTCTAATGGTTTCAACGTTATGTCCTCTAATGGTTTCAACGTTATGTCCTCTAATGGTTTCAACGTTATGTCCTCTAATGGTTTCAACGTTATGTCCTCTAATGGTTTCAACGTTATGTCCTCTAATGGTTTCAACATTATGTCCTCTAATGGTTTCAACGTTATGTCCTCTAATGGTTTCAACGTTATGTCCTCTAATGGTTTCAACGTTATGTCCTCTAATGGTTTCAACGTTATGTCCTCTAATGGTTTCAACGTTATGTCCTCTAATGGTTTCAACGTTATGTCCTCTAATGGTTTCAACGTTATGTCCTCTAATGGTTTCAACATTATGTCCTCTAATGGTTTCAACGTTATGTCCTCTAATGGTTTCAACGTTATGTCCTCTAATGGTTTCAACGTTATGTCCTCTAATGGTTTCAACGTTATGTCCTCTAATGGTTTCAACGTTATGTCCTCTAATGGTTTCAACGTTATGTCCTCTAATGGTTTCAACGTTATGTCCTCTAATGGTTTCAACGTTATGTCCTCTAATGGTTTCAACGTTATGTCCTCTAATGGTTTCAACGTTATGTCCTCTAATGGTTTCAACGTTATGTCCTCTAATGGTTTCAACGTTATGTCCTCTAATGGTTTCAACATTATGTCCTCTAATGGTTTTTACGTTATGTCCTCTAATGGTTTCAACGTTATGTCCTCTAATGGTTTCAACATTATGTCCTCTAATGGTTTCAACATTATGTCCTCTAATGGTTTTTACGTTATGTCCTCTAATGGTTTCAACGTTATGTCCTCTAATGGTTTCAACAGTATGTCCTCTAATGGTTTCAACGTTATGTCCTCTAATGGTTTTTACGTTATGTCCTCTAATGGTTTCAACATTATGTCCTCTAATGGTTTCAACATTATGTCCTCTAATGGTTTCAACGTTATGTCCTCTAATGGTTTCAACGTTATGTCCTCTAATGGTTTCAACATTATGTCCTCTAATGGTTTCAACATTATGTCCTCTAATGGTTTCAACGTTATGTCCTCTAATGGGTTCAACGTTATGTCCTCTAATGGTTTCAACGTTATGTCCTCTAATGGTTTTTACGTTATGTCCTCTAATGGTTTCAATGTTATGTCCTCTAATGGTTTCAACATTATGTCCTCTAATGGTTTCAACATTATGTCCTCTAATGGTTTTTACGTTATGTCCTCTAATGGTTTCAACGTTATGTCCTCTAATGGTTTCAACATTATGTCCTCTAATGGTTTCAACGTTATGTCCTCTAATGGTTTTTACGTTATGTCCTCTAATGGTTTCAACGTTATGTCCTCTAATGGTTTCAACATTATGTCCTCTAATGGTTTCAACGTTATGTCCTCTAATGGTTTCAACGTTATGTCCTCTAATGGTTTCAACATTATGTCCTCTAATGGTTTCAACATTATGTCCTCTAATGGTTTCAACGTTATGTCCTCTAATGGGTTCAACGTTATGTCCTCTAATGGTTTCAACGTTATGTCCTCTAATGGTTTTTACGTTATGTCCTCTAATGGTTTCAACGTTATGTCCTCTAATGGTTTCAATGTTATGTCCTCTAATGGTTTCAACGTTATGTCCTCTAATGGTTTTTACGTTATGTCCTCTAATGGTTTCAACGTTATGTCCTCTAATGGTTTCAACATTATGTCCTCTAATGGTTTCAACATTATGTCCTCTAATGGTTTCAACGTTATGTCCTCTAATGGGTTCAACGTTATGTCCTCTAATGGTTTCAACATTATGTCCTCTAATGGTTTCAACGTTATGTCCTCTAATGGTTTCAACGTTATGTCCTCTAATGGTTTTTACGTTGTCCTCTAATGGCTTTCAATGGTACTAGTCTCAAACACACACTGTATAGTGTTTTGCAAGGGTGAAGGTATTGGGCTGAGTTTAACAATAAGATGTTTTCTAATAATAAAGATGTTTTATAAACCTATGACTGCATTGCAATTGTTAATATTTGTATTATTGTATTAGGGTTGTCATATTTAGTCCATATGTCCATCAAAATGTTGGGCTTGTAGGAAAAGTCTTCTTATGAGAATTGCACCATATGGATAGCCCTCTCAGAGAGCCTCCATTTGTTGGACTACTCAAGGATAGGATTGTGTTGAAGCATTAGGTTGCTAAGAGAAGGACAAACTGAATTGCTTTCATGGACTGGCTTGACCACACAATGTATTTTCATCATCAGCAAAAACTATTGGTTTTCTGCTCGAAGATGCAAAGAAATGCTGTGATCTATTTAATAAACACAAGAGACCAGCGAAATGGATAAAAGGGTGTGGTGCCAGTATCAGGAACCGCAGCACCTAGTTGGGAAAATCTGGTACTTTCATACTCATTTATGGTAAATCATGTAAGCAAATTCATTGGGGGGGAGGGACCATCACCAGAGTCACAGGAAATACATTACAAAGGATGAAAAAACTCCAAACCACATCTTTATACTACTTCTCAAACATAGAGAACTGATACTGTACACTGGCTGTTGGGGTGGGATTGGCGTGGGTTGTGTGGGGGGGGGGGGGGGGGGGGGGGGGGGGGGGGCGTGGTGGCTTTTGAAATGTTATTGGATTCCTCATGTCTTAGTCATTGCTAAAAATAAATATGATCCAAATCGGATGTTAGGTACTAAATCTATTGAAGATTATTTGAATCCTATAAATACAAATAGCCAATTTGGGTGCAATCAATTTGATCAAATCCAAAATAACGTTTCAAGAATGCTAATCTTATCTGTTTCTAACTACAGAAATGAGTTCAGAACAATCTGAGATGGTGGGTGTCATGGCTTGCTGAAATGACATGGAATAACCCTATTCACATCCCTCCACCCACGTATATATTGACATCCCTCCACCCACGTACACAAACATTGAAAACATTTACAGCAACCAACAGGAAGTAAAGAAAGGCAAATCAGTCTCTGTATTAACTGTACTTCCTGTACATTGTACTGTACACTACATTGCTAACGCCATACATGTATGACTTTGAACAGGCATTCATTCTATTCTATGTATAGATTAATCGATTAACTTCTGATAGTAAGTGCTGCGGATTGTGGGGGAGGGGTTGTGTGGAGGAGGGGGGGCAGAAAGCACATGGCAGAAACTCAAGTGTGGGCCCACGCAATAGAGAGAGGGATGGATAGAGAGAGAGGGAGAGAGAGAGAAGGTGCTAGAGAGAGGGAGACCGAAAGAGAGAGAGCGAGAAAGAGAAAGAGAGAGAGAGAGAGAGAGAGAGCAGAGAGGGAGTGTGGAGAGGTGTGGGAGTCTACAGCCATCAAACACATTGAACAAAATCTGTAGCACTGCTGCTCCTTCATGGCTGATTGGGCAGAGAATTTCTTCTGACCACAGATCACTAGTTTCATGCAGCTGAATCCCTTCTGTCCAAACAAATCACCAGAACAACATTAAAAATACAATCAATGCAAGGGAAAACCTACATAAAATGTTTTGTCCAAGTTTCGTTTAGAGCCACAAGACCAAAAGCCTGGTCCCAGATCCATTGCTGTCATTGTCAAGCCAAACACGATAATGAGTGCCAGTTGACATGATAGCACAAACAGACTGGCAGACCAGTCTGTCACATCTACACAGTCTAAATCTACCATGACCTGAACTGGAGAAATACACTAGCTATTAGAGAGAATGTTCAGAACACTCTTAGAACAAAGGGTTCCAAAAAAGTTATTCGGCTAGCCCCATTGGAGAACCCTTTTTGGTTCCAGGTAGAACCATTTTGGATACCATGTAGAACCCTTTCCATAGACTTGGAACCAAAAAGGTTCTTCAAAGTGTTCTTCTATGGGGACAGCCGAAGAACCCTTTAAGGTTCTAGAGAGAATGTTCAGAACACTCTTAGAACAAAGGGTTCCAAAAAAGTTATTCGGCTAGCCCCATTGGAGAACCCTTTTTGGTTCCAGGTAGAACCATTTTGGATACCATGTAGAACCCTTTCCATAGACTTGGAACCAAAAAGGTTCTTCAAAGTGTTCTTCTATGGGGACAGCCGAAGAACCCTTTAAGG
Source organism: Oncorhynchus mykiss (assembly GCF_013265735.2). Classification (NCBI taxonomy): domain Eukaryota; kingdom Metazoa; phylum Chordata; class Actinopteri; order Salmoniformes; family Salmonidae; genus Oncorhynchus; species Oncorhynchus mykiss. The sequence continues at coordinate 70,587,687 of NC_048572.1, forward strand.
TTCTAGATAGCACCTTTTTTCTAAGAGTGTAGTTGTTAATGTAATGGATAGATATGAATAGCAGGGCCAGATTTCTTGATTTTTTTATGCTGTTTCTGTGATGGTTTGTCGTCGTTTGTTCTTGTTACACTGAGTGGCTGCTCTACCTTCCCGGTCCCCTCATAGTGTAACACTGAGTGGCTGCTCTACCTTCCCGGTCGCCTCATAGTGTAACACTGAGTGGCTGCTCTACCTTCCCGGTCTCCTCATAGTGTAACACTGAGTGGCTGCTCTACCTTCCCGGTCGCCTCATAGTGTAACACTGAGTGGCTGCTCTACCTTCCCGGTCTCCTCATAGTGTTACACTGAGTGGCTGCTCTACCTTCCCGGTCTCCTCATAGTGTAACACTGAGTGGCTGCTCTACCTTCCCGGTCTCCTCATAGTGTAACACTGAGTGGCTGCTCTACCTTCCCGGTCGCCTCATAGTGTTACACTGAGTGGCTGCTCTACCTTCCCGGTCGCCTCATAGTGTAACACTGAGTGGCTGCTCTACCTTCCCGGTCTCCTCATAGTGTTACACTGAGTGACTGCTCTACCTTCCCGGTCTCCTCATAGTGTAACACTGAGTGGCTGCTCTACCTTCCCGGTCTCCTCATAGTGTTACACTGAGTGGCTGCTCTACCTTCCCGGTCTCCTCATTGTGTTACACTGAGTGGCTGCTCTACCTTCCCGGTCTCCTCATAGTGTTACACTGAGTGGCTGCTCTACCTTCCCGGTCGCCTCATAGTGTAACACTGAGTGGCTGCTCTACCTTCCCGGTCGCCTCATAGTGTAACACTGAGTGGCTGCTCTACCTTCCCGGTCTCCTCATAGTGTAACACTGAGTGGCTGCTCTACCTTCCCGGTCGCCTCATAGTGTAACACTGAGTGGCTGCTCTACCTACCCGGTCTCCTCATAGTGTTACACTGAGTGGCTGCTCTACCTTCCCGGTCTCCTCATAGTGTTACACTGAGTGGCTGCTCTACCTTCCCGGTCTCCTCATAGTGTAACACTGAGTGGCTGCTCTACCTTCCCGGTCTCCTCATAGTGTTACACTGAGTGGCTGCTCTACCTTCCTGGTCTCCTCATAGTGTTACACTGAGTGGCTGCTCTACCTTCCCGGTCTCCTCATAGTGTAACACTGAGTGGCTGCTCTACCTTCCCGGTCTCCTCATAGTGTTACACTGAGTGGCAGCTCTACCTTCCCGGTCGCCTCATAGTGTTACACTGAGTGGCTGCTCTACCTTCCCGGTCTCCTCATAGTGTTACACTGAGTGACTGCTCTACCTTCCCGGTCTCCTCATAGTGTAACACTGAGTGGCTGCTCTACCTTCCCGGTCGCCTCATAGTGTTACACTGAGTGGCTGCTCTACCTTCCCAGTCACCTCATAGTGTAACACTGAGTGGCTGCTCTACCTTCCCGGTCGCCTCATAGTGTTACACTGAGTGGCTGCTCTACCTTCCCGGTCTCCTCATAGTGTTACACTGAGTGGCTGCTCTACCTTCCCAGTCTCCTCATAGTGTTATACTTAGTGGCTGCTCTACCTTCCCGGTCTCCTCATAGTGTTACACTGAGTGGCTGCTCTACCTTCCCGGTCTCCTCATAGTGTTACACTGAGTGACTGCTCTACCTTCCCGGTCTCCTCATAGTGTAACACTGAGTGGCTGCTCTACCTTCCCGGTCGCCTCATAGTGTTACACTGAGTGGCTGCTCTACCTTCCCAGTCACCTCATAGTGTAACACTGAGTGGCTGCTCTACCTTCCCGGTCGCCTCATAGTGTTACACTGAGTGGCTGCTCTACCTTCCCGGTCTCCTCATAGTGTTACACTGAGTGGCTGCTCTACCTTCCCAGTCTCCTCATAGTGTTATACTTAGTGGCTGCTCTACCTTCCCGGTCTCCTCATAGTGTTACACTGAGTGGCTGCTCTACCTTCCCGGTCTCCTCATAGTGTAACACTGAGTGGCTGCTCTACCTTCCTGGTCTCCTCATAGTGTTACACTGAGTGGCTGGTCTACCTTCCCGGTCACCTCATAGTGTAACACTGAGTGGCTGCTCTACCTTCCCGGTCTCCTCATAGTGTTACACTGAGTGGCTGCTCTACCTTCCCGGTCGCCTCATAGTGTTACACTGAGTGGCTGCTCTACCTTCCCGGTCTCCTCATAGTGTTACACTGAGTGGCTGCTCTACCTTCCCGGTCGCCTCATAGTGTTACACTGTATTGTACTGAAACTGACTTTTAAGTGGTTGAATTCATTACATGAACAGAATGTGGCCTGCCGGCCTCTCCCACACACCTCCACCTACACAGAGAACAACCACTGAACACAGGGAGGGAAATATAAGAAGAAAAAAAAGAGAAACTATTTGAACATCATGTTGCTGCCATTTTAAGAAGACTGCTTACAGCGAATGACAAGACATACAGAGGAGTTCTGTGTGTACGCCTATAGATGCCAGTACTAGTTTTAAGTGCATTATCTTCCATTTAATGTCATAAACATAACGTTTTATAAAACATTCCGCATGCTTCCATTGGGATTAGAATAGCAGTCGGCATTTATCCATTATTAGTTACCGAATAAATAGCTGGGCCTGTGTTTTCACAACGACTACCCACATGGGACTATAAACCATTGTTTATACAGTTCAATTAGCTGTATGATTGCATGATTGGAAATGAGACCCCTACACACTCTCTCTTTTAAAACTCAAGGTTAACACCCATGGTGAGTACAAGTACTTCTAATGCAATATAACATGTCAATTCATTTCTTGAGTTCACTATCAAGGGCACAATAGGATTATGTGACTGAATGATACACAATTGATTGGTTGAGGGATTATTTGGTTAATTTATTAATTGGTTGAGTGATTAACTTGTTAATTGATTGATTTAGGTGATAACTGCTGTAGAAAAAAAGTCATTTCTGTATACAGACTGAGAAGGAAAATGAAGGGGAACTAAGAGCTGGACTGAATATATGCTGAGGAGCACACACACACACACACACACACACACACACACACACACATACACACACGCACACACGCACACACGCACATGCGCACATGCACACACAAACACATACACACACGCACACACGCACACGCGCACACGCACACACAAACACACGCACAGTATGGAGTAGCTGTCTCTGTGCCAGATGGCTAATGAATCATTCAGAACACCCACCCAAATATATTATGCATTACAGCTAAGTGTCACACACTCTCCAACAGGGACAGCAGAGAGGGGCACAAGGGGCAGGGGGCGAAGGGTGGAGGACCGGGCTGGTGGGTGAGGGGAGCAGGGACGATGAGCTGGTCTGACACATACAGTAGAGAGAGAGAGAGGGGTGAGGGGAGCAGGGGTGATGAGCTGGTCTGACACATAGAGTAGAGAGAGAGAGGGGTGAGGGGAGCAGGGATGATGAGCTGGTCTGACACATACAGTAGAGAGAGAGAGAGGGGTGAGGGGAGCAGGGGTGATGAGCTGGTCTGACACATACAGTAGAGAGAGAGAGAGAGGGGTGAGGGGAGCAGGGACGATGAGCTGGTCTGACACATACAGTAGAGAGAGAGAGGGGTGAGGGGAGCAGGGACGATGAGCTGGTCTGACACATACAGTAGAGAGAGAGAGGGGTGAGGGGAGCAGGGGTGATGAGCTGGTCTGACACATACAGTAGAGAGAGAGAAGGGTGAGGGGAGCAGGGACGATGAGCTGGTCTGACACATACAGTAGAGAGAGAGAGAGGGGTGAGGGGAGCAGGGGTGATGAGCTGGTCTGACACATAGAGTAGAGAGAGAGAGGGGTGAGGGGAGCAGGGACGATGAGCTGGTCTGACACATACAGTAGAGAGAGAGAGGGGTGAGGGGAGCAGGGGTGATGAGCTGGTCTGATACATAGAATAGAGAGAGAGAGGGGTGAGGGGAGCAGGGATGATGAGCTGGTCTGACACATACAGTAGAGAGAGAGAGGGGTGAGGGGAGCAGGGAAGATGAGCTGGTTTGACACATACAGTAGAGAGAGAGAGAGGGGTGAGGGGAGCAGGGATGATGAGCTGGTCTGACACATACAGTAGAGAGAGAGAGGGGTGAGGGGAGCAGGGACGATGAGCTGCTCTGACACATACAGTAGAGAGAGAGAGAGGGGTGAGGGGAGCAGGGGTGATGAGCTGGTCTGACACATAGAGTAGAGAGAGAGAGGGGTGAGGGGAGCAGGGACGATGAGCTGGTCTGACACATACAGTAGAGAGAGAGAGAGAGGGGTGAGGGGAGCAGGGGTGATGAGCTGGTCTGACACATAGAGTAGAGAGAGAGAGGGGTGAGGGGAGCAGGGACGATGAGCTGGTCTGACACATACAGTAGAGAGAGAGAGAGGGGTGAGGGGAGCAGGGGTGATGAGCTGGTCTGACACATAGAGTAGAGAGAGAGAGGGGTGAGGGGAGCAGGGACGATGAGCTGGTCTGACACATACAGTAGAGAGAGAGAGAGGGGTGAGGGGAGCAGGGACGATGAGCTGGTCTGACACATACAGTAGAGAGAGAGGGGTCAGAAGCAAAAGAGTGCATCAGTGATGCACCATTGATTGATTGATGAGTACTACATTGATTGGTGAGTAGTACAATGGGATGCAGTGTGGCAAAGAGAGTAGAGACATGGAGAGAAATGGACTTGTGACTAAAGGGTTGCATGTTCAAATCCATGAAACAGAAAACTCCTAAACATACATCAAATCAAATCAAATCAAATGTATTTATATAGCCCTTCGTACATCAGCTGATATCTCAGTGCTGTACAGAAACCCAGCCTAAAACCCCAAACAGCAAGCAATGCAGGTGTAGAAGCACGAGAGCACGAGCACATAGTACTGTATAAGTGCATAATAAACTGTAGCTATCCAGTTCTACTAATACATAATTGGAGTACCGACATATGCAATACAATTCACCTGGCATACAAGTCTACCCTAATCAACGACATCCAATCCACCGGTACCAAACTTGTTGCCGGGGGAGTTACTGTAATTGAACATGTTCAGAATCCCAGTAAATCTGGGTTTTTCTACACACTCTCCTCATAAAAATGAAGAATTCTTAATTGAGCTCTGAGTCCCTGTAGATGAGGCTCCAACAATTTCATTAATTTCAGACGGAATGAAAGCCGCCAGCTACTGGCCCACTGGCCTTGTTTCATTTCCCATCGGCCACCGCCGTGACATGTGTGCTGTTCCTCTTATGTCTGACTTACTTCCTAGATGGCGGAGGGGAGGGGAGAAAGGGAGGGGGAGGGGAGGAGAAGGGGGGGGGGGGGAACATGCCTTCCACCAGAAAGTATGTCACATAAGTTCTTTTGGAACTTTTGGAGAAAAATTATTGGGAAAAATATGTGTTTGACCAGATACATATAAGGATTTTTTTTCCTATAAGGAATTTTATGAATAGTATTTAATTTTAGTCAAGTATGACAATTGAGTGACTTTTCTACCACTGTACTTAAGTACATTTAAAATCATATAATTTTAGTCAAGTAGTATTTTACTGGGTGACTTTCATATTTTAGTCATTTAGCGTGCACTTGGAAAGTATTCAGACCGTTTGACTTTTTCCACATTTTGTTACGTTACAGCCTTATTCCAACATTGATTAAATTAATAGTTAATTGTTTCTCATCAATCTAAACACAATACCCCCTAATGACAAAGTAAAAACTGTTTTTTAGAAATTTTAGCAAATTTATAAAAAATCTCAAACTGAAATACCACATTTACATAAGTATTCGGACCCTTTACTCAGTACTTTGTTGAAGCACCTTTGGCAGCGATTACAGCCTTGAGTCTTCTTGGGTATGACTCTACAAGCTTGGCACACCTGTATTTGGGGAGTTTCTCCCATTCTTCTCTGCAGATCCTCTCAAGCTCTGTCAGGTTGGATGGGGAGCGTCGCTGCACAGCTATTTTCAGGTCTCTCCAGAGGTGTTCGATCTGGTTCAAGTCCGGGGTCTGGCATTCAGAGACTTGTCCCGAAGCCACTCCTGCGTTGTCTTGGCTGTGTGTTTAGGGTCATTGTCCTGTTGGAAGGTGAACCTTCGCCCCAGTCTGAGGTCCTGAGCACTCTGGAGCAGGTTTTCATCAAGGATCTCTCTGTACTTTTCTCCGTTCATCTTTCCCTTAATCCTGACTAGTCTCCCAGTCCCTGCTGCTGAAAAACATCCCCACAGCATGATGCTGCCACCACCTTGCTTCACCATAGGGATGGTGCCAGGTTTCCTCCAGACGTGACGCTTGGCATTCAGGCCAAAGAGTTCAATCTTGGTTTCATCAGACCAGAGAATCTTGTTAGTCATGGTCTGAGACCTTTAGGTGCCATTTGGCAAACTCCAAGTGGGCAGTCATGTGCCTTTTACTGAGGAGTGGTTTCCGTCTGGCCACTCTAGAATAAAGGCATGATTGGTGGAGTGCTACAGAGATGGTTGTCCTTCTGGCAGGTTCTCCCATCTCCACAGAAGAACTCTGGAGCTCTGTAAGAGTGAACATCGGGTTCTTGGTTACCTCCCTTACCAAGGCCCTTCTCCCCCAATTGCTCAGTTTGGCTGGGCAGCTAGCTCTAGCAACAGACTTGGTGGTTCCAAACTTCTTCCATTTAAGAATGATGGAGGCCCCTGTTCTTGAGGACCTTCAATGCTGCAGAAATGTTTTGGTACCCTTCCCCAGATCTGTGCCTCGACACAATCCTGTCTCGGAGCTCTACGGATAATTCCTTCAACCTCATGGTTTTTGGTTTTTGCTCTGACATGCACTGTCAACTGTAGGACCTTATATAGACAGGTGTGTGCCTTTCCAAATCATGTCCAATCAACAGAATTTAACAAAGGTGGACTCCAATCAAGTTGTAGAAACATTTCAAGGATGATCAGTGGAAACAGGCTGAGATCAATGTGCAAAGATGTCCTAAAAACTGTTTTCGCTTTGTCATTAGGTGGTATTGTGTGTAGATTGATGAGGATGTTTTTTATTGAATGCATTTTAGAATAAGGCTGTAACGTAACAAAATGTGGAAAAGGGGAAGGAATCTGAATACTGTCTGAACGCACTGTAGCAGATGATCAAATCCAGAGCGATTTACAGGAGCAATTAGGGTTAAGTGCCTTGTTCAAGGGCACATCGACAGATTATTCACAGCTCAGTAGCTGAAACCACCAACCTTTCAGTTACTGGCTCATTGCTCTTAACTGCTTGTGTACCTGAGTCCTTTTCTATTAAGGTATCTTTACTTTTACTCAAGTATAACAATTCAGTATTTTATCCACCACGCTCAAAATAATATGCAGTGCGCAGCATGCAATATACTGAACATGAGTAGCAATGAGTAGCAGGAAAAAGCATGACACATCTCTCATTTGAAATAGTGACACTTGTCAGGGGATGACGCATGGAACTGAAACAGCTCTGATTCACCCAGGTCCTGACCTGAGCTAGAGGCCCCCACAGGCATAGCGTATTAAAAACTCTCTCTCTCTCATACACACACAGACACACACAGATGACTACTCATGACACAATAAGAGTACAGCGTGGATGTTTTCTCTTTGACTCATTACTGGCTCAGACAAAAGGATGCACTATACGAACCCCTCTATAAACTACAGTATGTGACCATGCCAGACAGTTTGTCTGTCCTCGTAACACTTGAATCCAGAGACAGTACAGACATGGAGTGGTCTCTCTGAACTGCCGAGACCCCCCACTGATTATTATGATTGAGTAACTGAAATATTTTGCACCAAGAGGCTGTTTCAGATTCTTCCATGTTTTTTAGACAGTTTGCGATGGGTATCTACTAAATGGCGATAGAACAGCTGTTGAGTTTGGGTCTGTCCTAAACGGTGTGTCAACGTGATGCAGGTCCTTTTATGTAAGTGCATTCAGCGAGAGAAAGTGGAGAGAGAGAGAGAGAGACGTGGGCGTTGGGGTGAGCTGTGACGTCAACATGCCAACAGCCATCTTCCCTGTATACTGTATGCTGTATGCTGCTTCCCTACATACAACAGAAAATACCAAATATGGATGCCAAAAATGTTGACTTAGAGCATTATGAAGAAGTAAAGTGTTAGATAAACAGAAAGCAGAAATGGACCCAATCTCTCTCTCTCTCTATGCTCTCTCTCTCTCTTTCTCACTACATTTACATGTAATTCACAGAGGCCCTGGGGGGCAAAACTAAACAGGTTTTCGACACGACAGCCAATCCACTTATCCACCCACCTATCTGCTGGCTGCATAGCCACACTGTGCAGGGGAAGCACACACTTCACCTTGTTATGCATAAGCACCTTTTTGTAATGATGAACAGCTATCTAACCAATCATTAATAGTAACTGCCTAACTGCAGAAGATACGATCCATATGGATGTGTTTGCAAAAGGGTCCACAAGGAAAAACCACTGTGGACACATGGCCACAGGTTTGAAGGTCACGCAGAGGAGACGTAAGAGGCCCGTGCTGTCCCTCACCAGCTGAGCTCCAAGAAAATGTTCTGACTAAGGCCTTGAGGCCAACACATTGGCACAAAATAAACAAGTGATATTTGTCCATCGTAAGTGTGCCAGAGCTTCTAGTCCAAATGTCCCACATAAATGCATAGCAATCTATATTTCACTAGTTGTAACTCACCCGCTGACCACCACGATGAAGTCCATGATATTCCATCCATTCCTCAGGTAGGAGCCTTTATGGAACACAAAGCCCAGGGCCACAAGCTTGATGCCAAACTCAAAACAGAAGATCCCAATGAAGTAAGGCTCAGTACACTCCTGTAGGGTGAAGATACAGTATGGATGCATTAGAACATCAGAGGGACACAAACCATATTGTACATTTACACAGGTATGTTTGTGAGGGTATGCACCCATGAGAATGTGTAGCTTAATGCAGTGTTCAAGTGCTAGTCTGAACTAGGAAACTCTGAAATTTACGAGTTTCCTAGTTCAGACTAGCACTTGAACACTGCATTAAGCTACACATTCTCATGGGTGCATACCCTCACAAACATACCTGTGTAAATGTACAATATGGTTTGTGGATAACTCGTTGTAAAAAGATGATCCTGAGTTACCCACTTGGGAAGTATCAGAATAAACCAATCGGAAGCTCTACGCAAATACAGGTTAATTTATCGCTTTGGTACTATTTTCACAAGTATGTGGTACAATTTCACAACTCTTAGTACAAAACTCAAAACAGATAATCAGAAAGGCGTTTTTTTTTTCAAAACTTTAAGCACATTTTCAATTAACAAAGTACAACACACAACATCCCACAGTAACTTTTTCACCTAAACAAATTAGTGTTTCATCTAAAAATACCTTTCATATAAAGTCATTGTCTTTCACAATGCAATGCTCACAATACCTTTCATATGATTCTCTTCTCAATTGTTAAAATACATTTGACCATCACTTAATCCAACTGTGGTTAATCATTTAACCGTTTGGTAAACCTATAGATTTTAAACTGGTTTGTCTACTATATATGGATTTTGAGAACTACAGAAATAATATGTGTTTGTTTGTAAAGTAGAAACATCTAAATGACATGTATGATACATGATAATCACACACAATGACTACTCGTTATTTTTAATTGATTTTACATAGTGGTCACCACCTTGGTCACCATGCAAAAGGGTGTGTGTAAACATGGAGCAGGATAGACAGAAACGGGGAGGAAGAAATCAAAGAGCTTGTGGACAAGGGGCCACATCAAAGAGGTGGACATCAGAGAGAGGGAGGCAGACGGCAGGGAACTGTGTCTAATGAAGTCATGGCCATCGTCGTTGACGATGTGGTGAACAGAGGCCTTACCATGGCAGAGGCTGACAGATTAGTTCACCTCAATCTGAAAAGATCAACTGTCAATTCGATCAAGAGAACATTTTGCCAAGAAAACTGGTAAGTCTGCAGGATATGCATTATGATTTACCATTACATGTACAGTAAATGAAATATAGTAATGCATGTAAATTACCAAAACATGTTGGTATTCTTAAGGTATGATCTATTGACAGTATACTCTGTTCTACCCTCAGAATTGACAGAAGAGCCCGTGGCAGTGTGCTGACCGACCAGCAGGAGTGGACAGTGGTGGAAATGGTGAGGGCCAGGAATGACAATGACACACTGCTGTCCGAAACAAAAGCAGAACACTGAGGAGAACGATGACACCTTTGCCAATGTGGCATTCATCAGCCTACCAACAATCTCCCTCCTTTAGAAGAGGCACCAGGTATCTATGAAACATATTTACCGGGTGCCTTTGGAGAGAAACAACGACCTGGTGAAAAAACTGCTGTCCGAGTATGTTCAGGTACAGCACTATATACTGTATTACTGTTACTATTTGATGCACATGCTACTTCACAATATCATATTGGAACTATTCTGTAAAAATAACTTGCCAAAATATATTTTTTGAGGGTGTTGGTGCTTGATCCTGCTGTGAACCATCACGGGTAAATCTTTGTTGATGAAGCGGGCTTCAACCTGGCCAGAACTCGACGCCGTGGGTGGAACCTCATCGGCCAATTTTCTGTCAATTTTGTTGGCTAATGTAAGTGTATTGCCTAATGTGAAATCTGTGTAATCTACTGTCATTTATACTTCTAAGGGTGGTTTGAAACATATATCTTGCATTGTTTGCTATTGGATTAAATTGTAGTTAAAAGTACTAAAAACTGTAAAAGATCATTATGTTGTGTTTTGGTGATTAAACAAATGTTCTCATTACATTTCACATTAAAGATATTTTCAATCAATGGTTGTGTGGTGAGAGATTTTTACAATCTAAAAGGATCCCGAGTGGCACAGCGGTCTAAGGCACTGCATCTTAGTGCAAGAGGCGTCACTACAGTCCCTGGTTTTGAATCCAGACTGTATCACATCTGGCCGTGATTAGGAGTCCCATAGTCCCGGTGCACAATTGGCCCAGTGTCGTCCGGGTTTGGCCGGGGTAGGCCGTCATTGTAAATAAGAATTTGTTCTTAACTGACTTGCCTGGTTAAACAAAAATGACAGGTTTTGAGTGAAAGACTGGCTGTGTGACTAGTTTGGAGTTGTTGTACTAAGAGTTGTGAAAATGTACCACATACTTGTGAAAATACCAAAGCCAACAAAAAAAGTTAGGTTCCGAGTTTCTGATAGCAAGTGAACGCGGCATATCACAGCCAACATTTAAAAAAAAATGTAAACTTAAAAAACCCAGAAACCATAGGTCCGAATGGCAATTAGACTTGTTAACCTGGAAATGGGCTGCTAGGTATATTGTTCAAATCAAATCAATGTGTATTTGTCACGTGTGCCGAATACAACAGTGAAATGTTTACTTACAGGCTCTAACCAATAGTGCAAAAAAGGTATGTGTGTGTGTGTGTGTGTGTGTGTGTGTGTGTGTGTGTGTGTGTGTGTGTGTGTGTGTGTGTGTGTGTGTGTGTGTGTGTGTGTGTGTGTGTGTGTGTGTGTGTGTGTGTGTGTGTGTGTGTAAGTAAAGAAATAAAACAACAGTAAAAAGACATTTGAAAATAAGATTTGCAAGGCTATATACAGGCACTGGTTAGTCAGGCTTATTGAGGTAGTATGTACATGTAGGTATGGTTAAAGTGACTATGCATATAAGATAAACAGAGAGTAGCAGCAGCGTAAAAGAGGGGTTGGGGGGGCACACAATGCAAATAGTCCGGGTAACCAGGCTATGACTGGGGTGGCTGGGGTCTTTGACAATTTTTAGGGCCTTCCTCTTACACCGCCTGGTGTAGAGGTCCTGGATGGATATTGTTTACTGTACAGTCATGTGCATCCCAAATGGCACCCTATTCCCAATATATATATATATATATATATATATATATATATATATATATATATATATATATATATATATATGTACACCTTAGCCAAGTACATTTAAACTCAGTTTTTCACAATTCCTGACATTTAATCCTAGTAAAAATTCCCTGTCTTAGGTCAGTTAGGATCACCACTTTATTTTAAGAAGGTGAAATGTCAGAATAATAGTAGAGAGAATTATTCATTTCAGCTTTAATTTCTTTCATCACATTCCCAGTGGGTCAGAAGTTTACATTACACTCAATTAGTATTTGGAAGCATTGCCTTTAAAATTGTTTAACTTGGGTCAAACATTTCGGGTAGCCTTCTACAAGCTTCCCACAATAAGTTGGGTAAATGTTGGCCCATTCCTCCTGACAGAGCTGGTGTAACTGAGGCAGGTTTGTAGGCCTCTGTCACGCCCTGACCGTAGAGAGCGTTTTATGTCTCTATTTTGGTTTGGTCAGGGTGTGATTTGGGTGGGCATTCTATGTTCCATGTTCTATGATTTTCTATTTCTGTGTGTTTGGCCGGGTGTGGTTCTCAGAGGCAGCTGTCTATCATTGTCTCTGAGTGTTTGTGTGCACCTCGGTTTTTGTTTCGGTTTCACTTTCATTAAAAGACGTGGAACTACATGCACGCTGCACCTTGGTTGATTTATGACAGGGAGTTTGAGGGTAGCGAGCGTGACAGAATTACCCACCACAAGAAGACCAAGCAGCGTGCGCCAACCTGGAGGAAGAGTTGGACCAGGGAGGAGAGAATGGTAGAGGACAAGACTCGGTCACTGAAGCCTGATAGGCAGCTCCAAAACATTTTTGGGGGGAGGCACACAGGGAGTGTGGCAGAGTCAGGTTGGAGACCTGAGCCAACTCCCTGTGGAGAGCATGGGACTGGTCAGGCCCTGTGCTATGGGGTGATGCTCACGGTGTCGAGGCGGAGCATTCACAGGCCGGTGTGCTCGGTGCCAGCGTCCCGCATTTGCCGGGTGGAAGCTGGCATCCAGCCAGAACGGGTGGGGCCAGCTCTGCGCTCGAGACCACCAGTGCGCCTCCACGGCCTAGTGTATACGGTGCCTTGGCCAAGGAAGAGGCCTCCTGGATGTCTCCCCAGCCCGGTGAGTCCTGTGCCTGCCTCCTGTCTGGAGCTGCCAGAGTCTCCCTCCTGTCCGGAGCTGCCAGAGTCTCCCTCCTGTCCGGAGCTGCCAGAGTCTCCCTCCTGTCCGGAGCTGCCAGAGTCTCCCTCCTGTCCGGGGCCCGCTACGAGGGTCCCCAGTCCGGGGTCGGCGGCGAGGGACCCAGACGTGGAGCAGGGTCTTACGTCCCTCGCCAGAGCCGCCACCGCAGACAAATGCCCACCCAGACCCTCCCCTATAGGTTCAGGTTTTGCGGCCGCACCTTTGGCGGGGAGGGGGGTACTGTCAAGCCCTGACTGTAGGGAGCGTTTTATGAATCTATTTTGGTTTGGTCAGGGTGTGATTTGGGTGGGCAGTCTATGTTCCATGTTCTATGATTTTCTATGTGTTTGGCCGGGTGTGGTTCTCAGAGGCAGTTGTCTCTGATTGAGAACCATACTTAGGTAGCCTTTTCCCACCTGTGTGTTGTGAGTAATTATTTTTCTGTGTGTGTTCTTTGCTGTTTACCTGTTTGTTTTTTGATTGTTAGATGTGGATGTGGAACTACATGCACGCTGCGCCTTGGTCGATTTTTGACAGGGAGTTTGAGCATAGCGAGCGTGACAGCCTCCTTGCTCGCACATGCTTTTTCAGTTCTTCCCACACATTTTCTATAGGATTGAGGTCAGGGCTTTGTGATGGCCACTCTAATACCTTGACTTTGCTGTCCTTAAGCCAATTTGCCACAACTTTGGAAGTACAGTCGTGGCCAAAAGTTTTGAGAATGACACAAATATTAATTTTCACAAAGTTTGCTGCTTCAGTGTCTTTAGATTTCTTTGTCAGATGTTACTATGGAATGCTGAAGTATAACTACAAGCATTTCATAAGTGTCAAAGGCTTTATTGACAATTACATGAAGTTGATGCAAAGAGTCAATATTTGCAGTGTTGACCCTTCTTTTTCAAGACCTCTGCAATCCGCCCTGGCATGCTGTCAATTAACTTCTGGGCCACATCCTGACTGATGGCAGCCCATTCTTGCATAATCAATGCTTGGAGTTTGTCAGAATTTGTGGGGTTTTGTTTGTCCACCCGCCTCTTGAGGATTGACCATAAGTTCTCAATGGGATTAAGGTCTGGGGGGTTTCCTGTCCATGGACCCAAAATATCAATGTTTTGTTCCCTGAGCCACTTAGTTATCACTTCTGCCTTACAGCAAGGTGCTCCATCATGCTGGAAAAGGCATTGTTCGTCAGCAAACTGTTCCTGGATGGTTGGGAGAAGTTGCTCTCGGAAGATGTGTTGGTACGATTCTTTATTCATGGGTGTGTTCTCGGGCAAAATTGTGAGTGAGCCCACTCCCTTGGCTGAGAAGCAACCCCACACATGAATGGTCTCAGGATGCTTTACTGTTGACATGACAAAGGACTGATGGTAGCAATCACCTTGTCTTCTCCGGACAATAATTTTTCCGTATGCCCCAAACAATTAGAGAAACCCCAGTCCTCAGCAGTCCAATCCCTGTACCTGCTGCAGAATATCAGTCTGTCCCCAATGTTTTTCCTGGAGATAAGTGGTTTCTTTGCTGCCCTTCTCTATACCAGGCTATCCTCCAAAAGTCTTTGCCTCACTGTGCGTGCAGATGCACTCACACCTGCTTGCTGCCATTTCTGAGCAAGCTCTGTAGTGGTGTCCCCCCGATCCCACAGCTGAATCAACTTTAGGAGACGGTCCTGGCGCTTGCTGGACTTTCTTGGGCGCCCTGAAGCCTTCTTCACAACAATTGAACCGCACTCCTTGATGTTCTTGATGATCCGATAAATGGTTGATTTAGGTGCAATCTTACTGGCAGCAATATCCTTGCCTATGAAGCCCATTTTGTGCAAAGCAAGGATGACTGCACGTGTTTCCTTGCAAGTAACCATGATTGACAGAGGAAGAACAATGATTCCAAGCACCACCCTCCTTTTGAAGCTTCCAGTCTGTTATTCGAACTCAATCAGCATGACAGAGTGATCTCCAGCCTTGTCCTCGTCAACACTCACACTTGTGTTAACGAGAGAATCACTGACATGATGTCAGCTGGTCCTTTTGTGGCTGGGCTGGAGATTATTTTTTGGGGATTGTTTTTGGGGGATTCAGTTCATTTGCATGGCAAAGAGGGACTTTGCAATTAATTGCAATTCATCTGATCACTCTTCATAACATTCTGGAGTATATGCAAATTGCCACCATACAAACTGAGGCAGCGACTTTGTGAAAATTGATATTTGTGTCATTCTAAAAATCTTTGGCCACGACTGTATGCTTGGGGTCATTGTCCATTTGGAAGACACATTTGCGACCAAGCTTTAACTTCCTGACTGATGTCTTGAAATGTTGCTTCAATATATCCACATAATTTTCCTGATGCCATCTATTTTGTGAAGTGAACCAGTCCCTCCTGCTGCAAAGCTCCCCACAACATGATGCTGCCACCCCCGTAAATCATGGTTGGGATGGTGTTCTTCGGCTTGCAAGCCTCTCCCTTTTTCCTCCAAACATAATGATGGTCATTCTGGCCAAACAGTTCTATTTTTGTTTCATAAACCAGAGGATATTTCTCCAAAAAGTACGGTCTTTGTCCCCATGTGCAGCTGCAAACCGTAGTCTGGCTTTTTTTCTGGGGGTTTTGAAGCAGTGGCTTCTTCCTTGCTGAGCGGCCTTTCAGGTTATGTCGATATAGGACTCGTTTTACTGTGGATATAGATACTTTTGTACCCGTTTCCTCCAGCATCTTCACAAGGTCCTTTGCTGTTGTTCTGGGATTGATTTGCACTTTTCGCACCAAAGTACATTCAGCTCTAGGAGACAGAACGCGTCTCCTTCCTGAGCGGCTGCGTGGTCCCCTGGTGTTTATACTTGTGTACTATTGTTTGTACAGATGAACGTGGTACCTTCAGGCATTTGGAAATTGCTCCCAAGGATGAACCAGACTTGTGGAGGTCTACAAATTTTTTCTGAGGTCTTGGCTGATTTCTTTTGATTTTCCCATGATGTCAAGCAAAGAGGCACTGAGTTTGAAGGTAGGCCTCGAAATACATCCACAGGTACACCTCCAATTGACTCAAATTATGTCAATTAGCCTATCAGAAGCTTCTAAAGCCATGACATAATTTTCTTGAATTTTCCAAGCTGTTTAAAGGCACAGACAACTTAGTGTATGTAAACTGACCCACTGGAATTGTGATACAGTGAATTATAAGTGAAATAATCCGTCTGTAAACAATTGTTGGAAAAATTACTTGTGACATGCACAAAGTAATTTTCCTAACCGACTTGTCAAAACTGTAGTTAGTTAATAAGACATTTGTGGAGTGGTTAAAAAACAATAATGACTCCAACAAAAGTGTATGAAAACTTGCAACTTCAACTGTACCTTTTTAGTTATGCGATGAAAGGTTATTTGAGTGAATTGAATCGTCCACGTTACATTTGACCACTTCAGACTGTACAAAACATCTTGTTCTCACTTACTGCCTCAAGACATTATGGTACTTGCAGTTTTCAACCAATACAACAGAAAGGTGTAAATAGTTCTGTCATATGTATTGCAATAAAATACATAGACCTCACTTGTAAACTGTAATAATAAATCATTCTGTCTGGCTATGAATAAACTGTAAACGCTGTAACCCATTTAAGTTACAACACTATATAGTGAGTAGGGTACTATTTGAGATGCAGCCTAAATGCCTAATATTAACCGATCAAGGCCTGTGGTCTCACCAGTCTTTTGGCCATGGGGGTCTTGTCCTCCCCAGGAAGATGTTGCTCCAGGGCCAGGACGATGCAGTTGGCCGTGATGGTCGCCAGGATCACCCACTCAAACGGTGTAAGGGCCACAAGGTTAAGGACAGAGCTTTTTTACATTATTATATACAGTTCAAGACAATCGTGACAAACCAATGATAATGACAATGCTGATTATATTGGAATGGAAACTATTATATATACACTGAGTATACAAAACATTGCAACTAAATATTGGGAAGGTGTTCCTAATGTTTGCTATACTCAGGTTATACAGAATGGCTGTGGATGTTGGTAGTTACAGTTAAATTAGAATTGTATGGATGGATTATCAGATGACGGATGGATGGACAATGGAATGGTTCAAATAGAGACTGGCATCAAAGCAGTCAGAGCTAATGTAGTATCCATGGCAACAACCTTTTACAGTAACATTTATCTGAGTGTGTTCAAAAGTCACTTTGGCCTGAGAGCCTCTTTCCCACAGGGCAACACTTCGAGGGACCTGTTGTATGTAAACTGTGATACCCACAGCTTTGCTGCTGCATCACTCTGTTAATGTGTGTGTGTGTGTGTGTGTGTGTGTGTGTGTGTGTGTGTGTGTGTGTGTGTGTGTGTGTGTGTGTGTGTGTGTGTGTGTGTTTGTGTGTGTGTGTGCATGAGAGACTGTGTTTGTCTTGGCTATCGTAAGAGGCTCCACATGAGACACTTTCTCCTTCATTATTAATTTCTAGCCTTGAGTGAAAATGGTGTCATTAACTCACTGAGGAGGGCTGTGGCGGGGCCTCTGGGAGCTACTGTGAATCACATTGATGAGTCTACATCATGTCGGCACGACTCAAACTAGTTAAAAATAGCCCATCTAAATAAGAAAATAATACTCCACAACAAAATAATACTCCTCAACAAAATAATACTCCTCAACAAAATAATACTACACAACAAAATAATACTCCTCAACAAAATTATAATCCTCAATAAAGAATACTCTCCAGAGCCTTGACTCCCATTAGTCATTCACAGCCACTTGAATTAATATTCACCACCAACAACTAGACCTGGGTTCAAAAAGTATTGTTTTCTTTAAAATAAGTTTGATTGAACCTGCCTGGAAGTGCCAGGTGGGCGGGACTTGCACTTTTGGGACTTTTCTATTAGTTACATTGCTTCACACAAGCTCAATCAAGTGCAGAAAACTAAAGACAGTCTCACACTCACACTCGGCATGACTTCCTGTAAAAATAAAGGTAAAAAATATATATTTTTATAAAATATACAAAAAATACCTCCAACCATCTGTGTTCAGCTTGTCTTGACCACTCTGGTTGTACACCCACACAACAACTGGGATGGTGGTTAAATAACAGGAAGCAGCAGAGTGGCACAATGTTTGAGGATGATGATACATCTCTAACGAGCAGTGTATTGCATTATGGAATCAATGCATTATCTGTAGAGCACAATAAAGTATTAGTATAAGCATTATACCGTAAGTATAAGCATGACAAAACTCAGCTCTCTGTGGTCTTTGGTGGATATTGATAGATTTAGCATAGAAAAAGGCAACAACAAAAACGTGTATTTCTGACTAATAGACTGACTAATAGACAAATGTACCTCAAAAAAATGAAGAAAATAAAAATGAAGAACAAACTGAAGGCCTACTATAACAGTCCAATCAAATCTAAAGAACTCAATTAAAAGTGACGACTGAGGACAGCCATTATAATATAGATACGGGCGCTGTCCATTGTGCTGATATGCGCTACAGTCAAAGTAGCAGTTAGCAATACTTTTTGACAATGGACGGACAACACTAAACAAATCTTGAGTGCTGTGATAACGTGTGAGTGAGTATGTATAGTATAAGGAAGGATATGGCCATTCTATGATCCTCTTGGCGGTTTTCCGAATTAAATTGTCCTCGGCGAATATGAAGAGCGACCTGTTGACAGTGAGGCAGTTCTGCCGGTGGGGTATAGGGTTGTAGAGAGCCATGGTGCGCGCCCTCGCCGCTTTGGTTTGTTTTAGCGTCCCTGACCCTGTACCTGAAGCCGTGTCCCCGCCGTCCTCCCCGCGCTCCGGGTCCCCGGAGTCTCGGGAATCCATCGTCATCTGAACCTCATCTCCAAACCGAGCCATTCTATGGAGGGAAAAACGAGGATAAAACTTGCTATATGCTGTTGCCTTGGATATCAAAACAAATGAAAAATCAAATTTGTTGGCAGAGTAATAAAATATCCACTGACAGCCGACCTGATGAGGCGCAAAGAGCCCCCCCCCCCCAAAAAAAAACTAACAAAAGTTACATGCAATGTCATTCCATGCTGAAGTGAACTACAAAATGTACATTTCCTGTTGAGTTTTCATACTAATAATGTATAACGATTCGATTACACGGATTGTAAAATATTTCGATCTAGATCACCCCATCTGTCCGGGCGAGTGAACGGTGATGGTCAGTCACGCTCCAGGCAAGTTTCAACATAAACAGAAACGCATCACTGGATAAACTCGGAACAGGAGCAACATTCACCGACTTTTCACTTAAAACTTTCTAAAAACAAATACATTCAGTAACGTACACTATAGAATGCATATTTAGCCTAAACCCAGTTGATCTTCGTTAGACAATGGAGTCCACGGGACATGTATCCTCGTCTCCAAAAACTTTACGCATCTCCTCTCATCCAGTCAAAATAGATCTTGGTAACTTTCCGAAGCGACCAATTTGTATCGTCTAAAACATTTTCAAAATCTTTTATCCGTTTAACAATGACACATGTAATTGTTTCTGCAGAGAGAAACATTTGGCGCTAGAATACTGGTTTGATCCGCGAACGATTATCTTTCAATGTGTTTACCTGCCTCCAAATGACCACGAAGCAGAGTGAGCGCGAGCTCCCGCACACTTGCGCAACCCCTCCCACGTCTTTCAGTAGCCTATAGCAATTTTCAACATACTGTACATCTGAATGAGAATTGTCATGAGAGAGAAAAATCATATTTCCGTTTCCATGGCAATATATATTTCAGTGTTGAACACTGACATTTTGTCAAAATGGCCAGTTTCCAAAAATACATATGGACACTATCTATGCATTCTATCTCCATTATCCACACCATTCACATTCCCTTGTAAGTTCTACATTTAAAACAAGAACCAGAATTCCTAAGGGGGTGGGGTTAGAGGGGGGGTAAAATCACCTTTGAAAGTAAAGGAACACATTAGTGATCCTAAGTGTTAGCATTATGTTATAGTAAAATACAGCTAGAAAATAAGGTGACAAACAATCTGCCCACACAAATAGGCCCATTTCTCTGCAATGCATTTAAACAAACATGTATTGCAAAGCATGACCTGTGTCCTTGGTACCACTAGGTCACAGTCCTTGCATTAGTGAACACACTATCAGCATAGACTGTGTTTATGTAGAGCCCCCATCATAACACTAAAACAAAGACTTAAGACAAAGAGGACTTATTGGAACCAAGAAAACTACTGAAAACCTCCCCAATTGAAAGGTAAACCTTATCACACAAAGAAGTCTGATAATAACTTATTAGCCAATTTAAGTTTCCTCTGGTGTTATGAACAGATTTCCATGTGTCCACCTTAAATATTATATATTAGCTTTAAGCTACACAGTGAGAGCATTGAGATACAGTATGTTTATTAATGAAGACAGACTTGTAGGCTAATATTAAAAACATTTAACCAATCCAGGTCATTGTGCTAATATTGGAATATAATGTCTGAAATAAAAATAGATCATGAAATAGATCTTGAGGAGCTGCCCCCCTTTATGTGGGAGAGAGAGGAGAAGAAAGCAGGGGCTTTCACACTAATTCAGAGTGTGATGGAGACCTAATTTGGCAACACGGGGCTCTCTCATTCCATCTGCCGCTGTTCTTCCCTTCCCAATGGGGATGGAGGGAGATGTGGTAATGGGTCTTAAAAATGACCACCACTTCATCCCAACCCCCCATCCCTCCCTCTATCTCTATGGGTATATGTGTAGATACTTTAGAAGGAGGGGGGAGGTGGGGGAGTGAGAGAGAAACAGAGAAATAGAAAATAGAAAGAGAGAGACAATAGTACTACAGTACATAAAGTCATATGTAGACATTTTTGCTTAGACATCCATTACACAAAGCACCAGAAAAGACCCTAAGAGGTGGGCCTAAAATATTTGTCAATTTCTATGAACATGAAATTCGTTTTTCTCTCTCTTAGCAGTTGTTTCCATAGCGACACAGCTCTCTTGAATTTCTGCTATGTTCTTTTCATTTAGCCAACAAAAGCCATGTTGCACAATAGAGCAACCACTTCCTACAGAAATCGGTTTCTCCCCCAGGGCAACTCAGCTCAGGGCAACTCAGCTCAACTCAACCATGTCAAGGTTTCAGTCCCTAGATAAACCGAGGGGTCAATACCGCCTTCAAATAATATTTCACTCTGGTAAAATAAGTTAAATGAATGACTATGAGCGCTGCTCATATGTTGAAAGAATAGAATTATAATACTAGAATGGACATTAACTTTCTTATGATGGGCTAAAGGTCAGCCATTTTGGTCAGGGAGCTGGTAAACCATGGTTTGCCAGTGCTGTGATAAGATTATTGTGCAAAGTAATGAATTTGAAGAACGTATCTGCACTGTATGTTTGTTAGCTAGCTAGCCAGACAGTCTTAGAGGAATGATTGTTTTAAGTAACTGTTTTTAAATGTTTTAAGTAACTGCCAATATGCCAACATCCCACTCAAACAATGCAGTCAATACACAGCCATAGAATGGCTGAAATCAGCTGATGATGGAACTTAGACAAGTTGTAAACGCAACAAGTACTGATATTATATCATATAATAGCACTCACATTTTTCCAAGAAAACAAACATTAAGACAATTATGGTCTGTTTACATATATTTGAGAGGCAATTTTACAGAACATTTGAATAAAGCCATATAAACTGTATTTATAATTATATAACAATATTTTAGGTTGGCAATAATTATATTAGACAATGTCTGATATACATCACATCTTACTTTTATTTTCACGCATAAGTAAAATAAGGATTATAACTCTACTGCCATTCATTCCAATTAGATTGGTTTCGATTTCTCCCTGACCAATATACGTAGCTGCCATTTTCAGCCCATTCTGGAACTTTGAAGATTTATGAAATAGCCCATCTAGTAATTTAATAGGATACATACGGTTGAATTCAACAACTATTCCAATATCTAACCATCAAAGTTGCACAAAGAAACACATTGATTCACATAGTTTGTTTCCAGATTGAGTCCACTTGGAAGTGATTACTACCCAGTATTGATAGCTTAATCATGCATTCATCATTAGTTCAGCTCATAATCATCATCCTCATGCCTTCAGATGTCACTTCATAATACAAAGCATCAGAAGGGTTAGCATGGTTGACATCATCAGGAACAACAGAATGACCTACAGTATGTACTGGTGGGGTAACGGGATATAGTATGTGTGGTCCAAATCTGCACTACATCTCCACTATTATGTGTTTCAGAAGGACTTTCTGTATTGGAGATACAAAGAGGAGAAGAGCATTTCCGGCGCCATCTCTTGTGTCTCATGGAGGAAAAACTCATGATGTATTTATCTTTTCACAACACTCAAGAGGAGGACATTCTAATAAATAAGCACAGTCCTTTTGAAACATATTCCTTTGGAAGGGGGAGAAATGTATGCAGCTGACATGCACCACGAGTTAAAACATTAATGGGTGTACTTATCGGCAGAACTCAGAAGAGCGTTTATGTAATTGTCGACAGAGGATTTCACCCCGACCAACGCTGATTGGAGTGGCTTTAGCGTTTTTCTTTATCTCCGTTACCTAGCAACAGACACTCTCTATTCCTGAGTTATGTCGATCTGGTCCTTCCAATAACTGAAGCTTATATAAACAGACATATTATTAATAACCTAACTGTACGCCACACCCCATCCTCTCAATCAACGTTGCATTCTGGTCATGTTAAATGTTGTTTATGTCTCCTACAGTAATCCTTATCCTGTACAGTATGGGTAATAGATGTCACTTCAAAAATGTGTCATCTTCAGACACACACTCTTATTTCATTAAAAGTTATTTGTTGCCTTTTGTAAGATACTTTTTTGTATATTTTATACTTTGAATTAATTATCTCTACTGCTCTTTGGATGTTAATTGTGAATATTTACAACAGCCACCATTCATATTTAGCAAATACCCAAACTCTTTTATGTACATCTGGGAAGAACAAGAACTTCTCTTTCCATGATCATCGCCACTATCTATTTGATTTTCCACGGTATGCTTTGTTTGATTCTGTGGCATCCTCTAATGGTCAGATATGCACACTACACTAAGATAAAACCTAATGTCTGGCCTTCCTGACAGACATTCTACTGCACAAACACTAGAGGTGGGATTAAGGGGGAATGCGTGGGAATAACTGTATGAGTTCAAAAGTCAATATAATATAGACATGTAGAAACTGTTGTTGAGGTGAATTCACAGTGATTCCCAGACTGATTTTTTAAAATGATTCCAAACCTGATAGATACCATAATGCAAGACTGAGTTGACCCATTGCGTTGAATGTTGCACATTGGAACATTGGGTTGCAACCAGAAATAAACAAGTCTCCCAATTATGTTTGGCTGTATATGATGAATGAGTGAGGGGGCGGTGGGGGGATGCGAAGCGAGAGAGAGTGTGCGAGTGTAGTAGGGATACAAAAGAGTAATTACGTAAGTGTGTATGACAGAGTGAGAGAGAGAGCGTGGAAAAGAGAGAATGAGAGAGAATGAGAGAAATTGAGAGAGAGGAAGCATGAGAGAGAGAGAGAAAGCATTAGAGAGACAGAGACAAAGAGAGAATTACAACCAGAGAACACAGTATATACCAGAATGTGCTGTATGTACTGTATGATAAAGAAGATGTGGGGGGAGAGTGGGGGTGGGGTTACCGTGATGGAGTGGCACTCCACAGTTGAGTGATGCTAAGGAGGTAATCAGAGCTCCAGAGCTCAAAGTTCCACAAGCAAGCAACACATACAGTAGATAGAACCCAACCACCAATAATATTGTAACACAGCATCAGATTCAACCTAGAGATTTGTACAGCCAGTCACACAGGTCTGAAGGGACACTGTACAGCCCAATTAACTTGCAGCCAGATGCGGTGAGCACATTGACCACTTTGGCAATTCTGTCTTGTGTAACATGAGAATCTGCCACACTTCAACCAGGCTGATTATTCTGTGCATTCCTGTAAGTTATTGTATACATTCTATCCCTGGATACATTCTGTACATTTATTTCCCCCTGCTTCTTTTCATCTTGACACAGGACAGAGATGTGAAGAGAGAACCCCTCCATCCTGTGTACTTACTCCCAGTCTTTCCTGCGGGCCTGTGGTGTGCTCTGCATCTTGTGCGACTCGTGGGCCCTGATCACATCTCTCTGATCCACGATGCCACCTCGTCTCCTCTGCATACTACAGGGGCTCACAGACCCTGAGCCTGTGTCCGACCCTGCCTCTTCCATCCTGTAAGGGACATCGAAGCTGGTCGCACGCGGGGGTAGATCCAGGGTCTCCAGGCCGGAGTGGGGAACCTGCAAGGAGCAGGAGCGGGACTCCTGGACAAGGCCCCCTTGACGGGTGGTGCCTGGGCTGGGGGTCCGGCGCCATGGCTCTGGCTCAGGGAGAGAGAGGGAGGAGCGAGTGCCATACACCCTACTGGATGTGCTGCCTTTGGGCCCGGAAGCCAAACCCGCTGGGGCACAGTGGTCGGGCATCAGAGATAGAGATTTGTCTGAGCTGGTGAGCATCTCTGGATAGGAGGGCTGCTGGGATCAACATAGCGCTAGGGAAAGATAAATAGAGAGAGAGAATAGATTCAATCTCAAATCCCTAATGGTGAAACAGCCACTTCCATTTGTGATTACAACAGCATAGAAGTTATTGCAAACAACAAACACATTTTTTTTCCCTCTGACATCATTGCACGCACCATAGAAGAGCACAATATGTACTGTTGCTCAGCTCAGCAACAAAAACAATAACAATGGTGGTGGGGCAGCCAGTGGCGCTGTTTCTCCCTACTGTTGATTCCATCTAACCTTTTACTGCAGTGGGCTACGTCAGGGTCACACAGAGTGTTTCTTGGTAGTCTTAAACAAATATACTTTGAAACACAAGTCTACACCTCACACACATGGTTATGGTCTTAAAACAAAGAAGACACCTGTACCATGTCAGATATGGAGTTTTAATGTATTACATTTTGAGTTTGCATCCCAATATTAGACTTTAGAACCGTTTAACATAGAAACACTGGATTTTCTGCATGATTTTTTATTTTTAATATTTATTAATTATGAAATTATGAAACATATTAATAACATTCCACCCATGAGGGTAATTTAGTAATTTGACTGCAGCTACCGATGAGTTGCAAATATGTATACTGATAATATTTTTCTGTGTCAAGTCCTAGAAAACAGATTTGTTTTCTGTAAATCAATCTGATAACCTGAAGCTAATAACAGTCTGATTAATCCACTGTTCAGTCTTATATTGTGCAGACTACAGTTTTTGCAAACAGATTTGCTTCTCTCAGGCAGTAAGTCCACCTGCCTCAAGCCTCCCTCTTTTAACCTTTAACCTTTCGTCCGATGTAGGCACATACCAGAGTCACCTCTATCTGACCGTAGGTCTGTTCCTTTTAGTGATGATGATGTTGCCAAATAAAAGGGGTTAAACGTCTGGTCCTTGTGAAGGCGTACGGCTCTATTGATATTTTACTGCTGAGTAATTGGGTGTATCTTGCCATTTCACACAAATGGATGAAAAGAAAAGCAAAGTGACCTCCCCTGATGCAGTGCCATTTTCTTTTAGCTTTAACAGCTGTTTGCGTGACGTGAACCACTAATAACTCATATGTACCGAACGAACCAAGCACTTACAGCGGGAAATAGGGAGAATGATAGATGGAAAACCAAGCTTTCTCTTTAGACTTTTGTTTCTTGGAAACACAATACAATCTCCAAAATGGGGATGCTGAAAACTGACTGCCTTAGTTACAAAGTACCAGTAGGACAACATTTATTTATATTGAGTAAAATAATGATCTGATCCTCTCTAACCTCACCTTCCCTGGTTGCAATTTGATTACATGAACAAATCTACCCAACGCACTATATTAAAATGCCCTGAATATGACTAAAGAATGAGATGATAACGTAAATGCCAGGGGTTCATCACACCATTATCAAACCCATTGCTCCAATGGACCCCACATGAGAACCCTGGCTGCTTTCCTCACGCTGTTGTTCTATGGGGCTATTCAACTACTGTATGTTAGCAATGGCAGAACAGAACAGTGGTTAGCTGCGACACTATCTGAGACAGAGAAGAGACAAGGCCGTTTCCACTGAGCAGAAGCTGAAAGGAGCATTCTGGAGTGTGGGAGAGCTGAGGCACAGAGAGAGGAGAGAGAGTGAGTCACTCATCGGCAGCTCTTCAGACCTGTACAGCCACAGGAGACATGACTGCAGAGCTGCCTCTGCCCTAACCTAGGTTACTGTAGAGGGACAGCCAGTGACAGGCAGTACACTGAGAAAGACCAATGCATTGTATTCTATTGTGCTTTGTGTGTTGCCATAACTGAAACTGGACCTTGGCCTCATAGTACATAGCATCATATAAGCAACACACTTGAACCAACATGATGTAAATCATATCAGTCTGGACTTTTATTATGTTGAAGATATAGATGAGCTCGTCATTAGTATTACTTTTATTTCTGCCATATGAAATATGTCATAGTAACAATAACAAAACAACTTATTAGGACAGCATAGGCCATGAGTATCTCCCTTTGCAAAAACTGTAAGGGCATGGGGAAGCTAGAATAGAATAGAGGTTTTCCTTCAGCTATCTAACTGTTATTTCCTTGTTTCTTTTTTGTTTGTACTGTTATTACATTTGTAGCTGCGAATGAATAAAACACAGCCTAACACAATAACATCCGTGATATATAATATAATATCAGAACGTTCACATGCTTTTCAATCTTCCTTATAAAGTTAACCACTCCATTGAGATTCTGTGTCCTTTTTCATTTGCAAATATGTCCATGGTTGTTACCTTGCGCAACACTTAATGCGTACTGGAATTGTTTGCAACAAGATCTGCCAAGTTATACCACCTTTCGACTAATTTGTGTGTGTCAAACATTGGTCGGCGGCGAATCGATGAAATAAAATATATAAAAAAAACGAGCTTCCAACAGGTATATGTGGAATAATAGGATGTTTTCATGAACACAGCATATTAACGACAACAAACAATTAAGCGCATTACAGTATAATCAGAGCACCAAATAAACGACTAGCAACATGTTACTATGGGCTCTAGGGAATACTGTAATGGATCGTTGGGGAAAACACCAATTAACGCATCTGTAAAATATTCATCTGTAAAAACAACATTTACCTTGAAGTGACGTCCCCTTCTTCATACTATCAGTTACCAGGGCACCTGCCATCAAAATGACAAGAAATTCGTCTTATTCTCCTTTTATTCCTCAAATTGTCTGAGATTATGATTAAAAACGAATTCGCGTGAATTCCTTGAGTGATGATGATTAGTGCTGTGCAGCTAAATCCAGGAGAGAGGCTGGGAGCCAAGGAGTCTAGCTGAGATGAATGTAGGCTACACAGGCTGCCTGGAGAAGGAAGGGAGGGAAAGGGGTTGGTTATGCATGGAAATCATCCCAATAATCATTACTCTGTGCAGGGAATCAGTCAGTGTTAGATCAAGTACCGTATGCCCATGTTCTATACAAACTAGTATATGTATAAATTGATAATCTTAATTCATTTTTATTGTGAACCATGCACCATTGAAAATGCCTGATGTCACACCTGATTTAATTTGTTTGGTAAAGACTTTTTTTTAAGCATCATGCAATGAATGGCTTGGACATCCTTCTGGAGTGGAAGTTATTAACCCATCAATAATAACTTGAGTCAAAACTGCTCTAGGCCTAAGGAACTGAATTTGAACATTACACTATAAATATCAATGCAATTGTTGAAAGGGCCAAAGGCTATGGTGAAGTATATCATACATTTTACACTAGTTGGTGGCCTAGTATTACATTTATAGAACATATCACTCAATGTCAGTCAGAGACAGAGATGGACTGCTCAATTTGTTGCATCTTCAGCTTTATCAACTTTTATTTTGAAATAAAAGAGTAGCAAGGAAAGTGACACTGAACATTTGATTTTAAGCTATAGTTGTATGAAAACGTTTAAAAAAAAACAAGTTTAATACACGTGAATTAACACACATCACACATTTGACCACATTGACTGCTCTTGAAGAATGTTAATATGGATTACTTCATCCTCAGTGTTCCTTATTACATATACCAAGCAGTGTATTATTACATCATGAAGGCAGCATTCTGTTTTAGAGTATCACTAGCAGTTTGTCAGTCTCTGCTCAATCTCTGAACAGAGTGGTCGCTTTGACTGGCTGGTGAAACAAGTGGATCTATTTCAGAATGGAGACCCCTCGCATGGTAAATGTGCTGATTAATTCATTACACTCTATTGTCCCCACTGGCTTATATATGCAATAGACATGATCTGACATGCTTCAAGGTTGGGAATCCGCTCACCTACTCTGCGTCTCATAAAGACACCGCGGTTGGAACCAAAAATCAGACCAAATGACAGATTTCACCAGTCTAATTCACCAGTTTCTTAGCACAAGCAAGTCTCTTCTTATTATTGGTGTCCTTTAGTAGTGGTTTCGTTGTAGCAATTCAACAATGAAGGCCTGATTCACTCAGACTCCTCTGAACAGTTGATGTTGAGATGTGTCTGTTACTTTAACTATGTGAAGCATTTATTTGGGCTTCAATTTCTGAGGCTAGTAACTCTAATGAACTTATCCTCTGCAGCAGAGGTAACTCTGGGTCTTCCTTTCCTGTTGCGGTCCTCATGAGAGCCAGTTTCATAATTTTGCTTGATGGTTTTTGCAACTGCACTTGAAGAAACATTCAAAGTTCTTGAAATGTTCCAGATTTACTGACCTTCATGGACTTATTTGAGCTGTTCTTGCCATGATATTGACTTGGTCTTTTACCAACTTGGGCTATCTTCTGCATACCACCCTTACCTTGTCACTACACAACTGATTGGCTCAAACGCATTAAGAAGGAAAGAAATTCCACAAATAAATAAGGCACAACTGTTAATTGAAATGCATTCCAGGTTACCTCTTGAAGCTGGTTGAGAGAATGCCAAGAGTGTGCAAAGCTGTCATCCATGATTTTTATTTATTTAACTAGGCAAGTCAGGTAAGAACAAATTCTTATTTACAATGATGGTCTACCCTGGCCAACGTTGGGCCAATTGTGCACCACCCTATGGGACTCCCAATCATGGCCGGATGTGATACAGCCTGGATTTGAACCAGGGACTGCAGTGACACATCTTGTACTGAGATGCTGTGGTTTAGACAACCGATCCACTTGGGCTTTGCCCCCTGTTAACTGACCATCCAATGTTACTCCTAGGAGTTCAGCTGCTTTGAACCAAATACAATGATTTTGGATGTATGTAAGACCCATTTATTGTCAATTACCCATTCTGACACTGACTATAACTCAGCGTGGATTTGAAACAGAGACTGTAGTAATGCCTCTTGCACTGAGATGCAGTGCCTTAGACCGCTGCACCACTCAAAAGCCCAAAGGGCAAAGGGTGGCTACTTTGAAGAACCTCAAATATTTGTCACGACTTCCGCCGAAGTTGGTCCCTCTCCTTGTTCGGGCGGCGTTCCGCGGTTGATGTCACCGGTCTTTAGCCATCGCCGCTCCACCTTTCATTTTCCATTTGTTTGTCTTGTTTTCCTGCACACCTGGTTTACATCTCATAATTACTATGTGTATTTAGCCCTCTGTTCCCTCCATGTCTGTATGGGGTATTGTTTATTGTTAAGGTTAGCACGCTTCCGGCTGGGTTGCGCCAGGTTTTGTTTTGTACACGTGCTTTGTGGCAGCCGGTACTTTATACTGGGTTGTTGTACTTTATGCTGCCTCACTTGTTGCGTTCTGTCCTAATTATATTGCCTCAGTAAAGTGCTTCTTTGTTCACTCATCTCTGCTCTCCTGCGCCTGACTTCACTGCACCAGCTACACCCACCGTTTGACAATATTAAATATTTTTTGATTTGTTTAACACTATTTTGTTTACTACATGATTCAGTATGTTTGTTTCATAGTTTTGATGTCTTCACTATTATTATACAATGTAGAAAATAGTAAAAATAAAGAAAGGCAATTTAATTAGTATTTGGTGTGTCCAAACTTTTGACTGGTACTGTATACTAATGCAAATCCATATACATGTGGTTACGTTTATGCTACCTATGTTTTAAAAGGGACAGGCAGCTATTTGAGACTAAGCATTTCATTGAAGTTTTAGGGTACTTTAGCAACACTGCTATGATTTTATGTGTACTCTGTAACACCATTATGGTATTATGTACTTAGTAACACCATTATTGTATGTACTTAGTAACACCACTTTTATTTTGTATGTACTGTACTTAGTAGCATAACCATGGTTGTGTATAAGTAACTAACTACATGTACTGTAATGTATGGTCCCCATAGGAGGAGGTTCAGTTATTGGGAAGAAGGAGTCGTAAGGTGGCCAACAAGGTTTCAAAGTAACTCTCTTTTGATGGCCTTGTATCTAGTTAATACTGTACTCCTACTACACACTTTGTCATCTGATATGGATTTATGTAATCTCACAGGTTCATCTGTGGGGGAAATAATTGATATGTCTCATCTGCTAGGTACCTGACCAAGCGTGAGCATGTGCTCTGGCAGCGTTGCTGCCAGGCAGAGAAGCTGCTAGAATGGAAACGCCAGCTGGATGCCGTGGAGGCAGCCGTGCTCTGCCTGGAGAAGGAGGTTCTGGCCGTGTGGATCATCCAAGCCTCCCAGGGGGAACAAGAACCCTCCAAGGCCTCCGATGGCAATTTGTTCCAGTCCAGCCCTGACACTGAGGAGAAGGAGGAGAAGGTGTCCTCAGATGAGGAGAAAGAGGAAGAGGTAATGGAGTAACTTTTGTTATTTATTTTTAATATACATGTAGTTCAAAGGCATTGGCCATAGGTCATGTTCTACTGTGGGTCACTGAATGAGTCTTTCACCCTTAGGCTGAGGCTGACTATGAGGAGGACTTTGAGTCTTCTGGGGAGAGTGAGATTGAGGAGAGCAACTCGAGCTCCAGTTCCAGCCACAGCTCCAGCAGTGGCCAAGGCAGCAGCACCGGCAGGTGCTCACCCTACCCTCCTGAGCAGAGCAAAAGCCAGGTGAGTTACCCCATCGTATCATTTGATGTTTTTGGATGCTTTTGTACTGTCCATGTCTTGAGAAGTTCCTTTTGAAGTCTCCAGTACATTCTCTAGTATAACTATTCTCTGTTCCACACTCTGTCCAGACAAAGGCCAGTCGTATCACCGTCGCCATTGCCATCGGTCCAACCAAAGAGGGGAAAAATACCAAATCTCGCGATGAGCTCGATGAACTGCTGGACGAGCTCGGGGATGAGTGGTTCAACAATGATTTGGGCCACAGTGGGGCAAAGAGGAAGCAACTCTGTAAGCTTCAGCAGCCCCATGCCAAGGCAGGTGGAAACCAGCAACCCCATGCCAAGGCAGGTGGAAACCAGCAGTCCCATGCCAAGGCAGGTGGAAACCAGCAGCCCCAGGCTAAAGCAGGTGACAAAGAGCCTCCCAAAGAACTAGCCAAGCTTAAGCCACAAAAGGCTAAGATCCCTATGGTGGTGCCCCACACAGTGCCTGCAGTGACCAGGTTGGTGCACCTGGCCACTGGACACATTTGGACCCAAAGCAAGCTGGCCCAGGGGCCACACATCCTGGCTGACGAAGACAAGCCAACCATCCCCCTGGGGATATATGCAGAGGGAGATGATCTGGAGACCCGTAGCAAGCGTAGCTACAGGATGGTAAGCCTTGGTGTAAAAGCATGGATTCACACTATTCATATATTGATTCACACAATCAGCTAATTCACCCAATTAGTGTGAATTAGTTAACATGGTGGAATTTATTTAGGATTTATCGAAGTGGGGGCTCATTGTTTGTGTAGTTTTGAGTGACCCTCCTACAGTATGTCTCTAATTTTCCTAAAGGCTGTTTTTGACCTCAGCTGGGAGATCCTGAAGGACATCTTCCCAGAAGGAAAAGTTAAGAGGCTGCCATGGGAGAAGCCTGAGGTCAGACACTGCACCTACAAGTGTAAACTCAGCTTCGATAATATGGCAGAGGTTCAGGTGAGACAAAAGCAGGATTTGTGGAGTCAAGTCTTGCGCTGAGTGTGTGTGAGAGAGATTGTGTGTGTGTGTGATTGATTGTGTGTGTGTGAGTGTTATGCGTTATTGTGTTAATACTGTTTGTGTCTGTCACAGGCATTCATAACACATGAGGTTTTAAAGGCCTATGGCCTCAAGAAGGTAGAGGTGGACCTGACCAAGAAGTTTGGCCATACCTTCGCAACAAGCCTCAAGCGGAAGAAGGTGGACAGGGTGGACCACATTCTGGTAAACTTTTCACAAGTGTCTTATCATTGTCCATAATTGACACACGCACACACACTAATGTATCCTGTTGGTCTCTTTCAGCATCAGGAGCTGCCTGGAGAACAGCTCCAGATGCAGAATTGGCAGCACGAGGAGTTGGCCATCAAGATGAGGATGGTCGACAGCCTCTTTGAATACCTGCTGGAGGACACTGTTGATGTCCTCAACAAGATCCACGAGAGGAAAACCTCAAATATATGAATATATATTGTTACAGAACCGATTAGACAAACCTACTGTTTCACTGTACTCTGTAAGTCTAGGGGTCCTAGGCTTGTCTACTGTTCTGTAATCTTACTAGCAGTGGTGTATATTCATGGATGCCAAAGTAAGCCATGCTATTTGACCAACCAACCAACCAAAAAAAAAAGAACTATTCTGTTTCGTCTCTCCATCAATTTGCAAGTGGCTGAATCTCACTGGAGAAATCATCAGAGCGAGTGAAAAACCACCCCTCGTCTCAGTATGTGTAGCCCAAGTATCTGATGTTGTCTGGAACAAAAGAGCTGTTGCCTCTTGATTGATTGATGCCAGCAAGCATTTTATAAATACACTACATGACCAAAAGTATTTGGACACCTGCTCGAACACCTCATTGCAAAATCATGGGTATTAATATGGAGTTGGTCCCTCCTGTGCCGATATAACAGCCTCCACTTTTCTGGGAAGGCTTTCCTCTAGACGTTGGAACATTGCTGCAGGACTTTCCATATGTGGCATTTCATAGTTTTTTATACAATGTAGAAAATAGTAAAAAAAAAAAAATAATAATTGAATAAGTAGGTGTGTCCAAACCTTTGACTGATACTGTAGGTCTAGTGTGATTGAAGCAAAAAAACACAGAATAAAAACGAATAGAAACTAATAAACACTAGTTAGGTTTTCAGCTTTCACTAGTTAGGTTTTCTGCAGTTTCTGCTCTCCTTGCTTTTACAACTTGGTGAAAGAGCGCAACACTTACACACTGAACTATACTCAATTATTCTGTGCTGATCCAGCCAGCCTTCCAGAAGCTTTGCCTTCACTCAGCCTATCAGCCCGTTCTGTGGTGTCTGCATGGGCCTAAATCCAGCCGTCTGAACACCTCAAACAGCCTACCCGACCACTCGGAGGCGTCCATACGGTCCTAAAGCACACCTTAGCTGCAATAATAAAACTGGCGGGGACAAAAATGCTGGCCTTCTAGGCAGAGTCCCTCTGTCCAGTGTCTGTGTTCTTATACCCATCTTAATCTTTTATTTTTATTGGTCAGTCTGAGATTTAGCTTTTTCTTTGCAAATCTGCCTAGAAGGTCAGCATCCCGGAGTCGCCTCTTCACTGTTGACATTGAAACTGGTGTTTTGCGGGTACTATTTAATGAAGCTGCCAGTTGTGAACTTTTGAGGTGTAAGTTTCTCAAACTAGACGCTTGAATGTACTTGTCCCCTTGCTCAGTTGTGCACCGGGGCCTCCCACTTATTGCTTCTTTAATCAGAACAACAGTTTTTAGCTGTGCTAACTATGAGGATTCTGTGTTATGCACTATAGCCCGTTACCATATATGTGATTGAATATTATCTGCTGTTGGCTTGTGTGGATGTATGTGTTATGCAACATAGCTGACTTGAGACATTGTTAACAGTTTCAGGGCCATGGGCCTTTCTCATGATGGATAAATACAGATTAACATGAAGGCAGGAACTGTTTAATGAGTTGGGGTGGCACATTCAGAACGTAGTGTTGCGAGAACAAACAGTCTTTTGTTAGATAACAGGAGCCAGGTGCCTGATAACTGTATATTCTACACAACTACAACGGGACTAGCTCTGCGCCAACAATCAACGATAGGCTGGGTGAGTCTAAACCACGCCCAGTCTCTACTCTGACAGGCCGGCTCGGAAGAAGGAACTACCTCTGTTCAGAGTATATTATAATATCTTTGTCAGGAACAAGTCAGTTCTCTGTTTGCCCTGCGAGGTGGGACAGAGAGCCCGTATATACAAAAATGTTATTTACCACTTATTGTTTAGCTAATAAAAAAAACATAGTATACAATCGGTGACTCAATGTCATATTTATCCTGATACCAGATTCGATTGACACAACCCTAACATAACCTAATTGCAAAAGGGTTTTTGAATGATCAATTAGCCTTTTAAAATGTTAAACTTGGATTAGCTAACACAATTGGAACTGTCACGTAGAGTAGGCCAGAAGGCTATACTGGAAAACCTAACCTCTATCAAAATAAAAAGATGGCGGAGCCGCAAATGTTCTTCAGTGCAAGGGTGTTTATTTACAAAGTGATTCCGGAACAAAAACAGCAGTACTGCACAAACATATACCTTATGGAACAGCTAAAAACAATGCTGCCCCATTCACAGCTCAATCCAAAATGGCCTCCCCATGAAGTGAAAGAGAGGCTCCTTTTGTAGGGCTAGCCCCTCCCCTCAGAACAATTAACACAAATGAATTAAGCAATTACCTATACAAACATACATTTTCCATTTAACTAAACATAGTAAAGTATATACATTGCAACATGTTTTTTAAACAATATCACCACAACTTTTACAAAATTACATCACTACTGACAGTGTCTTTTAATATGCCCATTTACATTAATGAGCCATTTGGGACAGGCACTACAAAGTCAGCCAAATTCCCTTTGCTCGGGTCCTTATTGTATCAGCATATCGATGCGCAGCCAGGGCTGGTAAAACCTTGGATCATTGCTATTCTAACTTCCGCGATGCATATAAGGCCCTCCCCCGCCCTCCTTTCGGAAAAGCTGACCACGACTCCATTTTGTTGCTCCCTGCCTACAGACAGAAGCTAAAACAAGAAGCTCCCACACTGAGGTCTGTTCAACGCTGGTCCGACCAATCTGATTCCATGCTCCAAGACTGCTTCCATCACGTGGACTGGGATATGTTTCGTATTGCGTCAAACAACAACATTGACGAATACGCTGATTCGGTGAGCGAGTTCATTAGAACGTGCGTTGAAGATGTCGTTCCCATAGCAACGATTAAAACATTCCCAAACCAGAAACCGTGGATTGATGGCAGCATTCGCGTGAAACTGAAAGCGCAAACCACTGTTTTTAATCAGGGCAAGGTGACCGGAAACATGACCGAATACAAACAGTGTAGCTATTCCCTCCGCAAGGCAATCAAACAAGCTAAGCGTCAGTATAGAAACAAAGTAGAATCGCAATTCAACAGCTCAGACACAAGAGGTATGTGGCAGGGTCTACAGTCAATCGCGGATTACAAAAAGAAAACCAGCCCAGTCACGGACCAGGATGCCTTGCTCCCAGGCAGACTAAATAACTTTTTTGCCCGCTTTGAGGACAATACAGTGCCACTGACACGGCCCGCAACCAAAACATGCAGACTCTCCTTCACTGCAGCCGGGGTGAGTAAAACATTTAAACGTGTTAACCCTCGCAAGGCTGCAGGCCCAGACGGCATCCCCAGCCGCGCCCTTAGAGCATGCGCAGACCAGCTGGCTGGTGTGTTTACGGACATATTCAATCAATCCCTATCCCAGTCTGCTGTTCCCACATGCTTCAAGAGAGCCACCATTGTTCCTGTTCCAAAGAAAGCTAAAGTAACTGAGCAAGACAACTATCGCCCCGTAGCACTCACTTCCGTCATCATGAAATGCTTTGAGTGACTAGTCAAGGACCATATCACCTCCACCCTACCTGACACCCTAGACCCACTCCAATTTGCTTACCGCCCAAATAGGTCCACAGACGATGCAATCTCAACCACACTGCACACTGCCCTAACCCATCTGGACAAGAGGAATACCTATGTGAGAATGCTGTTCATCGACTACAGTTCAGCATTTAACGCCATAGTACCCTCCAAACTCGTCATCAAGCCCGAGACCCTGGGTCTCGACCCCGCCCTGTGCAACTGGGTACTGGACTTCCTGACGGGCCGCCCCCAGGTGGTGAGGGTAGGTAACAACATCTCCACCCCGCTGATCCTCAACACTGGGGCCCCACAAGGGTGCGTTCTGAGCCCTCTCCTGTACTCCCTGTTCACCCACGACTGTGTGGCCACGCACGCCTCCAACTCAATCATCAAGTTTGCGGACGACACAACAGTGGTAGGCTTGATTACCAACAACGACGAGACGGCCTACAGGGAGGAGGTGAGGGCCCTCGGAGTGTGGTGTCAGGAAAATAACCTCACACTCAACGTCAACAAAACTAAGGAGATGATTGTGGACTTCAGGAAACAGCAGAGGGAACACCCCCCTATCCACATCGATGGAACAGTAGTGGAGAGGGTAGTAAGTTTTAAGTTCCTCGGCATACACATCACAGACAAACTGAATTGGTCCACCCACACAGACAACATCGTGAAGAAGGCGCAGCAGCGCCTCTTCAAACTCAGGAGGCTGAAGAAATTCGGCTTGTCACCAAAAGCACTCACAAACTTCTACAGATGCACAATCGAGAGCATCCTGTCGGGCTGTATCACCGCCTGGTACGGAAACTGCTCCGCCCACAACTGTAAGGCTCTCCAGAGGGTAGTGAGGTCTGCACAACGCATCACTGGGGGCAAACTACCTGCCCTCCAGGACACCTACACCACCCGATGTCACAGGAAGGCCATAAAGATCATCAAGGACAACAACCACCCGAGCCACTGCCTGTTCACCCCGCTATCATCCAGAAGGCGAGGTCAGTACAGGTGCATCAAAGCTGGGACCGAGAGACTGAAAAACAGCTTCTATCTCAAGGCCATCAGACTGGTAAACAGCCATCACTAACATTGAGTGGCTGCTGCCAACACACTGACTCAACTCCAGCCACTTTAATAATGGGAATTGATGGGAATTGATGTAAAATATATCACTAGCCACTTTAAACAATGCTACTTAATATAATGTTTACATACCCTACATTATTTATCACATATGTATACGTATATACTGTACTCTATATCATCTACTGCATCTTTATGTAATACATGTATCACTAGCCACTTTAAACTATGCCACTTTGTTTACACACTCATCTCATATGTATATACTGTACTCGATACCATCTACTGCATCTTGCCTATGCCGCTCTGTACCATCACTCATTCATATATCTTTATGTACATATTCTTTATCCCCTTACACTTGTGTCTATAAGGTAGTAGTTTTGGAATTGTTAGCTACATTACTCGTTGGTTATTACTGCATTGTCGGAACTAGAAGCACAAGCATTTTTCTACACTCACATTAACATGCTAACCATGTGTATGTGACAAATAAAATGTGATTTTGATTATTTTTTTAATTTTTATCCAGCAGACCCGGAAGCTACAGAGATAGAGAGAGAGAGGAACAGAACAAACAAACAAACAAACAAACAACGCTGTCACGTTCTGACCTCTATTTCCGTTGTTTTGTATTTATTTAGTATGGTCAGGGCGTGAGTTGGGTGGGCAGTCTATGTTTGTTTTTCTAGGTTTTGGGGCATTTCTATGTTTTCGGCCTAGTATGGTTCTCAATCAGAGGCAGGTGTCATTAGTTGTCTCTGATTGAGAATCATACTTAGGTAGCCTGGGTTTCACTGTGTGTTTGTGGGTGATTGTTCCTGTCACTGTGTTTGTTGTCACAGGATAGGACTGTTTTGCGTTTTCACATTTCTTGTTTTTGTTAGTTTGTTCATGTGAAGTTATTTATTAAAAACATGAATCAAAACAACCACGCTGCGCTTTGGTCCGCCTCTCGTACGGACGAACGTCATTACAGAATCACCCACCAACCAAGGACCAAGCGGCGTGGTAAACAGAGGCAGCAGCAACAGCAGCAGCAGGAGGAGCAACAGCAGCAGCAGCAAAAGCAGCAGTGGGAGAGGCTGCACTACTTGGAGAGATGGACTTGGGAGGAGATTCTAGACGGGAAAGGACCCTGGGCAGAGCCAGGAGAATATTGCCGCCCCAAGGCCGAGCTGGAGGCAGCAAAAGCAGAGAGGCGGCATAGCACGGCAGAGCGGATGGAAGCCCGAGAGTCAGCCCCAAAAATTTATTGGGGGGGGGCTAACAGGGAGTATGGCTACGCCAGGTAGGAGACCTGAGCCAACTTCCTGTGGTTACCGGGGGGCTGGAGAGACCGGGCAGGCACCGTGTTATGCGGTGGAGCGCACGGTGTCCCCAGTGCGGGTGCACAGCCCGGTGCGGTACATTCCAGCTCCGCGTATCGGCCGGGCTAGAGTGAGCATCGAGCCAAGTGCCATGAAGCCGGCTCTACGCATCTGGTCTCCAGTGCGTCTCCTTGGGCCGGCTTACATGGCACCAGCCTTGCGCACGGTGTCCCCGGTTCGCCTGCATAGCCCAGTGCGGGCTATTCCACCTCGCCGCACTGGCAGGGCGACCGGGACCATTCAACCGGGTAAGGTTGGGCAGGCTCGGTGCTCAAGAGCTCCAGTGCGCCTGCACAGCCCGGTCTATCCGTCACCACCTCCACGCACCAGCCCTCCGGTGGCAGCCCCCCGTACCAGGCTGTCTCTCCGGCCCATCCTTACAGGGGCTCCCTCCTCTCCAGCGCCGCCAGTGCCGCCCGTCTGCCCAGCGCCGCCAGTGCCGCCCGTCTGCCCAGCGCCGCCAGTGCCGCCCGTCTGCCCAGCGCCGCCAGTGCCGCCCGTCTGCCAGGAGCCGCCAGTGCCGCCCGTCTGCCAGGAGCCGCAGTGCCACCCGTCTGCCAGTAGCCGCCAGTGCCGCCCGTCTGCCAGGAGCCGCCAGTGCCGCCCGTCTGCCAGGGGCCGCCAGTGCCGCCAGTCAGCCAGGGGCCGCCAGTGCCGCCAGTCAGCCAGGGGCCGCCAGTGCCGCCAGTCAGCCAGGGGCCGCCAGTGCCGCCAGTCAGCCAGGGGCCGCCAGTGCCGCCAGTCAGCCAGGGGCCGCCAGTGCCGCCAGTCAGCCAGGGGCCGCCAGTGCCGCCAGTCAGCCAGGGGCCGCCAGTAAGCCAGGGCCGCCAGTGTCGCCAGTCAGCCAGGGGCCGCCAGTGCCGCCAGTCAGCCAGGGGCCGCCAGTGCCGCCAGTCAGCCAGGGGCCGCCAGTAAGCCAGGGGCCGCCAGTGCCGCCAGTCAGCCAGGGGCCGCCCGAGCAGCTGCCCCTCTGTCCAGAGCAGCTGCCGCCCCTCTGTCCCGAGCTGCTATCGCCCCTCTGTCCCAAGCTGCTGCCGCCCCTCTGTCCCGAGCAGCTGCCCCTCTGTCCCGAGCAGCTGCCCCTCTGTCCCGAGCAGTCGCCCCTCGGTCCCGAGCAGCTGCCGCCCCTCTGTCCCGAGCGGCTATCGCCCCTCTGTCCCAAGCTGCTGCCACCCCTCTGTCCCGAGCAGCTGCCCCTCTGTCCCGAGCAGTTGTCCCTCTG